>NC_134098.1:144432125-144795187 GCF_000715075.1 Nicotiana tabacum | reverse complement strand
TTTAGGCACCCTACAATGCTCGTCCCAGGCAAGATTATGGTCGAGAGGCCGGTTGAAAAATTCACTCCATTAGCTGAATCGTACTCTAGTCTATTCCAGAAGCTAAAGTAGATGGGCGTGATTGGACCCATTGCTCCCCACCATATGCATCCCGATTCACATGTATTTCAAGCAAATGCTAGATATGAATATCATTCAGGTGCCCTAGGGCATAACACTGATGACTGTTGGACTCTGAAAAGAGCCATAAAAAGACTCATCGTGGAAAAGTTATTTATGGTAACAAATGGAGAAGACCCTCCTAATGTTACAAACAACCCGCTGCCAACACACAATGATGTTCATTTTGTGGGAATGATTGGCCGAGATCAAGAATACAAGCCGGTTGGCCGAGAAGAAATTACATTGGGAACGATTCAAGAAGGAACAAGACTGGAAGTAAGTCCAAGCCGAGATGTGCCATTGATTATGAAAGGCGCCCAAAGCTCAGGGAAGGCAACTTTATGTTTTCCAAAACTCTCGAGGTTGGAAATTCACTCCAATGTTCCAAGCCCAAAGTTATATGTCCTTGAAGGTCACCCCATCAGAAGGCAGAATCAGGGTGGTACGAGGGTATAACAGAGCCGATCATAATCAAGCATGCCATACAACCCCTCGTGACAAACACGAAAACCATTCCTTGGAACTACAACAAAACTGTAGTAACCTTCAAGGGCAAGGAAATCATAGAAGAATTGGGGAAACTGGAGGTCTGACTCGATCGGGGAGGTGTTACTCTCCAGAAGAATTGAGGAAGGCCAAGAAAATCAGAGAAGGCCAATTGCCAATAAAGAAACCAGTCACTGAAGAAGAGGCAGAAGAATTTTTGAAAAAGATGAAAGTTCAGGATTATTCAATCATTGACCTGCTGAGAAAGACTCCTGCCCAAATCTCTTTGTTATCTCTGCTAGGGCTGCTTATCGGGTGTATCGAACGGTTATTTACTCTTAACGGTTTGGCTTATCGGTTATCGGCTTATAAATGTATTAATCTGCTAGCCACCCGATAAGATATCAGAATTGGTATCGGTTTAGCTATTATCGGGCGGCTATCAGTTTATATTGTACTTTTTAAATTAGTAAATCGTGTAATAAACCGAAGTAAAAATATAATACACGGAAAGATAATATTTCATATCTGCACGAGTTCCAGCACCAGCAACACTGCCAACACATTTGAGACCTTTCTTCAATATATGAAACTCGTTCGAGTCATCCAGTGAACAAGCTTATTGGGTCAAAGTTAAAAGTTCCATATATACAAGTTTGGAGTAATAATTAAAAACTTGTTTGGACAACACCTCTGCCCAGATAACTAATTAACCCACTACTTAGAAGAAACAACATCCAAGAATATCAATTCATAGTTATGGATAAAAATAAATCAATACAATTCACTTTGCACTTCGTACAATTGTCCAGAGAAGTTATATGGATAAAAATAAATTTTATATATATATAATTTTCTTAACGGGTTAATGGATTATCCGTTAAGAAAATTAAATAATCCGCCCCAAACCGATAAGTCGTTAATAAAAAAATTTCAATTTGTTCCCCTTCCGTTAAACCGTTAACCCGATACCAATAAGCCATTAAGCTTCGATTTCGATTCGATTTTCGATTTCGGTTTCGGTTCGATTTTGAACACCCCTAATCCCTGCTCATACACTCAGAAGAGCATGCCCGTGTACTAATCAAAATCTTGAACGAGGCACATGTCTTAGAGAAGACCACCGTGAATCAGTTAGAGAAGATGGCCAACAGATTTTTTGAGGTGAACAAAATCTCCTTTACTGACGATGAACTTCCCGAGGAGGGAGCCGGGCACAATAGGGCTTTGCACCTTATTGTCAAATGTGAGGGGCATTATATAAAGTGAGTCATGGCTGATGGAGGCTCGAGCGTAGATGTATGCCCTCTCTCTACCTTGCAAAGCATGAAGATCAATACAGACAGAATCCGACCCAGCAATGTTCGTATCCGGGCTTTTGATGGCTCAGCGAGAGATACCATTGGGGAGATCAACCTCACCATGACGGTTGGGCCTGTTGATTTTGAAATTGTCTTCCAAGTAGTGGACATGGAAACTTCTTATAACTTTCTTCTTGGAAGGCCATGGATCCATACGGCTCGAGCTGTGCCATCGACCTTGCATCGGATGCTCAAATTCGAACATGACAGGCAAGAAATTATTGTTCATGGGGAAGACGAGTCGTCCATTTATAAAGACCCGTTAATCCCCTGTATTGAGGCCAAGAAAGAGTGTGAGTCCATTATCTATTTGGCTTTTGAAGTGGTTGTTGTGGACCATGTTGAGGAAGGAAAGCCCATTCTGCATCCTCGTCTTTCCGCCACATCTGTAATGGTGACTGCACTTATGCTGAGACAAGGTTATGACCCAGGAAAAGGCTTGAGGACATCATTACAAGGAATTTCGAAGCCTATTTCTCCGTTCAGTAACCAGGGTAATTTTGGTTTAGGCTTCAGGCCAACACAAGCAAACGAAGACAAAGCCAAACCCCGCAAAAAGTATGGATGGGTCTTGCAACAACCTATCCCTCACATTTTCTACACTTTTGTCAAGCCACGACTCCAAGAGGGTCAAAATTTCTCGGAGCAGGCAAACATTGATGAAATTTGCCATAGCCTCAGCCAGATATTTTCTGAAGTGAATATGATCCAGGCTGGTGAAGGCACTAGTTGTGCCGATATACAACTAATTGGCCCAGACACCACGCTCAACAATTGGGAAGCAACTCCTCTCCCCACAAGGAAAGAGTCTTGGTAGTTTGCTTTTGCAGCTTCTTTTTTGTACTTTGGATTACTTTCAGGGTTGTAATCCAAACATCTCAGTATGATTGTTTTATTGTTAACCCTTCTATCCTTTCAAATTCAATGAAATGCAGTTTAGTTTCGTATTAAGTTTTATATCGTTTCCTTTACTTAATTCTTGTCATTTTGTTTCCATTTCAGTTTTGTTAATGTCGGCTTTAATAACATGACATGCACACGGAATTCATGCCCAGATCTTAAAAAGATGTCTAATTTCTAAATAATGCATCAAGAGGTTGAGTATGATGAAGATGAGGCTATTGAGGAAATAAAAAGAGAGTTGGAACAATTTGAAAACAAGCCTAATCCCAACCTCAATAAAACTGAGCCAATTAATATCGGAAGTCAGGAAGAAGTTAGAGAAACAAAGATAAGCATTCACGCTGAACAAAAAATCAGAGATGCATTGATTCAACTTTTATTTGAATATAGAGATGTGTTTGCTTGGTCTTATGATGATATGCCAGGTTTAAGTGCTGATCTAGTGGTTCATAAGCTTCCCACGTATCCTGATTTTCCACCAGTCCAACAAAAACAACAAAAATTTAAAACGGACATGAGTGACAAAATCAAAGAGGAAATAATGAAGCAACTAAGAGCCAATGTGGTCAGAGCTGTCCGATACACCACCTGGGTGGCAAATGTTGCGCTTGTGCCAAAGAAGAATGGAAAAACTAGAGTTTGTGTTGACTACAGAGACCTGAACAAAGCAAGTCCGAAGGATAATTATCCTTTGCCAAACATCCACATTCTTGTAGATAATTGCGCAAAGCATGAGATACAGTCGTTCATGGATTGCTATGCTGGGTACCACCAGATTCTAATGGATGAGGATGACGCAGAAAAGACCGCTTTCACCACTCCATGGGTTACTTATTGCTACAGGGTCATGTCGTTCGGTTTGAAGAATGAAGGGGCAACTTACATGAGGGCCATGACTGCTATTTTCCACGACATGATGCACAAAGAGATTGAAGTATATGTCGATGATGTCATCATAAAATCAAAGACACAGGCTGATCACGTGTGCGATTTGAAAAAGTTCTTTGAACGGCTTTGAAGGTATGATCTTAAGCTTAATCCAGCCAAGTGTGCATTTGGGGTTCCATCTGGGAAACTCCTCGGTTTTATAGTCAGCCGGAGAGGTATCGAATTGGATCTATCTAAGATAAAGTCCATTCGAGATCTGCCACCCCCGAAGAACAAAAAGGAAGTCATGAGTTTGCTTGGTAGGTTGAACTACATCAGTAGGTTCATTTCTCAACTCACAACCACGTGCGAGCCCATCTTTAAGTTGCTGAAAAAGGATGTTGCTATCAAGTGGACGGACGATTGCAAAAATGCTTTTGACATGATCAAATATTATCTGTCAAAATCCCTTGTACTGGTCCCACCTGAACCTGGTAGGCCTTTGTTTTTATATCTATCGGTGATGGATAATTCCCTTGGATGCGTTTTAGGGCAACATGATGGAATAGGCAAAAAGGAACATGCAATCTATTATTTGAGCAAGAAGTTCACCAATTATGAGGTTAAGTACACCGTTTTAGAAAGGACATGTTGTGCCTTGACTTGAGTCGCTCAGAAGTTGAGACATTATCTTTTGGGCTACACTTCTTACCTCATATCCAGAATGGATCCTTTGAAGTACATCTTCCAAAAGCCAATGCCCACTGGCAGGCTCGCAAAATGGCAAATCTTGCTCACAGAGTTCGACATCGTCTATGTCACTCGCACCGCGATGAAAGCACAGGCTTTGGCCGATCATTTGGCAGAGAATCCAGTTGATGATGAGTATATGCCACTTACCACATACTTCCCAGACGAAGAGGTCAACTCAATAGAGGAAGTAGTTCCAGACGACAACCCTGTATGGAAAATGTATTTTGATGGAGCTGTAAATATCAAAGGAGTTGGGATCGGGGCAATCCTCATCTCACCTATTGGACAATATTACCCTACAACGGCCCAACTTCGATTCTTCTATACCAATAATTTGGCAGAATACGAAGCTTGTATCATGGGTCTTAAAATGGCCCTCGGTCTGGATGTGCATAAACTATTAGTTATGGGAGATTCTGACTTGCTTATCCGGCAAGCCCAAGGCGAATGGGAGACTCGAGACATCAAGCTTATTCCATACAGATAATGTGTGCAAGACTTGAGAAAAAGATTCAAATCCATTGAGTTCAGGTACATTCCCAGGTTTTACAACGAGCTAGCCGATGCTTTGGCTACTTTAGCCTCGATGCTCCCTTATCCAGGCAACACTCATATCGATCCACTAGAAATCCAAGTTCGGAATCAACACGGTTACTGCAATACAATTGAAACAGAACCAGATGGTGAACCATGGTATCATGACATAAAACGATTCCTGAAAACAAGAGAATACCCAAAGCATGCCAAGGGAGATAAAAAAATAACTATAAGGCGGCTCACCAGTGGTTTCTTCCTGAATGGGGAAATTTTGTACAAAAGGGCCCCATATTTGAACTTGTTGAGATGCGTAGATACCACAGAAGTTGAGCGGACCATGAGTGAAGTGCATTCAGGGGTATGCGGACCTCATATGAATAGATATGAAGATTCTGTGGGCAGGGTATTATTGGCTTACAATGGAGCGAGATTGCTTCAGTTTTGTTTGCAAGTGTCACCAATGCCAGATTCATGGTGACCTGATTCACTCGCCTCCTTCAGAGTTGCATCCCATGTCCTCTCATTGGCCTTTCGTTGCTTGGGGAATGGATGTTATTTGGCCAATCGATCCAAAGGCTTTAAATGGGCATTGATTCATTTTGGTTTCAATTGATTACTTCACCAAGTGGGTGGAGGCCGTCACTTTCAAAGCAGTCACCAAGAAAGCAGTGGTAAACTTTGTTCATTCCAACATCATCTGTCGCTTTGGTATCCCAAAGACCATTATCACTGACAATGCAGTCAATCTAAATAGTCATTTGATAAAGGAGGTATGCGAACAATTTAAAATCATGCATCGACATTCTACCCCTTTACCGGCCAAAAGCCAATGGAGCAGTTGAATCGGCAAATAAGAACATCAAGAAGATTCTTAGAAAGATGATTCAAGGTTCCAGACAATGGCATGAAAAGTTGCCTTTTGCTCTTTTGGGATACCGCACGACTACTCGCACATTTGTTGGTGCAACTCCTTATCTGCTAGTATACGGAACAGAAGCTGTAATACTGGTCGAAGTCGAAATTCCCTCTCTTCGGATCGTTATGGAATCAGAGATTAAAGATACATAATAGGTAAAGACCCGTTTGGAACAACTGATGCTGATTGATGAAAAACGACTAGTAGCAGTATGTTTCGGCCAATTATACCAGCAAAGAATGTTACACGCTTACAATAAGAAAGTGCGTCCACGGCACTTTGAGGTAGGCCAACTCGTTTTGAAACGCATTCTTCCACACCAAGTAGAAGCTAAAGGAAAGTTTGCCCCGAACTGGCAAGGACCCTACATCATCAAGAAAGTGTTACCAAAAGGGGCCTTGCACTTGATAGATGAAGAAGGACGGGTACCAGACATGACGATTAACGCAGATGCAGTCAAAATATATTATGTTTGATATATACCCACTGCAGAACTTTCACACATTATTTTCTCAAATCGAGATGACGAAGGCTATTATTGGTCTCTATCCCAAATAGGTGTCACCCTTTTGTTAACCCTTTTGAGCCATATTTGTCTTCTTCGTTTTCCCTCTTTTGGAACTCGTGTAGTTGTAAAAGGAAAAAAAATATACAACAAACCTTCTGAGTTCATTGAACTACGTTCGACCTGATTCCGAAAGGATGCGTAGGCAGCCTTACCCTGGGTTCCGTCCCATCAAAACGAAAATCCATATTCCCAATACTCCAAAACTGGGGCAGAAAATTGTTTTATTTTACGATTTTTCCTATAAAAACGTCTACAAAAGTTGTAATTCAGTTCAAGGTTCTTTTTGCCTTTTCCCTATTAGGAACTGCTAATCGATCTTTGAGAATGTTTGAAGTCCCCATGCCAAGAGCATTGGGCAATCTTCCGTATGCAGTATCTTAGTCAAAAAAAGAAAAAAGAAAAGAAAAAAGAAATGAGAGAGTCTTATCGGTGAAAGCCCGTATAGGCACTATAAGGCGACGTTGAGAAGAGAAATAAGAGAGTCTTATTGGTGAAAACCCAGATGGGCACCATAAGGCGATGATGAGTAGAGAAATGAGAGAGGTTAGTTAGCGAAAACCCGCAAAGGGCACTACTAGCCGAATGAGGGTCTTTGATGTTCCGGCATGAGCACAACCAAGACAGTTTCAAGATGAACATTTGAGACAAATTTTGAGAATTAGACAGCTCATACGGATCAGGCGTCCAGTCCAAAATGCATGTCATGATTTATTGAAGTCGGCACATGCCTCCAGATAAGTCTCCATATTCCTTTCCCCAAAAGGGACACCTTTTGTTTAGACACAATTCCTTTTTTTTTTTACTTTCAATTGCTCTTCTATTTTTCCCATAATATTTCTTTGATTCCTTTTCGGTCTAATCTTGCATCAAAAGCAAAGCAAAGAAATGGCTGCAAAACTGGCTATAGTTTCCCCGTAATACCGAGCACAATTTGGAGCATATACGGCATTGACGAAGGCAGGAATCCATCTGTGATTTCTTTTGATAAGGCAGACAAAGTGTCTCAAAGAAACTGAAAAGGTAACCTAAGCAAGACTTGCTTCATGGGAAAAGTTGATAAGCACTACAAACACAAATTGGTTCTGGGTGCAAGATAACTAAGTTTGACTTTAAAGGAAAATTGCCTTGCCTTAGGGAGAAGGATTAGCGGTACCATGGACATCTGGGTATGAAACAGCCAGGGGCAACGTCAGAAAGACAATGTCTCTAGAAAGCGATACAGAGTATCCGAGCACCTCGGTACCATGCTAACAAAATCAGTTCTTCGACAACGGAGTGGTCGTGAATTCAAATTACTCAGGGCATCAAGGCCACAAACCGACCACCACTTTAATAACTCACAAATCTTTCTTTGTTTGAAGCAGGATCAAAGCAATGCAGAATGGCGATTCTCAAAGGACGAATGTCACCAAACGTAAGCTCCTTAAAATCTGCATTTTTCTTTTTATTTGCAGCAGGCATCACTACTGTTCATACCTCCCATTTTTGTAGCTTAACCAAGGTAGAACCTTTTCGCCTAGGGGGATCCAACTCATAGTTCCGGGTAGAAGTACTCTTCGCTCAGGATATTTTACGTAACTTAACTCAAGTAGAAACTTTTCGCCTTGGGGGTTCCAGCTCATGTTTTCGGGTAGAAGTACTTTTTGCTCAGGCTTGTTTTATGTTAGCTTAACTCAGGTAGAACCCTTTTGCCTAGAGGGATTGAGCACTTTATTCGTAATACAGGGTACCAACCCCTGGTTACATTCCTTCTTAGTAATACATGGTGCCAACCCCTGGTTATACTCCTTTAGGTAATACAGGGTACCAACCCCTGATTACATTTACACTCCTTTAGTAATACAGGGTACCAACCCCTGGTTACACTCCTTCAGTAATACATGATACAAACCCATGGTTACACTCATTTCGGTAATACAGGGTACCAGCCCCTGGTTACATTCCTCTTTAGTAATACAGGGTGCCAACCCCTGGTTACATTCCTTTCAGTAATACAGGGTACCAACCCCTGGTTATACTCCTTTCAGTAATAGAGGGTACCAACCCCTAGTTACACTCCTTTCAGTAATACAGGGTGCCAATCCCTGATTACACTCCTTTCTATAATACAGGGTACCAACCCCTAGTTACATTCCTTTCGGTAATACAGGGCACCAACCCCTGGTTACACTCCTTTCGGTAATACAGGGTACCAACCCCTCGTTACATTCCTCTTCAGTAATACAGGGTACCAACCCCTGGTTACACTCTTTTTGGTAATACAGGGTACCAACCCCTGGTTATATTCCTCTTTAGTAATACACGGTGCCAACCCCTGGTTACATTCCTTTCAGTAATACAAGGTACCAACCCTTGGTTACACTCCTTTCAGTAATACAGGGTACCAACCCCTGGTTACACTCCTTTCAGTAATACAAGGTACCAACCCTTGGTTACACTCCTTTCAGTAATACATGGTGCCAATCCCTAGTTACACTCCCTTCTGTAATACAGGGTACCAACCCCTGGTTACATTCCTTTCGGTAATACAGGATACCAACCCCTGGTTACACTCCTTTCGGTAATACATGGTACGAACCCTTGGTTACATTCCTTTCGATAATATAGGGTACTAACCTCTGGTTACATTCTTTCCCAGTATTATAGGGTGCCAAACCCTGGTTATATTTTCTTTCAGTAATACATGGTACCAACCCCTGGGTACATTCCTTCTCGATAATACATGGTGCCAAACCCTGGTTACGTTTCCTGTCAGTAATATAGGATACCATTCTTTAATTACATTCCCTTTGGGCAATAGAAATTACTACCCCCCGTGGTTGCCTATCCTCACATAGCTAGTTTATACTACTGTCTTTATCTTCATTTCAACAAATTAGATAGTTTATAGCTTTCTCTAATAACTCACAAAGTTTTCCTAGTGCCAAACTAGGGCAGAAAAATTTTGTTCGTTTTGTTCGTCTTTGATGGCTTTACAGGCCTCAGCTGTAGAGCATAGATTGCGATGAATTAAAGCTTGTGATTCCAATTCCCATCATAAGAAAGAAGTCTTTCGATCGCAAGATAGTTGGAGTCAGCTTTGATAATGTGTCAGCAACTCGAGGCCTCAAGATCCATCCTCTCAAATTCGGATCAGGAAAGCAATCAATCGAGAATGAGCCATAATATTTTCTTCAAAGAGCATCAAGATCCAATCTAAGGTCAACACAAGTGATCAGGTTAAGAATCAAGATTTGACTCCACAAGACACATAGATAAGAATTTTGTAACTCTTAGTTTGTAGACATATGTAGTTCTCTTCTCTTTTCCTTTTGATGTAAGCAACAAGTAACAGTAACAGCAACAACAGTCTTAAGTCCAGTGTCCGGTGTCCCAGCTACCAAATTTTTCTAAAACTACACTGACCTGATTCCTTTATAGCCAGGGATATGTAGGCAACCTCGGAAGCAAGGTTCGGTCATGTTTTTCAAAAATGCTTTCATTGGAGTGATACACGAGAAAAATTAGTTATGGCATTCACTTTCTTTGCACGAAAACTCTTTGTATTCTCGAGCAAAGAGGGCAGCTTAAATATCTAATTTTTGCTCTTTTCATTTCTCCTAAATTACATTATTTTTAGGTTTATTTTGTGTGTTTATAGAATTTAGCATTAGATTATTAATTAACTTATTAAGGGGTTTAAAGATTTGGATTAATGCCATTTTCAGTTGAGTTATGCACAAATCAAGCCCAATTTGTTTTAGCCCAATTCGGCCGATCCAGTTCAATTGTTGGCTTGCCAAAACCCGGATCAAAACGATGTAGTTTCATAATAAAACTACGACTTTTTTGTTTAATGAATCAAAGATCCAATCTTATCCATCTATGATCCTCTTGATCCAATGACCACCATTCAATCTCTCTTCTAATATTTAAGACCTAAAATTTCAGATTTTTGGCCCCCCATTTTCGCCTTACCTTCTTCTCTCCTCTTTCTCTCTTCACTCTCTCTCACCCTCTCTCTGCGCCGCCATTCTGCTCCGCCGTCAAAAATTGCCCACCGACGGCGACCTGCTTCCAATCCACCCTAAAATCGCACCATACAATCACCTCAACCCCCTCTATCCAAATCTCTAACCTAAATCCCTCAAAACCAGCTCAAATTCCACGATTTTTAGATCTAGGAAACCCCATCCGCCGCCTATTTTCCCAAAATCAAAGAAACTCCATCCACTACTACCCTACAACACATACATGAATGAATAGAGCTCCGCGAGACCTATCCTTTCCTACCTATTTCACCCCCAAAAACCGCACCACCGCCGGTCAGTCACCCCCCGCTGCCGCGACCACCCCAAGGTCACCACTGCCTCATTTTTCTTTAGCCCACTCAACCCAAAGACTCATGTTCCCTTCTAGTATGATGCTAGAACTTACTTATTTTTGGGCGTTTGCTAAAAGGGAACTTGTGTTTCGGGGCCGGACAGTCACCTCTTGGCATCTCCGGCGTCTTCACGTGGCTCGAACAACTTCAAGCACGCTCGTTAGGTATAATCGTCATCTCTTTAATTAATTTCTAATTTTTATATTAGTAGTTTAGTTTCTGATTTTTGATTTGTTTTTTCCTGTTTTGGTTGTTTCTTGTTAATTAGAGTTTCAAGTTAGGTTTATTTAATTAGTTATCTCTATTTTTGTTTGTTAGATTATTATTGATTAAACATGATCTTTAGTGTATTAGTTAAATCGTTCACTTAGTTAGTCGATTATTTAGTTGTTGTTAGTCGTTGTCCGATTGTTAATGATGCTCGTTCTGTTTTGAGCATTTAGTTTGTAAATTTAGTTGTTTGTTTAGTAATTAGTTTGCACAAAACGAATTCATTCCAATCAAGTTGGTTTGAATATTTAGTTCGATTATATTTTTAGTCTCGTTTATGCTTTGTCAGTCCATAGTTGTTTGAATTTGATTTGTGTTGAGCAAGTAGTTTGGTATAGATGGTTAAAATCTGAAGTTTAATTTATTTTATCACAAAATAGGATAATAGTAGCCTACTTTTTACTAGTAGGGTGGCTGAAATGATATTTTTTCTCCTTGCTTCTAACATAGCAGATTTTCAGGCTGTCCTTTCACCGTTTGGACAGATTTTGAACAGTGTTTAGCACACAAAGTCAGTCTTTTGGACAAACTTTTGGTGAACCAAAATCTGTAAAAAAATCTGACTTATTTTTCTATTGAAAGGGTTGCTTTTCTCCTATAAAGGAGACTCTCTTACACTTAGAATACAGATCCTTACTCACTAACAAGGAACACACACTCTATTACAGATTCTGGGACATCTTTACACACACAAAAAAAAAAAAAAAACTTTAACTTTTTTTTTGCCAGATAAGTGACAAAAATATTTCTTGGCTTTCTTCTGGTTTCTTAGCACTTAAGTTTTTCAGGAACTTTAAGTTCAATTGCTGGGACTACTCTGAGTTTTGTTGTTGTTTAAAGGCTGTAACCGAGCTTCATTTCTGCAATTTGTCGAGCTCGCTTTGCTGACATTAAAGTACTGTACTTAGGTATTATTCTCAACCTACAATTTGAGCTTAATTATGAATGAATGCTGAAAGGTTTTCACTCCTCTCGTAGTTACTGATATTTCTATTCAAAAATATTGAAAGCTTCGCTAAGGTTCTTCTATTGTTCTTTGTTTTCTTTTAATGTTAGTATCTTTAGTTAAAGGTTGAGAAAGCCATGTAAAAGGACTTGAAAACATTGTGGCATATAATAGCTTAAAGTAAACATAATGCCATTTTCCTTCTTTCTTTTTTTTAGATAATACGGAGTGCCTGTTTTGAGTTCTCGCAAGTCTCATAAAAAGCTCCTTAAACAAATATACTCATGTATTAGTGAAATACGAATGTTATAATAATATTCTTGATAACTAAGTTTGACAAAAATGAGTCTGTCTAACATGTTCTTAGTGGCTCTAATTTGTTTGTTGGTTTTAATCTTTTGTTCTTGTTCTGGATAGAGTAAAAATGTTTGATTAGTTTTCGCTACTCCGTTGAATCTGAGTCACACTAGGTAAGCGTCAAAGAGAGATCAAATATTCTATTTTGATTGTTGTTTTAAGCTAGACGACATTTTCAAGCTCATTACGAAATATTTGCTTAGTTGAAATCATGGTTAAAAAAATAAGTTTCTCCTTGTATATCCATAAATTCAGGCTATTGGCCATGGGAGCAGTAAAGGAGTTAATTTATTAAGAAAGAATGAATTAATGAGGTTTGGTTAAATGGTTGAAATTACATGCTTTGAACGTTACTGCCCTTGATTTTCTTCCTTAGCTTTTGATTACTTTTATTTTTATTATTATTTTTTTCTAAATATTCTTCTTTGTCGTATTTTTGTGTTAAACTAATGTGATCTTCTTCTTTTTTCATATTAAATAATAGTGTTTGAAGTTAGGCTCAAAACATTTGCTTTATTTAATTAACCAATAGTTCAACATAAGGATCTTCAAATGTTTGGGCTAATGAATCAGTTTTTCCCAAAGCCCAATGTATCAAGTCAATAAGTTGGCCCATTTTTATTAATAATAACAACGCATCCCATTCTTTAAATTGATATTGGATGGCCCAAAATTTATATCATGGCTATCCACATAATTAATTTTGAATAAAAATAGTTTTCCTTCTATAAATTAAAATAATTCGATAATATAATCACTCTTAATTAATTTAAGCGATAGGCAATTTTAGGCATGTTTGAAATGTAGACCATGTATTCATACACGATCCTTGGTCGATATTTTTTTTAATAAAGTAGTCATGTGTGCATTCCCGCTCCTTGACTCTTCAATATTAATTGTATTTAAACCATATGTACCGACACGTTCCTTGTTTTAGTACATATAATCAAATAAGGACCTTGTGTGCTTGCACGCTCCTAGGCCAAAATTATTAATTATTAAGCGGTACTAGACAATAGTAATTTAAGGTAAATAATACACACTTTATCCAAAAATAATTCAAGCCAATTTTTAGTCAATAAAAGCGACCATGCTAGAACCACGGGACTCGGGGAATGCCTTACACCTTCTCCTCGGTCAACAAAATTCCTTACCCGAACTTTGTTTTCGCAGACCAATAATAATAAAGTCAAATCTTCCTTTGACTAGGGATTCAAATAAAATGTGACTCGGAACACCAACAAAATCAATTGAAAGTGGCGACTCTGTAAATAAAATAATCCCTACTCAATTTTGTCACTTTAATTGAAAAAACCCTTTAATCCACATAATATTATTTTGCGGGTAGAAAGGGGGTGTGACAGCTCTGGCGACTCTGCTGGGGAACTCTCAAGAATTCGAGCTTGTACATTGACTTTATTTGGCTTTAATAATTTTTGTATATATTGTGATTTATTTGGGCTTAATGTGTTAGTTGTCCACTTTTTACCGTTTTGATATTGTTGAACTGTACATATAAATTGTATCCTCTCTCGCACCCCTCTGAGTCTTCTTATAGTTAGTTATGTTGTGTTTGCCTACCAGCATCACAAAATTTCCGTCTTGAGATAAAGCCAGTTAGCCTACCAGCTTTTGGTGAAGGATTTAGCCACACATGCTTAGGCGGGAGAGCCGTTAGCTAGCCAGTGCTATTCTACTACTGGTGACGCTTGACGCTCCTCGGCTCGGGTTGTCCGCTCGGATAAGCCAGGTCTAGATACCATCTCCTTTAGGATTTGGAAACTTAGAAGAACAAGCCACAATCAATGAATATCCCTAGTAGGCTACGCTTTATTTGCATCATGTGCATTTGACTTAGTAGCGCTCGACACAGGGGCCGAGTTCTATTTTAGGACAGGTACCTTGTTGAGACCATTATGTCATGTTATGTGCTACTTGTTACATTATTTGTGAGGCTTGCATGTGGACCGACTTTAGCATAAATCAGTTGAACGAACAGAGAAAACATGTTGTGGTCTAGTGCATATGGTTCTTAAAGATTAATTTTCATGAAAATCAAAACAAAAAACATAGTCAGTTTTAACCGAACTATGCGGGTCCGATTCTCACCGGATGTGAGATATGTAGGCAAATCTCATTGGTTCCGACTCCCAATTTTCAAAAAATCCAAAAAGATATTTTTCTTTAATTTCTTCTTTAGAAGTTTTTCTTTGAGACGTCAAATCCAAAAATATTTTCTTACTTTAAAAAAAAAAATCAAAATCCAAAAATATTTTCTTTCTTTAGAAGTTTTTCTTTCACCAATTCCCAAAACAAATTGAAAATATTTTCGTTGCTAGGAGATTTTGTCGGATTAATTGTATATGAAAAAAAAGGAGTTAGTTTATCTATTTTATTTCTTACATCCCTGAACTACGTAATGATCTGATTCGTGCGGTGATATGATACGTAGGCAACCCACAAAAGGTTCGATCAAAATATTTTTCAATTATTCTAAGATGAGGGATCAAAATGAGGCGTGACTGAAAAGAAAAAAGGAAAGAAAAAGATAAGAGCGTCAATAAGAAGCAACCTAATAAGCCAGAATCAAACATGAAGCCTCCAAAAGCATGTTAGAAATAGCGACAAATGATAGAAGCATGGCATATTATGTGTGATTCATATCTATAAAATGCTTAACCCTAACACGTTTGCTGTCTCTTATATAGTAAGCTTAAGGTGGTTGGTTTGTGGTGAAACTGGAAATACACCATTACTTCACCAGATCTAAGGGAACAATAGTAATGGCTAATGATGATGAGATCGAGCTGGTCAGTGACGACCCCCAGGGTCAGTCAGTTGAACAATAGTCAGAGGAAATAAGAAAATTGAGACAACAATTGTCCGATATGTATCAAGCTTGGGTGTCTGGTCAGCCTCCACCCCGGGGTCCCTCAGAGGGAACTTCCACCGTACCCCTGGCTACTCAACCACCGCTCCATGCAATGAGCGTCCATATTCTACCACTAGGGTATGTGCCAAACTACAGCCTCCATGCTGCTCCTGGTACCTCTAATGTGCGACCTCCAAACGAACCGGTCAGGAACACTCCTCAAGTCGTGTCTGGCGCACCGGTATACACAATCCCGCCACCACCTCCTGTGACGAGGCCAATCAATGAGCCACCATCTCATGATTATGATGGCCAATACTAACCTCCAAATATGGCTTTTGGGGTCTCGGCTCCATACAATCAGACTCCTCAATACGAGTCACCAGTGGAAAATGAAAAGCTTGCCAAGACGGTTGAGCCGAATGAGATGGCCAGAAAAATGAAAAGTCTTGAACAGAACATAAAGAGCATACAGGGACTAGGTGGTCACAAAAGTGTTTCGTTCAGTGATTTATGCATGTTCCCTCATATCCATTTGCCACCAGGATTCAAGACCCCAAAATTTGAGAAGTATGATGGACACGACGACCCTATCGCCCACTTGAAAAAAGTACTGCAACCAGCTGAGGGGTGCAGGGGAAAAGAAGAATTCCTGATGGTTTATTTTGGGGAAAGTCTTGTGGGGGTAGCCTCCAAATGGTTCATTGACCAAGATATCTCTTACTGGCATGTCTGGGACGACATGGTCTAGACCTTCGTCAAAAAATTTCAATACAACATTAATATTGCGCCGGATCGTAATTCCCTGTCCAATATGAAGAAAAAACTGACTGAAAGCTTTATGGAGTATGCAATCAAGTGGAGGGAGCAAACGGCTAGAGTTAAGTCACACATGGATAACCACGAGTTGATCACTGTTTTTCTGGAGGCTCAAGAGCTGATTACTTTTAGAACATGATGTCTGCGATGGGTAGACCTTTTGCGGAAGCGATCAAAATAGGAGAGATGGTCGAAAATGGCCTCAAGACTGGCAGAATTGTAAGTCAAGATGCTCTCAAAGCCACCACCCAAGCTATCCAAAATGGTTCGGGAAGTTTGGCAAATGGAAAGAAGAGAGATGAAGGGTCCATGATGACTTCGGGATCCAGGGAAGTTCAAAGAAGGGCATCACACCCTTATGCGCAAGTTCAGCAAGGGCAGTCCAGCTACCATCAACATTATTATCCCCCGTCAATTACTCAATACTCTGTGGGCCCACCACAGTATACAGTGTTTAATGCTCAATCCTATGCCTGGCCTCCCAATCAACAGGTACGGGCACCAACTCCAAGGATCTCCCGACCTCAACAGCAAAATTTTTAGGCACCCTACAATGCTCGTCCCAGGCAAGATTATGGTCGAGAGGCCGGTTGAAAAATTCACTCCATTAGCTGAATCGTACTCTAGTCTATTCCAGAAGCTAAAGTAGATGGGCGTGATTGGACCCATTGCTCCCCACCATATGCATCCCGATTCACATGTATTTCAAGCAAATGCTAGATATGAATATCATTCAGGTGCCCTAGGGCATAACACTGATGACTGTTGGACTCTGAAAAGAGCCATAAAAAGACTCATCGTGGAAAAGTTATTTATGGTAACAAATGGAGAAGACCCTCCTAATGTTACAAACAACCCGCTGCCAACACACAATGATGTTCATTTTGTGGGAATGATTGGCCGAGATCAAGAATACAAGCCGGTTGGCCGAGAAGAAATTACATTGGGAACGATTCAAGAAGGAACAAGACTGGAAGTAAGTCCAAGCCGAGATGTGCCATTGATTATGAAAGGCGCCCAAAGCTCAGGGAAGGCAACTTTATGTTTTCCAAAACTCTCGAGGTTGGAAATTCACTCCAATGTTCCAAGCCCAAAGTTATATGTCCTTGAAGGTCACCCCATCAGAAGGCAGAATCAGGGTGGTACGAGGGTATAACAGAGCCGATCATAATCAAGCATGCCATACAACCCCTCGTGACAAACACGAAAACCATTCCTTGGAACTACAACAAAACTGTAGTAACCTTCAAGGGCAAGGAAATCATAGAAGAATTGGGGAAACTGGAGGTCTGACTCGATCGGGGAGGTGTTACTCTCCAGAAGAATTGAGGAAGGCCAAGAAAATCAGAGAAGGCCAATTGCCAATAAAGAAACCAGTCACTGAAGAAGAGGCAGAAGAATTTTTGAAAAAGATGAAAGTTCAGGATTATTCAATCATTGACCTGCTGAGAAAGACTCCTGCCCAAATCTCTTTGTTATCTCTGCTAGGGCTGCTTATCGGGTGTATCGAACGGTTATTTACTCTTAACGGTTTGGCTTATCGGTTATCGGCTTATAAATGTATTAATCTGCTAGCCACCCGATAAGATATCAGAATTGGTATCGGTTTAGCTATTATCGGGCGGCTATCAGTTTATATTGTACTTTTTAAATTAGTAAATCGTGTAATAAACCGAAGTAAAAATATAATACACGGAAAGATAATATTTCATATCTGCACGAGTTCCAGCACCAGCAACACTGCCAACACATTTGAGACCTTTCTTCAATATATGAAACTCGTTCGAGTCATCCAGTGAACAAGCTTATTGGGTCAAAGTTAAAAGTTCCATATATACAAGTTTGGAGTAATAATTAAAAACTTGTTTGGACAACACCTCTGCCCAGATAACTAATTAACCCACTACTTAGAAGAAACAACATCCAAGAATATCAATTCATAGTTATGGATAAAAATAAATCAATACAATTCACTTTGCACTTCGTACAATTGTCCAGAGAAGTTATATGGATAAAAATAAATTTTATATATATATAATTTTCTTAACGGGTTAATGGATTATCCGTTAAGAAAATTAAATAATCCGCCCCAAACCGATAAGTCGTTAATAAAAAAATTTCAATTTGTTCCCCTTCCGTTAAACCGTTAACCCGATACCAATAAGCCATTAAGCTTCGATTTCGATTCGATTTTCGATTTCGGTTTCGGTTCGATTTTGAACACCCCTAATCCCTGCTCATACACTCAGAAGAGCATGCCCGTGTACTAATCAAAATCTTGAACGAGGCACATGTCTTAGAGAAGACCACCGTGAATCAGTTAGAGAAGATGGCCAACAGATTTTTTGAGGTGAACAAAATCTCCTTTACTGACGATGAACTTCCCGAGGAGGGAGCCGGGCACAATAGGGCTTTGCACCTTATTGTCAAATGTGAGGGGCATTATATAAAGTGAGTCATGGCTGATGGAGGCTCGAGCGTAGATGTATGCCCTCTCTCTACCTTGCAAAGCATGAAGATCAATACAGACAGAATCCGACCCAGCAATGTTCGTATCCGGGCTTTTGATGGCTCAGCGAGAGATACCATTGGGGAGATCAACCTCACCATGACGGTTGGGCCTGTTGATTTTGAAATTGTCTTCCAAGTAGTGGACATGGAAACTTCTTATAACTTTCTTCTTGGAAGGCCATGGATCCATACGGCTCGAGCTGTGCCATCGACCTTGCATCGGATGCTCAAATTCGAACATGACAGGCAAGAAATTATTGTTCATGGGGAAGACGAGTCGTCCATTTATAAAGACCCGTTAATCCCCTGTATTGAGGCCAAGAAAGAGTGTGAGTCCATTATCTATTTGGCTTTTGAAGTGGTTGTTGTGGACCATGTTGAGGAAGGAAAGCCCATTCTGCATCCTCGTCTTTCCGCCACATCTGTAATGGTGACTGCACTTATGCTGAGACAAGGTTATGACCCAGGAAAAGGCTTGAGGACATCATTACAAGGAATTTCGAAGCCTATTTCTCCGTTCAGTAACCAGGGTAATTTTGGTTTAGGCTTCAGGCCAACACAAGCAAACGAAGACAAAGCCAAACCCCGCAAAAAGTATGGATGGGTCTTGCAACAACCTATCCCTCACATTTTCTACACTTTTGTCAAGCCACGACTCCAAGAGGGTCAAAATTTCTCGGAGCAGGCAAACATTGATGAAATTTGCCATAGCCTCAGCCAGATATTTTCTGAAGTGAATATGATCCAGGCTGGTGAAGGCACTAGTTGTGCCGATATACAACTAATTGGCCCAGACACCACGCTCAACAATTGGGAAGCAACTCCTCTCCCCACAAGGAAAGAGTCTTGGTAGTTTGCTTTTGCAGCTTCTTTTTTGTACTTTGGATTACTTTCAGGGTTGTAATCCAAACATCTCAGTATGATTGTTTTATTGTTAACCCTTCTATCCTTTCAAATTCAATGAAATGCAGTTTAGTTTCGTATTAAGTTTTATATCGTTTCCTTTACTTAATTCTTGTCATTTTGTTTCCATTTCAGTTTTGTTAATGTCGGCTTTAATAACATGACATGCACACGGAATTCATGCCCAGATCTTAAAAAGATGTCTAATTTCTAAATAATGCATCAAGAGGTTGAGTATGATGAAGATGAGGCTATTGAGGAAATAAAAAGAGAGTTGGAACAATTTGAAAACAAGCCTAATCCCAACCTCAATAAAACTGAGCCAATTAATATCGGAAGTCAGGAAGAAGTTAGAGAAACAAAGATAAGCATTCACGCTGAACAAAAAATCAGAGATGCATTGATTCAACTTTTATTTGAATATAGAGATGTGTTTGCTTGGTCTTATGATGATATGCCAGGTTTAAGTGCTGATCTAGTGGTTCATAAGCTTCCCACGTATCCTGATTTTCCACCAGTCCAACAAAAACAACAAAAATTTAAAACGGACATGAGTGACAAAATCAAAGAGGAAATAATGAAGCAACTAAGAGCCAATGTGGTCAGAGCTGTCCGATACACCACCTGGGTGGCAAATGTTGCGCTTGTGCCAAAGAAGAATGGAAAAACTAGAGTTTGTGTTGACTACAGAGACCTGAACAAAGCAAGTCCGAAGGATAATTATCCTTTGCCAAACATCCACATTCTTGTAGATAATTGCGCAAAGCATGAGATACAGTCGTTCATGGATTGCTATGCTGGGTACCACCAGATTCTAATGGATGAGGATGACGCAGAAAAGACCGCTTTCACCACTCCATGGGTTACTTATTGCTACAGGGTCATGTCGTTCGGTTTGAAGAATGAAGGGGCAACTTACATGAGGGCCATGACTGCTATTTTCCACGACATGATGCACAAAGAGATTGAAGTATATGTCGATGATGTCATCATAAAATCAAAGACACAGGCTGATCACGTGTGCGATTTGAAAAAGTTCTTTGAACGGCTTTGAAGGTATGATCTTAAGCTTAATCCAGCCAAGTGTGCATTTGGGGTTCCATCTGGGAAACTCCTCGGTTTTATAGTCAGCCGGAGAGGTATCGAATTGGATCTATCTAAGATAAAGTCCATTCGAGATCTGCCACCCCCGAAGAACAAAAAGGAAGTCATGAGTTTGCTTGGTAGGTTGAACTACATCAGTAGGTTCATTTCTCAACTCACAACCACGTGCGAGCCCATCTTTAAGTTGCTGAAAAAGGATGTTGCTATCAAGTGGACGGACGATTGCAAAAATGCTTTTGACATGATCAAATATTATCTGTCAAAATCCCTTGTACTGGTCCCACCTGAACCTGGTAGGCCTTTGTTTTTATATCTATCGGTGATGGATAATTCCCTTGGATGCGTTTTAGGGCAACATGATGGAATAGGCAAAAAGGAACATGCAATCTATTATTTGAGCAAGAAGTTCACCAATTATGAGGTTAAGTACACCGTTTTAGAAAGGACATGTTGTGCCTTGACTTGAGTCGCTCAGAAGTTGAGACATTATCTTTTGGGCTACACTTCTTACCTCATATCCAGAATGGATCCTTTGAAGTACATCTTCCAAAAGCCAATGCCCACTGGCAGGCTCGCAAAATGGCAAATCTTGCTCACAGAGTTCGACATCGTCTATGTCACTCGCACCGCGATGAAAGCACAGGCTTTGGCCGATCATTTGGCAGAGAATCCAGTTGATGATGAGTATATGCCACTTACCACATACTTCCCAGACGAAGAGGTCAACTCAATAGAGGAAGTAGTTCCAGACGACAACCCTGTATGGAAAATGTATTTTGATGGAGCTGTAAATATCAAAGGAGTTGGGATCGGGGCAATCCTCATCTCACCTATTGGACAATATTACCCTACAACGGCCCAACTTCGATTCTTCTATACCAATAATTTGGCAGAATACGAAGCTTGTATCATGGGTCTTAAAATGGCCCTCGGTCTGGATGTGCATAAACTATTAGTTATGGGAGATTCTGACTTGCTTATCCGGCAAGCCCAAGGCGAATGGGAGACTCGAGACATCAAGCTTATTCCATACAGATAATGTGTGCAAGACTTGAGAAAAAGATTCAAATCCATTGAGTTCAGGTACATTCCCAGGTTTTACAACGAGCTAGCCGATGCTTTGGCTACTTTAGCCTCGATGCTCCCTTATCCAGGCAACACTCATATCGATCCACTAGAAATCCAAGTTCGGAATCAACACGGTTACTGCAATACAATTGAAACAGAACCAGATGGTGAACCATGGTATCATGACATAAAACGATTCCTGAAAACAAGAGAATACCCAAAGCATGCCAAGGGAGATAAAAAAATAACTATAAGGCGGCTCACCAGTGGTTTCTTCCTGAATGGGGAAATTTTGTACAAAAGGGCCCCATATTTGAACTTGTTGAGATGCGTAGATACCACAGAAGTTGAGCGGACCATGAGTGAAGTGCATTCAGGGGTATGCGGACCTCATATGAATAGATATGAAGATTCTGTGGGCAGGGTATTATTGGCTTACAATGGAGCGAGATTGCTTCAGTTTTGTTTGCAAGTGTCACCAATGCCAGATTCATGGTGACCTGATTCACTCGCCTCCTTCAGAGTTGCATCCCATGTCCTCTCATTGGCCTTTCGTTGCTTGGGGAATGGATGTTATTTGGCCAATCGATCCAAAGGCTTTAAATGGGCATTGATTCATTTTGGTTTCAATTGATTACTTCACCAAGTGGGTGGAGGCCGTCACTTTCAAAGCAGTCACCAAGAAAGCAGTGGTAAACTTTGTTCATTCCAACATCATCTGTCGCTTTGGTATCCCAAAGACCATTATCACTGACAATGCAGTCAATCTAAATAGTCATTTGATAAAGGAGGTATGCGAACAATTTAAAATCATGCATCGACATTCTACCCCTTTACCGGCCAAAAGCCAATGGAGCAGTTGAATCGGCAAATAAGAACATCAAGAAGATTCTTAGAAAGATGATTCAAGGTTCCAGACAATGGCATGAAAAGTTGCCTTTTGCTCTTTTGGGATACCGCACGACTACTCGCACATTTGTTGGTGCAACTCCTTATCTGCTAGTATACGGAACAGAAGCTGTAATACTGGTCGAAGTCGAAATTCCCTCTCTTCGGATCGTTATGGAATCAGAGATTAAAGATACATAATAGGTAAAGACCCGTTTGGAACAACTGATGCTGATTGATGAAAAACGACTAGTAGCAGTATGTTTCGGCCAATTATACCAGCAAAGAATGTTACACGCTTACAATAAGAAAGTGCGTCCACGGCACTTTGAGGTAGGCCAACTCGTTTTGAAACGCATTCTTCCACACCAAGTAGAAGCTAAAGGAAAGTTTGCCCCGAACTGGCAAGGACCCTACATCATCAAGAAAGTGTTACCAAAAGGGGCCTTGCACTTGATAGATGAAGAAGGACGGGTACCAGACATGACGATTAACGCAGATGCAGTCAAAATATATTATGTTTGATATATACCCACTGCAGAACTTTCACACATTATTTTCTCAAATCGAGATGACGAAGGCTATTATTGGTCTCTATCCCAAATAGGTGTCACCCTTTTGTTAACCCTTTTGAGCCATATTTGTCTTCTTCGTTTTCCCTCTTTTGGAACTCGTGTAGTTGTAAAAGGAAAAAAAATATACAACAAACCTTCTGAGTTCATTGAACTACGTTCGACCTGATTCCGAAAGGATGCGTAGGCAGCCTTACCCTGGGTTCCGTCCCATCAAAACGAAAATCCATATTCCCAATACTCCAAAACTGGGGCAGAAAATTGTTTTATTTTACGATTTTTCCTATAAAAACGTCTACAAAAGTTGTAATTCAGTTCAAGGTTCTTTTTGCCTTTTCCCTATTAGGAACTGCTAATCGATCTTTGAGAATGTTTGAAGTCCCCATGCCAAGAGCATTGGGCAATCTTCCGTATGCAGTATCTTAGTCAAAAAAAGAAAAAAGAAAAGAAAAAAGAAATGAGAGAGTCTTATCGGTGAAAGCCCGTATAGGCACTATAAGGCGACGTTGAGAAGAGAAATAAGAGAGTCTTATTGGTGAAAACCCAGATGGGCACCATAAGGCGATGATGAGTAGAGAAATGAGAGAGGTTAGTTAGCGAAAACCCGCAAAGGGCACTACTAGCCGAATGAGGGTCTTTGATGTTCCGGCATGAGCACAACCAAGACAGTTTCAAGATGAACATTTGAGACAAATTTTGAGAATTAGACAGCTCATACGGATCAGGCGTCCAGTCCAAAATGCATGTCATGATTTATTGAAGTCGGCACATGCCTCCAGATAAGTCTCCATATTCCTTTCCCCAAAAGGGACACCTTTTGTTTAGACACAATTCCTTTTTTTTTTTACTTTCAATTGCTCTTCTATTTTTCCCATAATATTTCTTTGATTCCTTTTCGGTCTAATCTTGCATCAAAAGCAAAGCAAAGAAATGGCTGCAAAACTGGCTATAGTTTCCCCGTAATACCGAGCACAATTTGGAGCATATACGGCATTGACGAAGGCAGGAATCCATCTGTGATTTCTTTTGATAAGGCAGACAAAGTGTCTCAAAGAAACTGAAAAGGTAACCTAAGCAAGACTTGCTTCATGGGAAAAGTTGATAAGCACTACAAACACAAATTGGTTCTGGGTGCAAGATAACTAAGTTTGACTTTAAAGGAAAATTGCCTTGCCTTAGGGAGAAGGATTAGCGGTACCATGGACATCTGGGTATGAAACAGCCAGGGGCAACGTCAGAAAGACAATGTCTCTAGAAAGCGATACAGAGTATCCGAGCACCTCGGTACCATGCTAACAAAATCAGTTCTTCGACAACGGAGTGGTCGTGAATTCAAATTACTCAGGGCATCAAGGCCACAAACCGACCACCACTTTAATAACTCACAAATCTTTCTTTGTTTGAAGCAGGATCAAAGCAATGCAGAATGGCGATTCTCAAAGGACGAATGTCACCAAACGTAAGCTCCTTAAAATCTGCATTTTTCTTTTTATTTGCAGCAGGCATCACTACTGTTCATACCTCCCATTTTTGTAGCTTAACCAAGGTAGAACCTTTTCGCCTAGGGGGATCCAACTCATAGTTCCGGGTAGAAGTACTCTTCGCTCAGGATATTTTACGTAACTTAACTCAAGTAGAAACTTTTCGCCTTGGGGGTTCCAGCTCATGTTTTCGGGTAGAAGTACTTTTTGCTCAGGCTTGTTTTATGTTAGCTTAACTCAGGTAGAACCCTTTTGCCTAGAGGGATTGAGCACTTTATTCGTAATACAGGGTACCAACCCCTGGTTACATTCCTTCTTAGTAATACATGGTGCCAACCCCTGGTTATACTCCTTTAGGTAATACAGGGTACCAACCCCTGATTACATTTACACTCCTTTAGTAATACAGGGTACCAACCCCTGGTTACACTCCTTCAGTAATACATGATACAAACCCATGGTTACACTCATTTCGGTAATACAGGGTACCAGCCCCTGGTTACATTCCTCTTTAGTAATACAGGGTGCCAACCCCTGGTTACATTCCTTTCAGTAATACAGGGTACCAACCCCTGGTTATACTCCTTTCAGTAATAGAGGGTACCAACCCCTAGTTACACTCCTTTCAGTAATACAGGGTGCCAATCCCTGATTACACTCCTTTCTATAATACAGGGTACCAACCCCTAGTTACATTCCTTTCGGTAATACAGGGCACCAACCCCTGGTTACACTCCTTTCGGTAATACAGGGTACCAACCCCTCGTTACATTCCTCTTCAGTAATACAGGGTACCAACCCCTGGTTACACTCTTTTTGGTAATACAGGGTACCAACCCCTGGTTATATTCCTCTTTAGTAATACACGGTGCCAACCCCTGGTTACATTCCTTTCAGTAATACAAGGTACCAACCCTTGGTTACACTCCTTTCAGTAATACAGGGTACCAACCCCTGGTTACACTCCTTTCAGTAATACAAGGTACCAACCCTTGGTTACACTCCTTTCAGTAATACATGGTGCCAATCCCTAGTTACACTCCCTTCTGTAATACAGGGTACCAACCCCTGGTTACATTCCTTTCGGTAATACAGGATACCAACCCCTGGTTACACTCCTTTCGGTAATACATGGTACGAACCCTTGGTTACATTCCTTTCGATAATATAGGGTACTAACCTCTGGTTACATTCTTTCCCAGTATTATAGGGTGCCAAACCCTGGTTATATTTTCTTTCAGTAATACATGGTACCAACCCCTGGGTACATTCCTTCTCGATAATACATGGTGCCAAACCCTGGTTACGTTTCCTGTCAGTAATATAGGATACCATTCTTTAATTACATTCCCTTTGGGCAATAGAAATTACTACCCCCCGTGGTTGCCTATCCTCACATAGCTAGTTTATACTACTGTCTTTATCTTCATTTCAACAAATTAGATAGTTTATAGCTTTCTCTAATAACTCACAAAGTTTTCCTAGTGCCAAACTAGGGCAGAAAAATTTTGTTCGTTTTGTTCGTCTTTGATGGCTTTACAGGCCTCAGCTGTAGAGCATAGATTGCGATGAATTAAAGCTTGTGATTCCAATTCCCATCATAAGAAAGAAGTCTTTCGATCGCAAGATAGTTGGAGTCAGCTTTGATAATGTGTCAGCAACTCGAGGCCTCAAGATCCATCCTCTCAAATTCGGATCAGGAAAGCAATCAATCGAGAATGAGCCATAATATTTTCTTCAAAGAGCATCAAGATCCAATCTAAGGTCAACACAAGTGATCAGGTTAAGAATCAAGATTTGACTCCACAAGACACATAGATAAGAATTTTGTAACTCTTAGTTTGTAGACATATGTAGTTCTCTTCTCTTTTCCTTTTGATGTAAGCAACAAGTAACAGTAACAGCAACAACAGTCTTAAGTCCAGTGTCCGGTGTCCCAGCTACCAAATTTTTCTAAAACTACACTGACCTGATTCCTTTATAGCCAGGGATATGTAGGCAACCTCGGAAGCAAGGTTCGGTCATGTTTTTCAAAAATGCTTTCATTGGAGTGATACACGAGAAAAATTAGTTATGGCATTCACTTTCTTTGCACGAAAACTCTTTGTATTCTCGAGCAAAGAGGGCAGCTTAAATATCTAATTTTTGCTCTTTTCATTTCTCCTAAATTACATTATTTTTAGGTTTATTTTGTGTGTTTATAGAATTTAGCATTAGATTATTAATTAACTTATTAAGGGGTTTAAAGATTTGGATTAATGCCATTTTCAGTTGAGTTATGCACAAATCAAGCCCAATTTGTTTTAGCCCAATTCGGCCGATCCAGTTCAATTGTTGGCTTGCCAAAACCCGGATCAAAACGATGTAGTTTCATAATAAAACTACGACTTTTTTGTTTAATGAATCAAAGATCCAATCTTATCCATCTATGATCCTCTTGATCCAATGACCACCATTCAATCTCTCTTCTAATATTTAAGACCTAAAATTTCAGATTTTTGGCCCCCCATTTTCGCCTTACCTTCTTCTCTCCTCTTTCTCTCTTCACTCTCTCTCACCCTCTCTCTGCGCCGCCATTCTGCTCCGCCGTCAAAAATTGCCCACCGACGGCGACCTGCTTCCAATCCACCCTAAAATCGCACCATACAATCACCTCAACCCCCTCTATCCAAATCTCTAACCTAAATCCCTCAAAACCAGCTCAAATTCCACGATTTTTAGATCTAGGAAACCCCATCCGCCGCCTATTTTCCCAAAATCAAAGAAACTCCATCCACTACTACCCTACAACACATACATGAATGAATAGAGCTCCGCGAGACCTATCCTTTCCTACCTATTTCACCCCCAAAAACCGCACCACCGCCGGTCAGTCACCCCCCGCTGCCGCGACCACCCCAAGGTCACCACTGCCTCATTTTTCTTTAGCCCACTCAACCCAAAGACTCATGTTCCCTTCTAGTATGATGCTAGAACTTACTTATTTTTGGGCGTTTGCTAAAAGGGAACTTGTGTTTCGGGGCCGGACAGTCACCTCTTGGCATCTCCGGCGTCTTCACGTGGCTCGAACAACTTCAAGCACGCTCGTTAGGTATAATCGTCATCTCTTTAATTAATTTCTAATTTTTATATTAGTAGTTTAGTTTCTGATTTTTGATTTGTTTTTTCCTGTTTTGGTTGTTTCTTGTTAATTAGAGTTTCAAGTTAGGTTTATTTAATTAGTTATCTCTATTTTTGTTTGTTAGATTATTATTGATTAAACATGATCTTTAGTGTATTAGTTAAATCGTTCACTTAGTTAGTCGATTATTTAGTTGTTGTTAGTCGTTGTCCGATTGTTAATGATGCTCGTTCTGTTTTGAGCATTTAGTTTGTAAATTTAGTTGTTTGTTTAGTAATTAGTTTGCACAAAACGAATTCATTCCAATCAAGTTGGTTTGAATATTTAGTTCGATTATATTTTTAGTCTCGTTTATGCTTTGTCAGTCCATAGTTGTTTGAATTTGATTTGTGTTGAGCAAGTAGTTTGGTATAGATGGTTAAAATCTGAAGTTTAATTTATTTTATCACAAAATAGGATAATAGTAGCCTACTTTTTACTAGTAGGGTGGCTGAAATGATATTTTTTCTCCTTGCTTCTAACATAGCAGATTTTCAGGCTGTCCTTTCACCGTTTGGACAGATTTTGAACAGTGTTTAGCACACAAAGTCAGTCTTTTGGACAAACTTTTGGTGAACCAAAATCTGTAAAAAAATCTGACTTATTTTTCTATTGAAAGGGTTGCTTTTCTCCTATAAAGGAGACTCTCTTACACTTAGAATACAGATCCTTACTCACTAACAAGGAACACACACTCTATTACAGATTCTGGGACATCTTTACACACACAAAAAAAAAAAAAAAACTTTAACTTTTTTTTTGCCAGATAAGTGACAAAAATATTTCTTGGCTTTCTTCTGGTTTCTTAGCACTTAAGTTTTTCAGGAACTTTAAGTTCAATTGCTGGGACTACTCTGAGTTTTGTTGTTGTTTAAAGGCTGTAACCGAGCTTCATTTCTGCAATTTGTCGAGCTCGCTTTGCTGACATTAAAGTACTGTACTTAGGTATTATTCTCAACCTACAATTTGAGCTTAATTATGAATGAATGCTGAAAGGTTTTCACTCCTCTCGTAGTTACTGATATTTCTATTCAAAAATATTGAAAGCTTCGCTAAGGTTCTTCTATTGTTCTTTGTTTTCTTTTAATGTTAGTATCTTTAGTTAAAGGTTGAGAAAGCCATGTAAAAGGACTTGAAAACATTGTGGCATATAATAGCTTAAAGTAAACATAATGCCATTTTCCTTCTTTCTTTTTTTTAGATAATACGGAGTGCCTGTTTTGAGTTCTCGCAAGTCTCATAAAAAGCTCCTTAAACAAATATACTCATGTATTAGTGAAATACGAATGTTATAATAATATTCTTGATAACTAAGTTTGACAAAAATGAGTCTGTCTAACATGTTCTTAGTGGCTCTAATTTGTTTGTTGGTTTTAATCTTTTGTTCTTGTTCTGGATAGAGTAAAAATGTTTGATTAGTTTTCGCTACTCCGTTGAATCTGAGTCACACTAGGTAAGCGTCAAAGAGAGATCAAATATTCTATTTTGATTGTTGTTTTAAGCTAGACGACATTTTCAAGCTCATTACGAAATATTTGCTTAGTTGAAATCATGGTTAAAAAAATAAGTTTCTCCTTGTATATCCATAAATTCAGGCTATTGGCCATGGGAGCAGTAAAGGAGTTAATTTATTAAGAAAGAATGAATTAATGAGGTTTGGTTAAATGGTTGAAATTACATGCTTTGAACGTTACTGCCCTTGATTTTCTTCCTTAGCTTTTGATTACTTTTATTTTTATTATTATTTTTTTCTAAATATTCTTCTTTGTCGTATTTTTGTGTTAAACTAATGTGATCTTCTTCTTTTTTCATATTAAATAATAGTGTTTGAAGTTAGGCTCAAAACATTTGCTTTATTTAATTAACCAATAGTTCAACATAAGGATCTTCAAATGTTTGGGCTAATGAATCAGTTTTTCCCAAAGCCCAATGTATCAAGTCAATAAGTTGGCCCATTTTTATTAATAATAACACGCATCCCATTCTTTAAATTGATATTGGATGGCCCAAAATTTATATCATGGCTATCCACATAATTAATTTCAAATAAAAATAGTTTTCCTTCTATAAATTAAAATAATTCGATAATATAATCACTCTTAATTAATTTAAGCGATAGGCAATTTTAGGCACGTTTGAGATGTAGACCATGTGTTCATACACGATCCTTGATCGATATTTTTTTTAATAAAGTAGTCATGTGTGCTTTCCCGCTCCTTGACTCTTCAATATTAATTGTATTTAAACCATGTGTACCGACACGTTCCTTGTTTTAGTACATATAATCAAATAAGGACCTTGTGTGCTTGCACGCTCCTAGGCCAAAATTATTAATTATTAAGCGGTACTAGACAATAGTAACTTAAGGCAAATAATACACACTTTATCCAAAAATAATTCAAGCCAATTTTTAGTCAATAAAAGCGACCGTGCTGGAATCACGTGACTCGGGGAATGCCTTACACCTTCTCCCCGGTCAATAGAATTCCTTACCCGAACTTTGTTTTTGCAGACCAATAATAATAAAGTCCTTTGACTAGAGATTCAAATAAAAGGTGACTTGGAATACCAACAAAATCAATTCCAAGTGGCGATTCTGTAAATAAAATAATCCCTACTCAATTTTGTCACTTTAATTAGAAAACTCCTTTAATTCACATAATATTATTTTACGGGTAGAAAGGGGGTGTGACACTCACTACATAGCTGACAACTAATAAGTAAAGATTCAAAGTCAACATCTTCTTCAACACAAACTTTTTCTCTTCCTCTTTCTTGCACCAAAGTTATCTTGACAAAGCATCACACACCAAAAGTAAATTGAGAAATCATAATTTTGGAAGGTGCATAAATGGAGAACTTAATATACAATCAAGCTAATATACGATTCAAACTGTTTGAAAGTGTAGCGGCAATTTTCTCCACATCTATTGCAATGTCTTCCCCTACAGAATCATCACAAGCTAAAAATAAGAAAAATTAAAAAATTGTCAAACTACAAGAAATTTTAAATAATAAAATACACACAATACTGATTATAATGTACCTTGATGCCCATAAATCCAATCTCTAGAACACAACTTAGCTTCTGCATTCTCCGGTAGAATATAACTCTAAAATTTGCCAATAACTCGACCACCAATACTAAAAGATGACTCAGATACAACTGTGCTGATAGGTATACTTAACAGGTCACGAGTCATCAATAAGAGTTTAGGATACTTACTCCTATTATCTTTTCCAAAATATAAGTACGTCTAAATTTTCATTTCCTTTGCGAAGTGATACAAGCTCTTCCAAGTATAAAACCAACTGTGTCATTTCTAAAATATACTCAGACAGACTTTCAAACATGTCAAATTTATCCATTTCGTCCATTATTTCATCATAACATCCATGACTACTACTTCCAACAATTCTGACATCGGATATTGTCATTATTCTTTAAACAACTGATGCAAATTAACTTCAACAATCCTAACTTTTTCATTGCAAGTCAAAGGATCAAGTTTTGAAAAGCAAAACTTTTCCAATTTTAACTTATGTTGAGGATCAAGGACGACTATCATAGAAGCAATTGGATTGTAGTCGCCTGGCCAATATTTTGTAAACTTCTTATCCATTTTCATAGTTATCGCCTTTATATTAGGATCCTCACCACCTGTCTCTTCCCTTATCAACATATGAATTTTTCAAACTTTATGAAAATATAAATTGGCGGTAGGATAATGGCTCCCATTAAATAGTATAGTGATTGCACAAAAAGGTCGTACAAACTTAACAATTGTTTCAACTTTAACCCAATCCTCATCTGTAAGACAACATATAAAATTTTTTCCAAGTATCTTGAAGTCAGAAAATGCTTGATGATAAGGAAAAGCGCTATCAAGCATCAAATATGTATAGTTCGACCTTGTAGCCACATCTTGGCATACTTTTCCCGTCAACTTTAAACCAAAATTCTTGATACGCTCAACAAATTTTACAATCCTTGACTTAGAACCTTTAATATATTTTATACTTTTTTCTAATGTTAAAAATAGCACTCTCTATTATTTTTAAACCCGCTTTAACAATCAAATTCAAAATATGATTTGCACACCTCATATGGATAAAGTTTCCATCACAAAGCAAAGAATCCATTAGCTTAAAATGCTCAATCAAGCAACCCACAACACCATCATTATAACTTGCATTATCTAAAGTTATAGAAAATATTTTCTTTTCAATTCCCCATTCTTTCAACAGATTAATCAACTTTGGACCCAAAATAGCACCACAATGAGGAGGCACATGACGAAAGATTAAAACTCTCTTTTGTAAAATCCAATCCAAATCAACATAGTGTGCAGTAACACAAATACATCCATTTGATGTAATTTCTGACCATAAATTAGATGTCAAATCGATTCTATTCGGCATAGCTTCAAGCTCATTCTTTACCATCTCTTTTTATCATGATATAATTTAAGGACATCAACTTTTGCGGTATTTCTTGAAATCGTTTTAATGGTAGGATTCAAGAACGCATGAACTTCTCTAATCCCTTTATATTCTGCATAACTAAATGGGAGGTTATGTCTAACTATAGCCTTGGATACAACTTTATGATATTCTTTATGATCAATTGGCGTATCTTGCTTTGATGCTTCAAGCTTGTGCTTAGCCAGATGTCGCTTTAAATTTGTAGTTCCAGCTTTTGAGTCAGTCAAAAATATTATCTTGCATGTCTTACATTTAGCTCTAAGTCTATTATCAGGATTCGTATCCAATGGCAACTCCTCATAGAAATCCCACACTACAGAAGTAGTTTTACGTCATTTTAATGAACTTAAAATACTTATTTCATTGGACTCTACATCATCATGCTCCATCGACATCTTCTTACACAATGAGATCCTACAGTATATTAAATACCGTAGAATTAGTTAAAGTTCAAGAGTAAATGCATCTCATTATTATAGATCCATGCCTAATATATTTCCACGTTTAATAAGGCAAAACTATAATACATCATTCTTTCTTCCTAAGGGGTAAGGTTAAGAATTCGATACCACATTCACATGGAGCAACCATTTATATATACATAACACATTTCTAGCAATTTTTTTAAGCATTAAACTATTTTTTTCAGTGAATATCTTTCTCGTAGTTCGATTTCTGTTTGAAGTTCTTTGTAAATAGAGATGTAAACTCCACTATTGAGTTTTAGGAAGAAAAGTGTTTTTGAACCTGTTTTTGCAAAACAAAGTTGTAACTCTTTTTAAAGATTTCCCAACTCAGTTATGCAAGCTCAGCTTTTGAAAAACTTAAAGCAAGCATTATTGACTTCCTCGGAGTTGAATCTTTTATAATCACTTGAATATGCTTTACAAATTTTTAGCCATCCACTATTTGCACATATTGAGAGATGGTTTAGCAGAAAATTCCGAGAGAACAAGTTTATTCACAAGAATCACACCCTGAAACCATTACCAATGCTGCCATTTAAATTGAACATGATGAGATTAGCTTTCCGAACAACATATATTGAATTAATCACATGGATTACATATCGATATACTTGAGCAATAATGAAGAAATTTCACATATTACAAGAAAACAAAAAGGAAAGAGGAGTTGCATACTTACCTTATATGATGGCCAAAATTAGAGATCCATAAAAATCCCCAGCAAATTGTTCGCCGGAGAAAAAGCATCAAACAGGAGAGAAAGGCTCGTTTTTAAAGTTCAAAGAGTACACAGAGAGAAAGCGTCTGTCTTGTTTCTATCGCTAGTGTTGATTATTTTTAGGTTTTGAGAGTTTGACGGGTCATGTTTGGGTACCTAAACGGGTTGTAGGTGGGCTATTATTTTTAGAGAGAAATTTATTTATAGCCCATCGGGCAAAATATATATCATCCGGTAGTCACAAATTGACCCATACAAGTCATAGCCTAAAAACAATAACAACTGCTAGCAGCCGCCTCCATCTTCCTTACTATCTCTGATTTTCTCTTATAGTTTCCCAGTCCTCGAACCGGAAACCTCACTGACCCAAATTCCTTTAGTTAAGATACCTCATCGAAAAATCCTAGAACCGGCCAGATCTAAAAGTATCTGGACTTTTACACGTTAAAAAAACATCAAAACAAAAGAAATAGAGATGAAGGAGGAAAGGGATGGCGTATCAATAACTAGATTGTCACTATATAAAATAGACTGTTACTATACAAAAATAGACAAACTAAACTGTCAATATACAAAATAGACTGTTAATATATAAAAAATATATAAAATAGATATTTCGGGCTACTAGATGCAATATGTTTGGGCCGAAGGGCCATTTCATGTCAATGAGAAAAACATACGGGCTATTAAAATTTTGAGGGGCTATAGAGGGTAGTTTTCTCTTATTTTTACGAGTTGAAATGGGCTCAGCCCAGAACGACCCATCAATAAAATTCTTTTCATGCCCAACCCATTATTTGCTAGGCTGGTTGGGCGGGTTAGTTGGGTTTTTTCTCAAAATGCCACCCCTTATCATAAACTAGATAATTGATCGGCAGAATAAAATGAGGACGACATTTCTTAGTGGAAAATAGAGGGAAAATACAGTGTATAGTCGCTCCCAAAAATAATAGTCGTATATATATATATATTTGACTAACGAATGTAATTATTTTTACCGACCGGCCAACTGTGTAACTTGTTTGAAAATAGATAGGGGCTTTTGCATCTATGCCCAATTTTGGGGTCACAATTGAACCTATACCCACTTTGCAAAAAAAATTACAAGACTACCCACTTTACGATCAACTTTTGACTTATCGGGTCTGAAGTTAAAAAAAAAATAGTCTGAAGTGAAATAGGTCTGAAGTGCAACCAATGATTTCGTGCACTTACGGCCAATAAGTCTGAAGTGAAAAATTGCACTTCAAATTGACCCATACAAGTTATAGCCTAAAAACAATAACAACTGCTAGCAATCGCCTCCATCTTCCTTACTATCTCTGATTTTCTCTTATAGTTTCCCAGTCCTCGAACCAGAAACCTCACTGACCCGAATTACTTTAGTTTAGATACCTCATCGGAAAATCCTAGAACCGGCCAGATCTAAAAATATCTGGACTTTTACCCGTTAAAACAACATCAAAACAAAAGAAATAGAAATGAAGGAGGAAAGGGATGGCGTATCAATAGCGTGGAACAGTCTCCGTCGATGCGGGTAATACCGTCGCTAGCCAGTGGTCAATTCCGACGGTGATTAGTAAAAATCAGTAGCAGCGACCTATAGGGAAGAAGAGGAAAGCGAGAGGAGTAGTCATGGTCATCGTTGGTCGGCCGGATTTGCAGAGGTGTAGCATAAGGTAATGAGAGACACAACCTTGTCTTCTTTCTTTGATTTTCTCTTATAGTTTCTGTGAATATGAAGTTAATATTTTTATCTTTGGCTGAAAATTTAAAACTTCGGCGATCTTGTTACCATTTTCGGTGACTGTGAGGCCATGGACGCCGGTGGCTGGTCTCTCAATAAGAGGAATATGAAAGGAGATAACCATGCATAAAGTTAAAATATATACAAAATAGACAGTAACTATAGAAAAATTATACAAAATAGACTGTCATTATACAATTTATATACAATAGAGTGTCACTATACAAAATATATACAAAAATAGAATGTCATTATACAAAAAATATACTAGAGAGATTGTCACTATACAAAATATATATAAAATAGATTGTCACTATACAAACTATATACTAAATAGACTGCCACTATACAATTTATATACAATAGACTGTCGATATACAAAATATATACAAACTAGATTGTCACTATACAAAATAGACTGTTACTATAAAAATAATATACAAAATAAACTGTCAATATACAAAATAAACTGTCAATATATAAAAAATATACAAAATAGACATTTCGGGCTACTAGATGCAATATGTTTGGGCTGAAGGGCCATTTTCGTGTCAATGGAAACAAATATGGGCTATTAAAATTTTGAGAGACTATAGAGGGTAGTTTTCTCCTATTTTTACGGGTTGAAATGGGCTCAGCCCAGAACGACCCATCAATAAAATTCTTTTCATGCCCAACCCATTATTTGCTAGGCTGGTTGGGCGGGTTAGTTGGGCTTTTGCTCAAAATGCCACCCCTTATCATAAACTAGATAATGGATCGGCAGAATAAAATGAGGACGACATTTCTTAGTGGAAAATAGAGGGAAAATACAGTGTATAGTCGCTCCCAAAAATAATAGTCGTATATATATATATATTTGACTAACGAATGTAATTATTTTTACCGACCGGCCAACTGTGTAACTTGTTTGAAAATAGATAGGGGCTTTTGCATCTATGCTCAATTTTGGGGTCACAATTGAATCTATATAGGGGCTTTTGCATATATGCCCGATTTTGGGGTCACAATTGAACCTATACCCACTTTGCAAAAAATTTACAAGACTGCCCACTTTACGATCAACTTTTGACTTATCGGGTCTGAAGTTAAAAAAAAATAGTCTGAAGTGAAATAGGTCTAAAGTGCAACCAATGGTTTCATGCACTTAAGGCCAATAAGTCTGAAGTGAAAAAATTGCACTTCAAATGGACCCATACAAGTCATAGCCTAAAATTAATAACAACTGCTAGCAGTCGCTTCCATCTTCCTTACTATATCTGATTTTCTCTTATAGTTTCCCAATCCTCGAACCGGAAACCTCACTGACCCGAATTCCTTTAGTTTAGATACCTCATCGGAAAATACTAGAACCGGCCAGATCCAAAAATATCTGGATTTTTACCCGTTAAAACAACATCAAAACAAAAGAAATAGAAATGAAGGAGGAGAGGGATAGCGTATCAATAGCGTGAAACAGTCTCCGTCGATGCGAGTAATACCGTCGCTAGCCAGTGGTCAATTCCGACGGTGATTAGTAAAAATCAGTAACAGCAACCTATAGGGAAGAAGAGGAAAGCGAGAGGAGCAGTCATGGTCATCATTGGACGGCCGAATTTGCAGAGGTGTAGCATAAGGCAACGAGAGAAACAACCTTGTCTTCTTTCTCTGATTTTCTCTTATAATTTCTATGAATATGAAGTTAATATTTTTATCTTTGGCTGAAAATTTAAAACTCCGGCGATATTGTTACCATTTTTGGTGACTGTGAGGCCATGGACGCCGGTGGCTGGTCTCTCAATAAGAGGAATATGAGAGGAGATAACCATGCATAAAGTTGAAATATATACAAAATAGACAGTAACTATAGAAACATTATACAAAATAGACTGTCACTATACAATTTATAAACAATAGAGTGTCACTATAAAAAATATATACAAAAATAGAATGTCATTATACAAAAACTATACTAGAGAGATTGTCACTATACAAAATATATACAAAATAGATTGTCACTATACAAAATATATACTAAATAGACTGCCACTATACAATTTATATATAATAGACTGTCGTTATACAAAATATATACAAACTAGATTGTCACTATACAAAATAGACTGTTACTATAAAACTAATATACAAAATAAACTGTCAATATACAAAATAAACTGTCAATATATAAAAAATATACAAAATAGACATTTCGGGCAACTAGATGCAATATATTTGGGCCGAAGGGCCATTTCGTGTCAATGAAAAAAAATATGGGCTACTAAAATTTTGAGAGGCTATAGAGGGTAGTTTTCTCCTATTTTTACGGGTTGAAATAGGCTCAGCCTAGAACGACCCATCAATAAAATTCTTTTCATGCCCAACCCATTATTTGCTAGGCTGGTTGGGCGGGTTAGTTGGGCTTTTGCTCAAAATGCCACCCCTTATCATAAACTAGATAATGGATCGGCAGAATAAAATGAGGACGACATTTCTTAGTGGAAAATAGAGGGAAAATACAGTGTAAAGTCGCTCCAAAAAATAATAGTCGTATATATATAAATACAGTGTATAGTCGCTCCCAAAAATAATAATCGTATATATATATATATATATATTTGACTAACGAATGTAATTATTTTTACCGACCGGCCAACTGTGTAACTTGTTTGAAAATAGATAGGGGCTTTTGCATATATGCCCGGTTTTGGGGTCACAATTGAACCTAGACCAACTTTGCAAAACATTAACAAGACTGCCCACTTTACGATCAACTTTTGACTTATCGGGTCTGAAGTTAAAAAAAATAGTCTGAAGTGAAATAGGTCTGAAGTGCAACCAATGGTTTCATGCACTTAAGGCCAATAAGTCTGAAGTGAAAAAATTACACTTCAAATTGACCCATACATATCATAGCCTTAAAACAATAACAACTGCTAGCAGTCGCCTCCATATTCCTTACTATCTCTGATTTTCTCTTATAGTTTCCCAGTCCTCGAACCGAAAACCTCACTGACCCGAATTTCTTTAGTTTAGATACCTCGTCTGAAAAACCTAGAACCGGCCAGATCTAAAAATATCTGGACTTTTACCCGTTAAAACAACATCAAAACAAAAGAAATAGAGATGAAGGAGGAGAGGGATGGCGTATCAATAGCGTGGAACAATCTTCGTCGATGGGGATAATACCGTCGCTAGCCGGTGGTCAATTCCGGCAGTGATTAGTAAAATCAGTAGCAACAACCTATAGGGAAGAAGAGGAAAGCGAGAGGAGTAGTCATGGTCATCGTTGGCCGGCCGAATTTGCAGAGGTGTAGCATAAGGCAACGAGAGAGACAACCTTGTCTTAATATTTGATCTTTGGCTGAAAATTTAAAACTCCGGCGATCTTGTTACCATTTTAGGCGACTGTGAGGCAATGGACATCGGTGGTTGGTCTCTCAATGAGAGGAATATGAGAGGAGATAACTTTGCATAAAGTTGAACTATATACAAAATAAACTTTAACTATACAAAAATTATACAAAATAGACTGTTACTATACAAAATATATACAAAAATAGAATGTAATTATACAAAAAATATACTAGAGAGATTGTCACTATACAAAATATATACAAAATAGATTGTCACTATACCAAAATATACTAAATAGACTGCTACTATACAATTTATATACAATAGACTGTCGCTATACAAAATATATACAAACTAGATTGTCACTATACAAAATAGACTGTTACTATACAAATAATATTCAAAATAAAATGTCAATATACAAAACATATACAAAATAGACTGTCAATATATAAAAAAATATACAAAATAGATATTTCGGGCTACTAGATGCAATATGTTTGGGCCGAAGGGTCATTTCGTGTCAATGGAAAAAAAATATGGGCTATTATAATTTTGAGCGTTTATAGAGGGTAGTTTTCTCCTATATTTATGGGTTAAAATGGGCTCAACCCAGAACGACCCATCAATAAAATTCTTTTCATGCCAACCCATTATTTGCTAGGCTGATTGGGTGGGTTAATAGGGATTTTGCTCAAAATGCCACCCCTTATCATAAACTAGATAATGGATCGGCAAAATAAAATGAGGACGACATTTCTTAGTGGAAAATAGAGGAAAAATACAGTGTATAGTCGCTCCCAAAAATAATAATCGTATATATATATATATATATATTTGACTAACGAATGTAATTATTTTTACCGACCGGCCAACTGTGTAACTTGTTTGAAAATAGATAGGGGCTTTTGCATCTATGCCCGATTTGGGGTCACAATTGAACCTATACCCACTTTGCACAAAGAATTACAAGACTACCCACTTTACGATCAACTTTTGACTTATCGGGTCTGAAGTTAAAAAAAAATAATCTGAAATGAAATAGGTCTAAAGTGCAACCAATGGTCAATAAGTCTGAAGTGAAAAATTGCACTTCAAATTGACCCATACAAGTCATAGCCTAAAAACAATAACAACTGCTAGCAGTCGCCTCCATCTTCCTTACTATCTCTGATTTTCTCTTATAGTTTCCCAGTCCTCGAACCGGAAACCTCACTGACCCGAATTCCTTGAGTTTAGATACCTCGCCCGAAAATCCTAGAACCGGCCAGATATAAAAATATTTGGACTTTTACCCGTTAAAACAACATCAAAACAAAAGAAATAGAGATGAAGAAGGAGATGGATGACGTATCAATAGCGTGGAACAGTCTCCGTCGATGGGGGTAATACCGTCGCTAGCCAGTGGTCAATTCCGACGGTGGTTAGTAAAAATCAGTAACAGCAACCTATAGGGAAGAAGAGGAAAGAGAGATGAGCAGTCATGGTCATCGTTGGCCGCCCGGATTTGCAGAGGTGTAGCATAAGGCAACGAGAGAGACAACCTTGTCTTCTTTCTCTGATTTTCTCTTATAGTTTGTGTGTATATGAAGTTAATATTTTGATCTTTGGCTGAAAATTTTAAACTCCAGTGATCTTGTTACCATTTTCGGCGAATGTGAGGCCATGGACGCCGGTGGCTGGTCTCTCATTTCTTTTGAATATTGGTATATTATAAAATATATACAAAATAGACTGTCACTATACAAAAATTATACAAAATAGACTGTCACTATACAATTTATATATAATAGAGTGTCACTATACAAAATATATACAAAAATAGACTGTCATCATACAACAATTTATATACAATAGACTGTCACTATACAAAATATATACAAAATAGACTGTCACTATACAAAAATATACTAAATAGACTGCCACTATACAATTTATATACACTAGACTGTCATTATACAAAATATATACAAAATAGACTGTCACTATACAAAATATATACTAAATACAAAACATATACAAAATAAACTATCAATATACAAAATAGACAGTCAATATATAAAAAATATACAAAATAGATATTTTGGGCTACTATATGCAATATGTTTGAGCCGAAGGGCATTTCGTGTCAATGGAAAAAAATATGGGCTATTAAAATTTTGAGGGTCTATATAGGGTAGTTTTCTCCTATTTTTACGGGTTGAAATGGGCTCAGCCTAGAACGATCCATTAATAAAATTCTTTTCATGCCCAACTCATTATTTGCTGGGCTGGTTGGGTGGGTTAGTTGGGCTTTTGCTTAAAATGCCACCCCTTATCATAAACTAGATAATGGATCGGCAAAATAAAATGAGGACGACATTTCTTAGTGGAAAATAGAGGGAAAATACAGTGTATAGTCGCTCCCAAAAATAATAGTCGTATATATATATATATTTGACTAACGAATGTAATTATTTTTACCGACCGGCCAACTGTGTAACTTGTTTGAAAATAGATAGGGGCTTTTGCATCTATGCTCAATTTTGGGGTCACAATTGAATCTATACCCACTTTGCACAAAAGTTTACAAGACTACCCACTCTACGATCAACTTTTGACTTATCGGGTCTAAAGTTAAAAAAAATAATCTGAAATGAAATAGGTCTGAAGTGCAACCAATGGTTTCATGCACTTAAGGCCAATAAGTCCGAAGTGAAAAATTGTACTTCAAATTGACCCATACAAGTCATAGCCTAAAAACAATAACAACTGCTAGCAGTTGCCTCCATCTTCCTTACTATCTCTGATTTTCTCTTATAGTTTCCCAGTCCTCGAACCGGAAACCTCACTGACCCGAATTCCTTTAGTTTAGATACCTCGCCGAAAAATCCTAGAACCGGACAGATATAAAAATATTTGGACTTTAACCCACTAAAACAACATCAAAAGAAAAGAAATAGAGACGAAGGATGAGAGGGATGACGTATCAATAGCGTGGAACAGTCTCCGTCGATGGGGGTAATACCGTCGCTAGCCACTGGTCAATTCCGGCGGTGATTAGTAAAAATCAGTAGCAGCAACCTATAGGGAAGAAGAGGAAAGTGAGAGGAGCAGTCATGGTCATCGTTGGCCGACCGAATTTGCAGAGGTGTAGCATAAGGCAACGAGAGAGACAACCTTGTCTTCTTTCTCTGATTTTCTCTTATAGTTTCTGTGAATATGAAGTTAATATTTTGATCTTTGGCTGAAAATTTAAAACTCATGCGATCTTGTTACCATTTTCGGCGTCTGTGAGGCCATGGACGCCGGTGGCTCGTCTCTCAATGAGAGGAAGATGAGAGGAGATAACTATGCATAAAGTTGAAATATATACAAAATATACTGTAACTATACAAAATAGACTGTCACTATACAATTTATATACAATAGAGTGTCACTATACAAAATATATACAAAAATAGAATGTCATTATACAAATAATATACTAAATAGACTCTCACTATATAAAATATATACAAAATAGACTGTCACAATACAAAAATATACTAAATAGACTGCCACTATACAATTTATACAATAAACTGTCACTATACAAAATATATACAAACTAGATTGTCGCTATACAAAATAGACTGTTACTATATAAAAAATATACAAAATAAACTGTCAATATACAAAATATATACAAAATAGACTGTAAATATATAAAAAATATACAAAATAGATATTTCGGGCTACTAGATGCAATATGTTTGGGCCTAAGAGCCATTTCGTGTCAATGAAAAAAAATATGGGCTATTAAAATTTTGAGGGGCTATAGAGGGTAGTTTTCTCCTATTTTTACGGGTTGAAATGGGCTAAGCCCAGAACGACCGATCAATAAAATTCTTTTCATGCCCAACCCATTATTTGCTAGGCTGGTTGGGCGGGTTAGTTGGGCTTTTGCTCAAAATGCCACCCCTTATCATAAACTAGATAATGGATCGGCAGAATAAAATGAGGACGACATTTCTTAGTGGAAAATAGAGGAAAAATACAGTGTATAGTCGCTCCCAAAAATAATAATCGTATATATATATATATATATATTTGACTAACGAATGTATATGACTAACGAATGTAATTATTTTTACCGACCGGCCAACTGTGTAACTTGTTTGAAAATAGACAGGGGCTTTTGCATCTATGCCCGATTTTGGGGTCACAATTGAACCTATACCCACTTTGCACAAAAATTTATAAGACTACCCACTTTACGATCAACTTTTGACTTATCGGGTCTGAAGTTAAAAAAAAAAATCTGAAATGAAATAGGTCTGAAGTGCAACCAATGGTTTCATGCACTTAAGGCCAATAAGTCTGAAGTGAAAAAATGTACTTCAAATTGACCCATACAAGTCATAGCCTAAAAACAATAACAACTACTAGCAGTCGCCTCCATCTTCCTTACTATCTCTGATTTTCTCTTATAATTTCCCAGTCCTCGAACCGGAAACCTCACTGACCCGAATTCCTTTAGTTTAGATACCTCACCGGAAAATCCTAGAACCGGCCACATATAAAAATATTTGGACTTTTACCCGTTAAAACAATATCAAAACAAAAGAAATAGAGATGAAGGAGGAGAGGGATGGCGTATCAATAGCGTGGAACAGTCTCCGTCGATGGGGGTAATACCGTCGCTAGCCAGTGGTCAATTCCGGCGGTGATTAGTAAAAATCAGTAGCAACAACCTATAGGGAAGAAGAGGAAAGTGAGAGGAGCAGTCATGGTCATCGTTGGCCGGCCGGATTTGCAGAGGTGTAGCATAAGGCAACGACAGAGACAACCTTGTCTTCTTTCTCTGATTTTCTCTTATAGTTTCTGTGAATATGAAGTTAATATTTTGATCTTTGGCTGAAAATTTAAAACTCATGCAATCTTGTTACCATTTTTGGCGTTTGTGAGGCCATGGACGCCGGTGGCTCGTCTCTCAATGAGAGGAAGATGAGAGGAGATAACCTTTCATAAAGTTGAAATATATACAAAATAGACTATAACTATACAAAATAGACTGTCACTATACAATTTATATACAATAGAATGTCACTATACAAAATATATACAAAAATAGAATGTCATTATACAAACAATATACTAAATAGACTGTCACTATACAAAATATATACAAAATAGACTGTCACAATACAAAAATATACTAAATAGACTGCCACTATACAATTTATACAATAAACTGTCACTATACAAAATATATACAAACTAGATTGTCGCTATACAAAATAGACTGTTACTATATAAAAAATATACAAAATAAACTGTCAATATACAAAATATATACAAAATAGACTGTTAATATATAAAAAATATACTAAATAGACATTTCGGGCTACTAGATGCAATATGTTTGGGCCGAAGGGCCATTTCGTGTCAATGGAAAAAAATTCGGGCTATTAAAATTTTGAGGGGCTATAGAGGGTAGTTTTCTCCTATTTTTACAGGTTGAAATGGGCTCAGCCCAGAACGACCTATCAATAAAATTCTTTTCATGCCCAACCCATTATTTGCTAGGCTGGTTGGGCGGGTTAGTTGGGCTTTTGCTCAAAATGCCACCCCTTATCATAAACTAGATAATGGATCGGCAGAATAAAATGAGGATGGCATTTCTTAGTGGAAAATAGAGGGAAAATACAGTGTATAGTCGCTCCGAAAAATACAGTGTATAGTCGCTCCCAAAAATAATAATCGTATATATATATATATATATATTTGACTAACGAATGTAATTATTTTTACCGACCGGCCAACTGTGTAACTTGTTTGAAAATAGATAGGGGCTTTTGCATCTATGCCCGATTTTGGGGTCATAATTGAACCAATTCCCACTTTGCAAAAAAATTTACAAGACTACCACTTTACGATCAACTCTTGATTTATCGGGTCTGAAGTTTAAAAAAAAATAGTCTGAAGTGAAATAGGTCTCAAATGCAACCAATGGTTTCATGCACTTGAGGCCAATAAGTTTGAAGTGAAAAATTGCACTTCAAATGCACTTAAGGCCAAGCGGTCTGAAGTGCAACAAACCTTTTCCTACACTTGAGGGCCAATAAGTCTGAAGTGAAAAATTACACTTCAGATGCAGTTAAGGCCAAATAAGTATGAATTGCAACCAATGGTTTTATGCACTTAAGGCCAATAGGTCCGAAGTGAAAAATTACATTTTAGATGCACTTAAGGTCAAAAGATTTGAAGTGCAACGAACGTTTTCCTACACTGAAGACCAATAAGTCTGAAGTAAAAAATTGCACTTCAGATACACTTAAGGCCAAAAAGTTTGAAGTGCAACCAACGTTTTCATGCATTTAAGGCCAAATAGGCTTGAAGTGCAAATTGCTCAGAAACAGACATTTATTTTTTGAATATTAACAATCCAATATACGATTTACTACCTAAATCTACTCCAAATGAGCTCACATTTGAAATATAACTTCCAAATATCATCAAGAACAAACCCCAATCATCAATTTGTCAAAACAATAAATCTAACGAACCCATTTTTTCAATTAATAAAAAGAAAAAATCTTAAGCAATAGTAAAAAATAAAGCACCACAGCAACTCACCACTGTAAAATATCATAAACTACCTTAAAATATGTTCACAAATACCATATAAAATCATTGTTACCCGATGATGATGAAAAAGAAAAAGAAAAAGAAGAAGAAGAAGAAAGAGGAGGAAAATATCTGAAATTGTTTAAATAGTGGGTACACGTTAAAAAAATTTAAAAAATAGGTACAGATTAAATGAGGGTGACCAAATCGTGCAATTTTTACAAATAGATAGGTGCATGCTTCAAAAGAGATGGGCCAGCCCAAGCACCGGCAAGAATTGGTTGTGATCTCTCAGGCCCACTTAGATCTCAAATTTGAGTTATACGTTGCTTCACTCTAACCCTTTCTTCAATTTCCAAGCATTTTGTACTTTTTCCTTTTTCTTTTTAGTTTTAAGTCTAAGGAAAAAGTTATAATAATAATTTCACACCAAGAAATTTACAGGCAAATTTTAAAATGTAGCCTATCAAAGCTAGATTCAAAAGAAAAAGCAATTCATAACTGAGAAACATTATATGCTAGGTATACTCCCATCAACATAGATTTTAACTCCAATGTTTATTTCAAGGCATTGAAAACCTTTGAAATCTAAAATTTGATATTTTAGTAACCTCTCATGAGTAGTGGTGGCAAAATGAATAAAAAAATTGTTATTTATTCATATTATCCATTAAAAAATAGACCAAATTATTAATTTTTTAAAAATGGGTCAAATATGAATAAGATTCATATTATCCACTTAACCAATGAGTTTAATTTTTACATTTGCAAAGACTTAAACTGGGGGTTCCTTAAGTTTGGGAGACTAGAAATTCTCCCAAAAATGATCATATTCACGAAGCCATAAATAATATGGATATCTATATTGTCCGCAGGTTAACCTGTTTTCTTTCATATTAAATATGGGTCGGATCGGATAATTTATCCGCTTTATATTACTCATTTTCGACCCACCCATATCCGACCGGATCCGCCGGTTTGCTCCCCTACTCATGAGTAAGCTTTTGATTTTCTGGGGACAATAATTAGAGACAACATAATCATTTATAAATCTGAAGAAAGAGGAATAAATAGAATATTAATGTTTAGGTAGTTTAAGTCAAAATCTTATCCCTAATTCAAATTTTAACCTTTCTTTTCTTGTCATGGAGAGGGACTAGTTACTAACTCAGCTACTATAATCCAGTTGCTGACACTCTAATGAGCTACTTAGAGTTTGTTATTGGATTAATTCTTTGCTAATCAGAAAGATGGGTTATTCTTGTCTTTTGCGTTTGAGACAAGTGGTTAATAAACGTTTCAAATCATCTGAATATAATTAAGCAGTTCTATTTGACAAAACATTATTGGGAACAATTTTATATAGGGTCAAGTACAAGGGATGACGGCCCCTCAGCTCGAGGCAAACCGAAGAAATTAACAAAGATATTAAAAACAACAAAAAGTAGAAACATTGTACCTTTACAATAAATGTTTTGGTGAAATTTGTCGTGAATCGAATATAGTGAATACTAAAAGTGGTTAAGTATAGCAGGACATATATAATCTCCAAAGTTGAGAGTTCAAAAGCTTAAACCAATTAATATCTTGAAAAAATGAGCTTAAAATTATTAACATTTAAAAATTACAACTAATTTTTTTTTTGGCAAACCAGTATATGCATCTGGTGTGTTTTAGAAAACAAATACTATTTTTAAGAAAACAACTGTTTTATTTCCAAATTTAAATCTTAACACATAGATTATTCTCCAAACAAGGAAACAAAACAAAGAAGATACAGAAAACTGTTTTACGATCAAAATGCCACCTAAGTCATAATTTTACAAGGATATATTTATTATGCGATTATTTCCGACGATGAAAGTCTGACAATACTTCCTCGATCTTGTCAGGTGTGTATTAATTATAAAATACATTGTATTGGCCAAAATCCGTCTTCAGAATATTTAGCGTAATATGACATTAAAAAAGATTATCGGTCGAGCTTGTCCAAGACGCAACGAGGTCAATCTTTATATGCACATATCTAACGTGGCAGGTAACAGAGAAGAGAGAACGAGAATAGTGAGTAACCTCCCAACCAACCTCATGGACATCATCCACGAGAGATCTGAAGCAGTAGATGAGGACACAACGCCTAATGCCTCTCCTAGGCGAGGTGGATCACCCCCTCCCCACTGCGGCATCATAAAATCCCATGGCAAGACCACCTCTACATCTGTGGGAGAGGAGACACCGCCAACGATAAAGAATCTCCTTGAGGCTTGGCTAACTGATACATTGACCAACGTCCTCCATAAGCCTGTTCAAGACGCGGCCGCAGTAAAGGCGAGATCATGCGCCACACCATCAACGAGCGAGCAACATGATCAACCCCCTTCACCCACGATGACAAGTATTACTCATAGTGTTGTTAACAATGCATGCGACGACGCTCTCACTGCCATTCTGAAAAGGATGGAGGAAATGGAAAACGAGAACAAGACACTTCGAGATCAAATGAGAGAGCACCAAGAAAGGGTCAATAAAATACCGGGCGCTCCTAAGTTATTGCCGAAGAGAGACGCTGGTCGGTTCGCCGAGTAGTCGTACAGTGACAGCGCCATAACACATGCCATACCAAAGACCTTTAAAATACCGCATTATCTGAAAATATACGATGGCACAACCGACCCCGAAGATCATGTGACCCATTACGTCACCGTCGTGAAAGGCAATGATATCGCCAAAGGACAAGTATCCTCCATTCTGCTAAAGAAATTCGGTGAAACCCTCATGGGAGGTGCATTAACCTGGTGCTCGCAGCTTCCAGCACGTTCCATCGAAACCTTTGAGGAAATGGCCGACAAGTTCTTGACGGCCCATGCCGGGGCCAAGAAGGCCGAGGCAAGAGTGAACGATATCTTTGCTATCAAACAGTCCCCAGGAGAAGGACTGAGGGACTTCCTCGCCCGTTTCAACAGAGTGAGAATGACTCTGCCCAATGTATCAGAAGGAATGGCGGTAGCTGTTTTTCAAAACGAGCTGAACAGAAATGGTTCGAGAGCGACAAGAAAATTATTAAGTCGGCTCATAAAATACCCCTGACAACTTGGGATGAAATACATAATGCATATTGTGTCGAAGTACGAGCAGACGAAGATGACCTCAATGGGCCGACTCATCGGCTGACCTCAGTACAAGCAGAATCCATAAAAGATCGGAGAAGTGATATCAGGAGAGATCCGACGATCTCATGGCCGAACCGGGAATTACATCTCCCATATGTCAGGACTAACGTTGTATCCTCACCTCGCCATGAAGAAGACCCACCCCGATCAAGAACAGGGACTCACTGGAATGAAAGAGGTATGCCCCCTCTATTATCCGCTCACAATTTTTGTGTATCACCTACAGAGATCGTCTACGCCTTGGAGAAGCTCGGACCAAAGGTAAAGTGGCCGCAGAAAATGGGGTTAGACCCTAATACCAGAAAATCAGATGCCCTCTGCGAGTTCCATCAAGAGCGTTGACACAAAACCGAAGATTGCATCACCCTAAGATAGGAGGTCGTAAATATGCTGCGATAGGGACACCTCAAAGAATTGCTAAGCGGTCGGGGAAGAACCAACTTTGCCAGGGGATGCGAACAACATCAAGGGCTGCCGAAACCTCCCTCACTAGTCCACACCATCTACATGATCATCGGCGGAGGAGACAACGCTTCCATCAATAGCGTGAAGTTCACCACGACCCACAAGCTCAAACGGTCGATCACCCATGAACGGTATGATGAACTCGAAGAAAGTATCATCTTCGATAAGTCAGATACCAAAGGTTTGGCATTCCCTCACTATGATGCTCTTGTTATTACTTTACGAATTTTGGATATCGACGTAAGACGAATTATGGTAGATGACGGGAGCAGCACGTGTATTATCCATCCCCGAGTAATCACACAAATGAAACTCGAGGACAAGATAGTACCACGCTGCCTCACACTAACAGGATTTAACAGTGCAGTTGAACGAATATTTAGCAAGATCATACTCCCCGTCCTGGCGGGTGGCGTCATTCTGGAGACCGCATTCTACATTATGGAGCAGGATACGACATATAACGCCATAATAGGCCGACCGTGGATACACACCATGGGGCCCATACCCTCCAGCTTGTACCAAGTCATCAAATTCCCAACTCCATGGGGCATATTCAGCATAAGCGGAGAACAACGCACATCCCAAGAGTTATACCGCATCGCCCTAGACTGCACGACCTCTCAAAAAATGAGAGACAAAGAGAAGGAAACATAGCAATCAACATGGTCGAGGTCGCGACAACATCGAGGACATCATCAGAGACCCCGATATGTCCGAAGCCGCAGGATCGACCATAGAGGACCTCGACCCCGTTCAGCTAGACGTCAATGACCACAACAAGAAAGCTTACATCGGCTGCAAACTCCAAGAACCGGGTAAGTTTTATAAATTTCTAATTGCTAACGCGGACATGTTTGCTTTTAGCCATGTAGATATGCCAGGTATCCCAAAGGAGATCGCCACACACAAATTAAACGTCGACCCACTCTACCCCGCGGTAAGGTAGGTTTGATGTAAGTTCAACACCGCAATCAATAACGCGGTGCACGAAGAAGTGGAAAAACTATTGGAAAATGGTTCAATCAGGGAGTCGAAGTACCCCCCAATGGGTTGCCAACATGGTCATGGTGAAAAAGAAAAACGGTAAGGGGTGGATGTATGTAGACTTCACCGACCTAAACAAAGCCTGCCCGAAGGACTCATTCTCATTACCCCACATCGACCAGCTCATCGACGCGACAACCAGGCACAAGTTGCTAAGTTTCTTGGATGCCTACTCGGGCTACAACCAGATCCTTATGGAGGAAGAGGATCAGGAAAAGACCACCTTCATCACCCACCAGGGGACATACTGCTACAGGGACATGCCTTTCGGATTGAAAAATGCAGGGGCAACTTACCAAAGGTTGGTGACAAAGATGTTCAAAGAACAAATCGGAAAGACGATGGAGGTATACATTGACAACATGCTGGTCAAGTCCAAAAGAAAAGAAGATCACATCGACCACTTAAGAGAAGCATTCAATATAGTCAGGCAATACTGCATGAAACTAAACCCCGAGAAATGTGCATTCGGCGTGGCCTCAGGGAAATTCTTGGGTTTCATAGTGTCGCAGCGGGGTATCGAGGTCAATCTCGACCAAATCAAGGCCATCGAGGGTATACCAGAGCACTTGACTACGAAAAATAAAGTCCAGAAACTAACCGGACAAATAGCCTCTCTATCAAGGTTCATATCGCGATCCTCCGATAGGTGCCACCAGTTCTTCGGCATACTCAAAAAGGAGAACAACCTCCAATGGACCCCTGAGTGCGTCCAAGCACTGAAGAAGTTAAAGGTGTACCTATCATCGCCATCGTTTCTCTCAAAACCGGAACCAGGACAACCTCTACTTATCTTTCTCGCCGTGTCCGAAGTAGCTATGAGTGCAGTCTTAGTCCAAGAAAATAAAGGTACGCAATCTCCCATCTATTACATTAGCAAGACACTGGTCGACACCGAGACTAGGTACCCCCATCTTGAAAAACTGGCTATCGCCTTAGTCATAGCTTCACGGAAGCTTAGACCGTATTTTCAATGCCATCCCATCTCGGTCGTCACAACTTCCCCCTAAGAAGCATTTAACACAAACCCGAACTTTCGGGAAGATTGGCCAAATAGGCCATTGAACTAAGCGAGCATGATATTACATATCGACAGCGAACGGCGATAAAATCTCAGGTCCTTGCCAACTTCATCGCCGACATCAGTGCGCACATACTGCCCGAAGTCGAAAAGGAAGCCGTCCATGCTCCTTCCCAAATATACGAACTCTGGGTCCTATAAAATGACGGTGCATCTAATGCGTCAGGGTCCAGGCTGGGACTCGTACTCGAAGTCCCAATAGGCGAAGTGATTCACCAGTCCATAAGATGCTCGAACATGACTAACAACGAGGGCGAGTATGAGGCCGTAATTGCAGGATTAAGACTAGCACTCAAATACGGGGCGAAGCGGCTAAGGTTGTATTGCGATTCTCAGCTCGTGGTCAACCAAGTCATATGGACTTTCAAAATCAAGGAGCAGAGGTTATAAAATTACTAGACCGAAATATGCAAACTACTACCCGAGTTCGACGAATGTCAGCTCGACCATATTCCCCGAGCACAGAATATCGAGGTGGACGGCCTCGCCAAATTAGCGGCAGCCACCAAAAATATCACAACCGGAGACAAAAATGCGGTCCACCTCCTCAACTCATCGATAGACCAAATCGAGGTAAGAACAATAAACCTAACTTTGGACTGGCGCAACCGTATTATTAAATATTTGTAGGACGGTGCACTCCCCAGTGACAAAAATGAGGCCAAGAAGCTGCGAATGCAAGAGGCCAGGTATAACCTCGTTCACAACGACCTGTACAAAAGGACATATGGCGTCCCTCTAGTTAAATACTTGGGCCCAAATCAGACGCGACGTGTCCTTGAAGAAGTGCACAAAGGCCACTATGGAGCTCATTTCGGCAATCGAGCTTTGGTCAGGTGCCTCATACGAGCAAGATAATATTGGCCCACCATGAAAAATGAGGCCGCAGATTTTGTAAAAAAATGTGAGCAATGCCAGAAGTACGCCCCAATGATCCACCAAGCAGGCAAACACCTACACTCAGTAACTTCCCCTTGGCCATTCATCAAATGGGGAATGGATATCGTGGGCCCCCTCCCGGTCGGATGAGGTAACGTACGATTTCTCTTAGTTTTAATTGACTATTTCTCTAAATGGGTGGAAGCATGAGCATTCACCCAAATACGCGAACAAGAAGTAATCGCCTTCATATGGAAGAACATCATATGTCATTTTGGTCTCCCCAAATAAATCAGGTGCGACAACGGACCTCAATTTGCAGAAAAGAAGGTCGTTGACTTTTCAAAAAATGGCACATCAAAAGAATACTGTCAACGCCTTACCACCCCGCGGGTAACAGACAAGCGGAATCCTCCAACAAGTCAATACTAAATATCATGAAGAAGAAGCTCGAAGACGCCAAGGGGCTGTGGCCGGAGATATTACCAGAAGTACTCTGTGCCTACCGAACAATGCCAAAAACAAGCACAGGGGAAATTTCATACTCGTTAGTTTATGGGACTGATGCAGTAATACCAGTCGAGGTCGGAGAGCCTGACCTAAGATACTTCCGTGAAAGCGGACCCCAGAACAATGACGGTAGAAGGCAGGAGCTCGATGAAGTGGAGGAATGAAGAGATATGGCCTATGTGAGAATGGTCGCCCAAAAGCAGCAAGCAAAACACTACTATAACAAAAGAGCAAAGATTAGACCACTTAAAGTCGGGGACTACGTGCTGAAAGCTAAAACACAAGCAAGGAAAGATCCACGGGAAGGCAAACTAGGAACAAACTGCGACAACCCCTGCAAAATCATGGCAGCGGCAAGCAAAGGGTTATTCACACTAGAAATAATAGAGGGAAAGCGACTACCAAAAAATTGGAACATTACACACCTCAAGTACTTCAACTTTTAAAGGACAAGGTCCCCAAAGTTGCACTCTTTTTCCCTCACTCGAGTTTTGTATCAATTGGGTTTTCTCGAGGAGGGTTTTAATGAGGCGAGGATGGGGATACTTTAGGATTGAGGTGCGCACAGATGAGGGCACTGGACGACTAGTTCATTGCTCGATCTCTCACTATTTTCCAGTTCGACCAATAAAAGGTCTAGATAGACTGGGGCTGGGACTAAACTACCAGCCAACGCTCGGGAAATATGTAAATCTCTCCAAGAATATGAATAAAGCAAAAGCAAATGAAGTTTATCCCCGCTCTCCCCAATTAAAGGTTACATTCGACCTTGTTCGAATTAATACCTATTCGGCCCACGACCTCAATTAAGTAAGGGTTACATTCGACCTCGTTCGAATTAACACCTATTCGCCCCATGGCCTCAAAAGTAAGGGTTATATTCGACCTCGTTCGAATTAACACCTTTTCGGCCCACAACCTCGATTAATTAAGGGTTACATTTGACCTCATTCGAATTAACACCTTTACGGCCCACGACCTCAATTAAGTAAGGGTTACATTCGACCTCGTATGAAGTAACACCTTTTCTGCCCACGACCTCAATTAAGTAAGGGTTATATTCGACCTCGTTCGAATTAACACCTTTTTGGCCCACGACCTCGATTAATTAAAGGTTACATTCAACATCGTTCAAATTAACACCTTTTCGGCCCACAACCTCAATTAGTTAAAAGATACATTCGACCTCATTTGAATTAACACCTATTTGGCCCATAGCCTCAATTAAGTAAGGGTTACATTTGACCTCGTTCTAATTAACACCTATTCGGCCTACAACCTCAATTAAGTAAGGGTTAGATTCGACCTCGTTCGAATTAATACCTTTTCGGCCCACGACCTCAATTAAGTAAGGGTTATATTCGACCTCGTTTGAATTAATACCTTTTCGGCCCAAGACCTCAATTAATTAAGGGTTACATTCGACCTCGTTCGAATTAACACCTTTTCGGCCCACGACCTCAATTAATTAAAGATTACATTCGACCTCGTTCCAATTAACACCTATTCAGTCTACGATCTTAAATAATTAAAGGTTATGTTCAACCTTATTCGAATTAACACCTACTCGGCCCACGGTCTTAACGAAATGAAGGCTATTTTCAACCTCGTTCAGCCAACTCAAACGAATTAGTTACGACAAAGGCAATCAAGCAACAAAATCAGAAATATGCACAAACTCAAACAAAGAAAAGGAATTAGGTACAAATAGCAAAACACTTCATACTTTGAACAAAAAGTATACACTCTATGCCTACAAAAAGTATACACAAATCTGTGGCTAAACAAAAAAGAACAACTAATCACCACCAGCTTTATCGCCCAGACCGTCTCCACCTACCTCCTCGCCATCGCCAGCGGGATATTCACCCACGTACCAGGCGACCTGTTCAACCAGATCCATGCCCACATTCTCCTCCTCCTCGCCGGATTCTGGTGTAGCGGGATCATATCCACAATGTAACCGAGCCTCACGCGCCTTAGCACGAGCATCCTCGAGGTCGGCTTCTGAAACAGCCCCCGCCCCCATCAGATCCCTGAATATGTCTAGCTGGGCCTCAGCGTGAATCCATTCCTCGTACAAATCCTGCAAAACATCAGGAAAAGCAGAAGTCCGGGATAAGGACGGTTGAGCCAACAACTGCGCTTTCTCGGCCTCGAGAGCAGCAACCCAATCTCTAAGGCTCAAAGCCTCTTTTTCCAGCTCCCCTACCCGCTCATCAAGCTGCTCCTCTCTGAGCCTGGCCATCTCTAGGGCACTCTCCCTCTCAGAACGTAGAACGCAGATCGTGATTGTAAAATCTTCCGCTCTTCTCACAACCGACAACTGAGCTGACTCTGCCTTCTCTAAGCTCACCGCCTTCTTAGCAATCTCACCACTCAGAGCATCCGCTTTGAGTTGGTACTCCTCAAGCTCGGCGCACAGTGAAACCACCTGATCCTGAAGATCGGCGAGGCCTCAACCCCCTTGTGACCTCAAGTTCTTCCTCTTTATCCCTCAATGCCCCCTCGAGGATGCTGCATTTTCTGATGACCCTTACCAACTCGTCGTCTTTCTCCTTCAACTCGTCTCGGAGAGCCCAGAAATTACTACTCCCACCAAGCCGCCTACAAAGCTCGCGGTGTTTATCACGGTATTCGTGATACTTCTATTCTATCTTCTGAAAAATGGCCTTACGCCTCTCCTCCCGTCAGGAACTCTCGATCTCTAAAATAACGGTCTGAAAGAAAGACAGAAAACGAGGAATAAGAACAAAACCGAGCTCAACAAAAAATAATAAATCAAAAGGCTCACCCTCAGAGTGAGGCAGGCTATACTCCTCGACAAAGTAGCATCCTTTAACTTCTCAAGGGTCTTACCCTCCACATCGGAATAGCGAGGACCAAGAGAAGGGACCATGTCCTCGGTATCCACCAGCAAATACTTGTCCAAGGGGATCGCAATGGTCCGCGTGGTCCCCTCCAATCTCACCTCAAGTCGAGTAAGCCCTTCCCCCATCATCCTCACCTCCTCGACGTCCATGTCGGAGCCCGTTTCGTAACCTTCTTCGGCTACACTTTTACTCTCGCCGATGGCCCTTTAAAGTTCATCATGATCTCGGGGAGAGACGTACCCTCCTCGGCCCCCAGCGACGGCGAAATCGTGGACGGCAACTCAACATCAACTTTGATGTTTATGGTTGTTGTTTCTCGAATGACGAAATCACTCATCGCCAAACTCGCCACTAGGACGACATCATCGCCGACATCTACAGATCGCCTCTTACTGTGGAGCAAGTTATCATTATTCGGCGACAACTCATCCTCATCGTCCTCATCTACTAGATGGCGTAGAGGGGGGGTCGAGATCCTTGCCACAGATGTAGTCGATGACCGAGCGGACCTCACCGCATCAGAAGGAATAGAAGCTGCCTTCCTTTTACGGAACGCCAGAGCTGGAGCCTTCGACCTCCTCGAAGACCCTCGAGCTGAAAAAGAAAAGCCAAAAACTTTTTTAGAAGACTATCACCTCTTGTGAAAAATCGTGACGAACAGACGACAACGTTGTCAAAACGACAGAGAAAGGATAACAAGTGCCCCTGTATAAATAAAAATATATAGACGAACTCACTGATCACGGAAGGTGCGGGCCCGAATTTCTTGATGAAGGCCGGCCATTCACGAATCCCCATTGTGTGAGGTAAGACTTGGCTGACCCAGTCGTGGATGCCCCTAACCAAAGGAGGAGGCGAAGTCTCAGCTGCACAAAGAAAGGACGGAATGCCAGGTCACGACTAAAATAGATAAAACAAGTTCAAAAGAAAATACTTACGGGCATAATTCCAAGCCTCAGGAAACCCGCTCGCGTTGGCTACCACGTCCTCGGTTTTGACAAAGAAATAGTAGAGCCAGAACTGAAGATTCTCCTTATCGTCCATCTTTACCACCAAAATCTTACTACCTCGGTGGTGAAGATGCAACATCGCCCCCTATAGAAACTGGGGGCGAAGAGATGCATCAGGTGGCGAAGAGAGACCCCACGGCCAGCCAACTCCGCATATTTCGTCAACATGCGGATAAGCTTATGGACGTAGGGGGAAAATTGAGCCGGGCAGACGCCGTAGTAATGGCAAAACTCCTCCGCAAATGGGAGAAGAGGAAAGGAATAACCTACATAGAACGGGTACATGTAGAACGCGCAATAACCCGGGCGATGTATCTATACCACATCGCGCCCCACCGAAATCAGATCGATGTGAGCCGGGATTTTGAATTTTGCCTTAAACTCGGCAAGGTCGGCCTCGTTCATCATCGACTCTGAGGCCTCGGAATCGTCTTCACGCAATTTCGAAAAATCAGATCTATTCTCACTTCGAGGAATTATTTCCTATACTGTAGGAAACCTCTCGGCTTCAAGGGCAACAGATACATCGTCGCCGTGAGAAGGCATACGCACCGCCAAAGGGGTAGGACCAGCCGCCATGCGAGAACTAAAAGGTGCGTTAACCGTATTCTTGAGAAAGATTTGAGAAAGAAGGTTTTAAACGCAGAATGGTTGAAAATAGTAAAAATCACTAAAACTACTAAGGAGCTTCGAACAATGGAGGGAGAAAAAGATACAAAGTATGTTAAGTTTCAGAGGAATCGTAAATGTTAAATCGTTGCCCGCGCATCCCTATTTATAAGGATATAGGCATCAAAATCGAGAAGTCAGGCCATCATTACCTAGTGCAAGTATCGAAACGTCAGAGGCGCAGGAAACGACGTAAGGCGTCGGAAAAACGCGTCATAATGACGCATGATATTGTGACGTCATTCAGAAATAATGCATCCCCAAAGTTTGTATCTCACGAAGAGTCCGCTCACCAAGGTCGTCTGAGCTCGGCCTTAATAAGCGGAGGGACTAACTGTATAGGCCAAAATCCATCTTCAGAATATTTAGCGTAATATGACATTAAAGAAGGTTATCGGTCGAGCTCGACGCAGCGAGGTCAATGGCCGCGGTGCCGACATGATCCGTGGTCAAGATATCGACGGTTGTCGCAATCAAGATATCAGCAAGGGTCGGGATCGCGATCGACTGTTGATGATAAGACTTGTAATGATTAATTTGTCAAGATAGGGTACTAAAAGGAAGTATTCTAGTGAATATTCCGTGCATTTGTACTATTAGGGTTTCCTAGGAAAAATGTCACATATATATAGAAATAAGAGACAATGAAAGGGGCATGTAATATTCATTTTTTGATAAGAACACTTTTGAGAAGGAGACTTTCCCTCTTACAAAAATACAAAGATTACCTTTTTACAAAGATTCTTGTTGATATTGTTCCCCACTTTTCCATCAGATTCGAGGACCGTTCATGCGAATCTTAGATTTATCTGTCATTCATTACTGTCAGGCAATTATTCGTTCAACCCATCCATTATTGGGTGAATCATTCTCCCTATTTACTTAAATGCCATTTATTGACATTTAGTGTTAGTTATATCTTCCTTAATGTTCTTGCTTTAAGTGTATCCTATATTTATTGTCACCAGTCATATACGGAATCTGTCCCAACTAACATACGACATAGTGCTTAAATATCTAGAGTTATTACCTTTGACTAGATTTAACCCCTCACTATATAAATTTAATAGTTTAAACCGGAAATTATATTCTTCGGTCAAACATACATATCATTTAATCATAATTAAGCGATAAATAGATAGATAAAAAATACATATCTTGTATTTGTTAATTAAATTTAAATATTTGTGAGTAAGTAAGTTTCCAGATTAGTGTACCAAGAGTGAGACTCATTTATGATGATGACATCCCCAGTAGCAAATGCACTTTCAGACATGGCAAATAAATGCATACTGTACCTGATGTGTCTATATCTTGTATTTATATTCATGTTTTATACTTGAATATTTCGTATAACTAGGAGTATTTGTTATGCTTTAAAAATCAAGAAAATTGACATATTGTCGGAGCCAATTTCATCCTGAATTTTAGTAAAAGTCACCAATATCATGAACTAGCTTTTTTTGTCTTCATAATTTATTAGTAACTCATAGAGAACATGTATCATCCACAGTCCTGAATAATCAACTCGTTTGCCAAGCAGAGTCTCACGAAATCTTCCCTCTTTGCCTTCTGCCTCGTTGCTAAGGCTAGTACTGGAGGGTGGGCTTAGAAAAAGGCTATCCGCTAACCAAAAATATAATATATGATCCTTGACCCGGAGACTAATTATTATGTTCTCAACAAAATTTTAGTTTTTCCACAATGATACATAAGATTGGAACGTTGCTATGGCAGGCAAGATCTTAATAGTCTCTAGCGACTAAGGGTTCGTTTGGCAGAGTGTATAAGAATAATGTTGAATATGTTGTATTAGTAATGCTGGTATTAGTTATGCTTGCATTAGTTATGCTGGTATTAGTTATGCTAACATATTTCTTATCCATTGTTTGGTTTGATGTATTAAAGCATTGCACAATTTCTAAAAGAATTGTTTGTTTATAAAAATACTCTCATAACGAGTCCATCATTTTATCTTTTTAAAAGAAACATATGTTGAGTAATGTTTTTATATGAAAAAGGTTTTAAAAAAATTATTTGATTTGTCTACCTATATTGTAGTATAGAACTGAATATTTATTTATAAAAAAAAAATGCTAAGTATTTGTTTATTTACTAGGGATATAATTTTATTTTTCACTTTCTCGGATTATTTCAAACTTGCGTTAATATAATAATATAATTATCAAGTATAAATTTTGAAGGACAATTTTGTCTTTAACTAAGCTAATGCATGCATTAAAACCCATTGCATTGTTAATACCATGGTTTTTTATGCATTAGTTATGCATAGGATAATACCAAATAGGGTGTATAACTAATGTTTGCATAACTAATGCATAGTAAACAAGGTATTGTTAATACATAAAGCTAATACATGCATTATTTTATCTAATGTATCCTACCAAATGACCCCTAAGTGGATAAGGGAATCCTCACCGTCGTTTTTGCTTTTAATGGGCCTTATGCGATACATATCCGGATTAGGCGGACCCCAATATGAATACTAAACATCGGGTGAAAATCAATTTTGTTTTTTAAAAAAGAATCTCACTATAATATTTTTGGTGGTTACGTTAGTGAACCATCTTTTAAGAAAGGATGGGACAGATAGGGAAAAATATGGGTAAATTTCATAAATTGTAATATAACTATGATTTTTTTTCACTAAAGTCATATAACTTTGTTTTATCACACAAAAATCATATAACTATGACTTTTTTTCACCAAAGTCATATAACTATATTTTCTCACACAAAAATCATAAAACTTTTACTAACTCACACAAAAATCACAGTGATTGAAAAATATAATTTTTCAGTAGTATTTTCTTCTTTTGTGATTTTTATTTTCTTATTTTCATTCTAATAAATAATAATCCAATTAAAATAGGCATGAGCCAACCCGACCTGGCCCACCCGACCTAATACTCAAGTAAAAAAATTAAAATAATACTAAAAGTAAATAGTAAATCCTTCAAAACATGATACTTCTATCTTTTATTTTTCTTTTCAAGATTTTTATTCAAATCGATAGCATTTTTATTTCAAGTGCTCTCTAATTATACCTTTTATTTCCTTTTTTTTTTGTCAGAATCTCATGCATTCCGAACTAAGTTTCTTACGGGGGAAGAATTCACTTTTAGTATTATTTTAACTTACGTATATGAGTATTGGGTCAGGCTAGGTTGGGTCATTCTTATTTTAAGGAAAAAATATAAAATTAATCGGCCGACCGAAATTAATTGCATTTGCTAGCCAAAATATATATATACAATATGTATATTATATGTATATAATATACATATATATAAAAAATATTTTATCAGCTATTATTTTTGGGAACGGCTAAAAATATACTCATAAATCTCCTATTTTAATTGGATAATTATTTATTAGATTGAAAATAAAAAATAAAAAAATGTAAAATAAGAAAATACTACCGAAAAATTTAGTTTTCGACCACCATGATTTTTGTGTGAGATAGTGAAAAATTTATGATTTTTGTGTGAGAAAATTAAGTTATATGACTTAGATAAAAAAAAGTCATAGTTATATGATTTTAGTGTGAGAAAATAAAGTTATATGACTTTGAAAAAAAAAAGTCATAGTTATATGACCATTTGTGAAATTTACCCGGCAAAACATTGGTAAAACTATCTGGAGCTCCAATAATATTTCGTTCTATATTTATCAAGCTGCTTAGCCATACTATGAAAGTCTCGGAGAGAGTGGTAGAGCTAAGGGTGAGGAGGAGTGTGTCTATTTTCGAGAATCAGTTTGGGTTTATGCTGGGACGTTCGACAACAGAAGCCATCTACCTTGCTAGGAGATTGATAGAGCAGTATAGGGAGAAAAAGAAGGACTTACATATGGTGTTCATCGACTTAGAAAAGGCGTACGATAAAGTTCTGAGAGAGGTTTTGTGGAGATGTTTGGAGGCTCGAGGTGTACATGTTGCCTACGCTAGGTTGATTAAGGACATGTATGATGGAGTAAAGACCCGAGTGAGGATGGTGGGTGGGGACTCGGACTATTTTTCGGTTATGATGGGGTTACACTAGGGGTCGACACTCAACCCTTTTTTGTTTGCTCTGACGATGGACGTACTGACGTGCCACATCCAAGGGGAGGTGCCGTGGTGCATGCTATTTGCAGATGATATTGTATTGATTGATGAGACGCGAGACGGTGTCAATGCGCAATTAGAGGTACGGAGGCAGACCTTAGAATCTAAAGGTTTCAAGTTGAGTAGGACCAAGACAGAATACTTGAAGTGTAAGTTCAATAGCGAAACTCAAGGAGGGGAAGGGGAGGTGAGGCTGGACTTGCAGGTCATCCATAGGAGAGAAAGTTTTAAGTACCTTGGGTTTATTATTCAGGGAGATAAGGAGATTGATGAAGATATCACACGTCGTATTAGGACGGGATGAGTAAAATGGAGACTCGCTTTCTGTGTTTTGTGTGACAAGAAGGTGCCACCGAAACTTAGGGGTAAGTTCAACAGAGTGGTGGTCAGACCAACGTTGTTGTATGGGGCTGAGTGTTGGCCAGTCAAGATCGCTCATGTCTAGAAGATGAAGGTAGCAGAGATGAGGATGTTGATATGGATGTGCGGGCACACCAGGTTAGATAGGATCAGAAATGAGGTTATTCGCGACAAGGCAGGTGTGGCCCATATTGAGGACAAGATACGGGAAGCGCGGCTTAGGTGGTTTGGTCATGTGAGGAGGGGGAGCACAGACGCCTCGGTGAGAAGGTGTGAGAGGTTGACATTGGAGGGCTTACGGAGAGGTAAAGGTAGGCCAAAGAAGAGGTGGGGAGAGGTGATTAGGCAAGATATGGCGCAGATTCAGCTGACCGAAGACATGACCCTTGATAGGAAGGTATGGAGGTCGAGGATTAGGATAGTAGAGTAGGTAGTCTACAGTGTTTATAACAGTAGTATTGGCACGCAGTCTCGTTTTCTGTTGGTAGTAGGTTTTTATGACTAACCATTGTTTCCTTCATTATTGATCACCTTACTATCTTTTTATTTTTATTCTACTTTTATATGGCTTTTTGGTAGTGTCCCTTCGTGTCTATATTTTCATGAATGTGGCGCTTATGTTTGCCTGAGCCGATGGTCTATTGAAAACAACCTCTCTATCCTCACAAGGTAGAGGTAAGGTCTGCGTACACACTACTCTCCCCAGACCTCACATTGTGGGATAATACTAGGTATGTTGTTGTTGTTGTTGTTGTTGTTGTTGTTGTTGTATTTATCACATAAAACGCTGAAGTATTACTTTTCGGGCCTCAAATTAAAGGTGCGAATTTATGTCTCTGGTTGAAGTTGCATTCATGTATTCATTCGTATTCAATTTGATATGCAAGGCAAACTTCACGGACGAGTACTGAGTGGCTTTGTTTGATGTTGCTCTCTTCTCACATTATTTTTCTTCACTTTGACCAAATTATAATGGGATTAGAATTGAAACTTCCTTGGCCATATGCATAATAAATTAGCATTTGTCAAAAAGAAAATTATTACATGGGGTTTCGGGGAAGGAGATGGGTATATACCAATTTTGTGGAAGACTCTCACTAATACGATTATGCTACAACGACGTTCTAAAACACGCATCAAGTAGTAGACCATGTAATCGCATTTCACCAAATGTGTCAATTTTGGGTATGTATTTGAGATGGATAACATTAACGTTGAATACAATGAATATTGTTTAGCTTGTTATTAGTAGCTATGCTAAGGGGGTATAGAAGATTTTTTATGTTTTGAGGCGGAGGTAGAGTAGAGGATGCGGGTTCGGTTGAACCCAATAATTTTTGTTCAAATCATATATTTGTCATAATAAATCTATTGAATATGTACAATTTATTAATTTAAAAACCCAATAAGTTAAAAAGATTACAATTCTGAACTCATAAGGTTCAAATTCTAGCTCATCCAGTTTACCCTTACATAAAAAGAGTGAGACATGGTTTATAGTGGTGATGTCCTTGTTGATGTTTATTAATAAAAGTTGACTGGCGGCTTACAATACTAGCTTCAATACTAGCTTCACATGAATTCTTTGCCCTAAAATTGCTAGACTTTGTTTTCAGTGAACTTTGTAAAGTGCGAGACAGATTCAACAATTCCTGGTCAATTTTTGTAGGTCGACTTGAATTAAGTGTTGCCTGGGGTTACTATTGTGAAAAAAAAATTATGGTTTACACTAGCATGCAGTTTCATATACATTATTGCAGTTTCATATACATTATTATCACTAAAATATAGTTAATTAAAATGCATATTCGTACTCAATTGATCACTTAAGTATAATAAACTAATACGTATTCTAATCTTTACCTACGCTCTCAATTTTAAATTTAAGTGTCTAGTCGTTTATTAGATCATCCACGATTTAATAGTAATTGTGAGGAAGAAAGAGTATAAATAGGTTTAATTAATTTGGTAATAACATCTACCTTGTTAAATAATCCTGCACGTTAATAAGATCCACAAGTCAGACCATATTTTTAAATCTTTCTTTATTTCCACCAATCAACAAATATTCTCATTTTCCCATTAAAATATAACATTACACTCCACGAATATTTTCCTATAAGAGCATGTTTAAGAACTAAAGTTGTTGTTGAACAAGAAACAGCTTCCAACTAATTGTGATTCCATCGTATTGGATTGTCTCATCCAAAAAATAAATAAAAAATAGTGTAATAATTCATCAAAATACATGTGCATAAAAGTAAAAAGCGATTAATCAACTTGCATCATGTAATAGCCATTTTGTTCACGAAGGAGGCTTTTAAGATTTAAGTAATTAAACTAGTATTCTTTACTCTAATTTTCTTTGAAAACCAACTTGAGAACTTGATTTAAGTTATGTCTTAACTGTATAAAGAATTTTGCTTGATCTATGTAATTCAAATTGGTATAGCATAATTCTTATATATGATCACTCCATTCAGCTTATTAAATAGAGATATTGCGAATATTGTTTAAGCAATTTTAACAAGTAATTTTTTTTACACTATCAACACGCATATACTTAAATTTATCTTCATTATCAACCATGAATCCATATTTGGATTTAGCTGTTCCACGCAAAAGAAGAAAAAGAATTTTAAAAAGTTATATTTCGATGGTGACACACCTTACATAAACGGATCTAGGACTTGAACCTTATGGTTTTCAGCATTTGGACAAAAGTGATACTTTAAACAAACAAAAAAGTATCTATGGGACGTTAAGAAATGTTCAAAGGGATTTGAACCCCCACCAAATATTCAGGAACATAGTTTAAGTTGGTTCTTTCGTTTGCCACTGGACAAACACCTAATTTTGCTTATGATTTCCAAACTAAAAATACTTATATATTAATAAATTTATCAATACAAATATAAGAATCGGGTAAAAGTTATTAGGTTCCCGAAAACACACACATACTGCTATGGATCCGCCCCGGCACACCTAGTATTTTCTGTTCTCCTCAAAAGGAGGTTACATCGATTTTAACATCCTCACTAGTCAAAAACACCTCTTCATAGCATTAAATATTGAAAAGACAGTTGACATTATGTAATTGTTGACTTAACAATAAACCGCAGTTGAGAAAAAGACAAAATCACAGTGATTTGCTTTCTAATCCACCCAATGTCAAACTCCCAAACACCAATTGCCATTTTAGAGATGCAGTGCCTCTATCAAAGTCAAGAAAATAAAAATAAATAAATAAATAAAAAGAAAAGAAAAACTCCCCTAATATTTATGTTGTTCTTTTACTCCAGTTTATTTCCCTTTTACCTAATTTTGTCCCTTTTTCTCTTATTGTGAATGGATGTGTAAAAAGCGAATATAGAAAGGTAAAGAAGCCGGACTTCCAACAATAACAACAAAAAATTCAATCTCATCTCACAAATGAGTTCCGGAGAGAATAATATTTACACAGACCTTACCCTATCCTGTAAAGTCGGCCCTCCGTGTTATTGAAAGTTTGAAACTATACCCTTAAAAGATGAACAACTAAATCAATTGCAAATGTAACGTACAACTTCAATTCATTGATTTGCCAACTTATGTAATCACACAAAAAGTTACAATTAATAACCCAAGGTCAAATGCAGTGTTTGTTCATAAAAAATGCTAGTAACATGATAATACTTCATATAATCGACTCAACTTAATTATTTGGATTGAGGCATAATAATAAATGTTGTAGCACAATTGCTACTATGTATGTATGAAGCTGCAATCTATCGCCTAAGGAAGTATATCTTTTTATTATTATTATTATTATTATTATTATTATTATTATTATTATTATTATTATTTGATGATCCCCAAGTTTACATGATAATTTGGGAGGATTTTTCTTTTTCTGAATTGGTTACATCAAATATCTTTGTCAAATATGTTTCCAATAGTCTCTTCTACTGATTAACAAGTCACATAAAGTGAAAAGTTAGTCGTCTTTTATTGCACTCATTTATCGAATACGCATTCGCTTTTTGATGTATTTATGTAAATTAGCGCATTTGATGTGATGCCACGTTAACTAGTATTAACATATTTCTTTATCCTGCTTGCTTGATTGTTCAAATATAATGAAGCTGATGGCAATGGAAAATTGATTGGCAAATAGTAGAGTTCTATTTCTAATTAGATTTGCAATATAATTGAATTAGGTCGCTTCTAGACTCTGTTTGGAAGCCGGAATTGGATTTGAATATAATTATGTTTAATTATACAATTTGCTATATTTATTTGGTTAAGTAATTGGTTAGTAGAAAACTGGTGTAATCGAGAGGGGAATAATTATACTCTTCAACTCTCAAGGAAGAGTAAGGAATTAAGTTAATTACATGATGTAATTACAAGATAACCTTTTATTTATTTTTTAAAATATTTTTCTCTTAAAAAAAAGACTTTTCCATTCTTCTCCACTCCTTTCAAAGTTCCCAACGCACCAGTAGCTTACCACTCCTCCAGGTATGTACTTCTTTCTTTGTTTTTATTTTTTTATTTTTTGTTTCTTAGTTGTTATTGCAACAATACTTTTTTATTTCTCATGTTTGAGATGTTGGATTTCCCGAAAATATTTCTCCATTCCCTGTAGTAGTGAAATGAGGTCGGTCAGTAGAATTATAGGCCAAGTTTTTGATTTTTCTATTTCATTTCTACTTGTTAATTCGAAATCTCAATGCATGTTTAGAGTGGTAATATTAAATGCATGTGCATATTAATTTGTACTGATAATGTATTCATAAATGAGGTTAAAAGGAAAACTTGTTCAAAATAATTTTGTATTTTATTAGGTTTATTTTCTAATCATTAGTATATTATTTAATATAAAAAATATTTTCTAAGCTCATATCGGACTTTCTTGTATTCACGTGAGCGAAAAAAATTAAATTCGTCATTGGAATTCTTATTAATTAACTTAAGTAATAATATTATTCAGTTAAAAGATACCAATTATTTTTATGGTATCATTTATCATATTATAATTATTTTACATAATTATTTTTAATATCTCATAATAAATAAATATTTTATTTCTTATATTTACATACATGTTTATCACATACTAGTAATACTTATCTACATATAATTTTTTTTAAAATATTTAACTATGTAATTATACTTGTCCAAACAAAATGTAGGGCGCCAGGTGCATAAAACATCTCGCATTCACGTAAGGTCTTGAGAATGTCTAACTAAATATGACATGAGAATTACACTATTACAATTACTATATTAAATATATAATTACCATACTGTGTAATTATACATGGCTTTCTAAACAGACTCATAGTAATTTCATTTAAGAAACCGAAGATCCAATTCCATTTTAATTAACCTTTTTCATATTTATGTATTAGCACAAAACCATTTCTATATAAATGATAAATGAAAACATTATTTGGTGCTTTCCATAGTATTAGAGAAAGAATTTATTACTCGCAATCGACTCTCGTAATTTTTTTGTTTTTCCTTCCATCACTGAGTGGCAAGAATAGCTGCGTTTAATATAAGGTGGGAATGGAACCACTTGTCCATCAACACTTTAATTACAACTTAGGTCAAATCAATGTAAAATCATTAACATTCAATTAGAAATACTAATCATTTTGTCATAAGTCCATTTGAATTTGAATTTCTGATTTGGAGGATCTTACAATTCTACCGTTGATCTTTGCCAAAAAGCTAAGAAAGGTACCAAACCTTGCATTTAAGATACGGTTATAAAAGTTGTAAGATTTTTCGGAGGTGATATTATGACTTTATCTTTGAAACAATGTAGTAGTTTCCAGCATACTAGTTCCCATTTAAGCAAGTAATTTGCGAGATTGAACAACATTAATTTTTGTTTTATTTCTTATGGATCAGGTAATACTTACCTCAAATAACCACCGTTATATTTAAGTGAGTTGAAATTTCTTATCATAAGTGGAGTATAAATATGGTTAGACTGATAGGGTGCTATCATCGGTAAAGTTGACCATTCAAATAATATCAATAAAATGATTAAATAAAATAATAATAAGAAAAAGAAAGAAGTAAACCATGATAAGAGCACTCCGTCATCATTATTCTTTAAAAAACTCGGTCATGAAAAGACGACTAATAAGAATTATTACTCTATACTATTTCTGCCGAGCCCCTTAAGTTGTCCGCAACGAATGATCGAACAAACACCTCAACTGGTCCATTTATCATTTAGACACTTTTATTTGACCAAAAAATATAAGTTTCGGTTAACTCAATAAATTTATATAATGATGAGTTAAATCTAGTTAAAGATAATAACTCTAAATGTAAGTCTTAAAGACGTGCGGAAGGTGGGGACAAATCCCGTAAATTATTGATGACAACAAGTGCAATATATTCTTAAAGTATGAGCAATAATGAAGGTAACTGACAATAAATAACAATAAATGACATTCAAGTAAATAAGGAGAATGATTCACCCAACAATGGATGGATTGGACGAATATTTCTTTTGACAATGATGAGTGACAGAAAGACCCAAGATTTATTTGAACAATCCTCGGATCTGGTGGAAAGATGTGGAATAATATCAGCAAGAATCTTTGTCAAAAGGTAATCTTCGTATTTTTATATGTAGGAGAGAATCTTCTACTGAAAAGTGTTCTTATCAAAATAAATCTTCCATGCCCCTATCATTATCTCTTCTCTCTATATATCTAAGACATTTTCCTAAGAAACCCTAATAGTACAAGTGCGGAGAATATCTACTAGAATATTCTCTTTTAATATCTTACCCTGACAAACTAGTTGTTGCAGCTCATGTCATCAATATTCAGCCTCGACCACGACCCTTGTTGACATCTCGATTACAGCTCTCGTCGACATCTCGACTACGGCTCATGGCTGACACCTCGCCCAATGACTTCGCTGCTTCCTGGTCCACCTCGACTGACTCTTTCCTTAATGTCATATTATGCTAAATATCCTTATGGCAGATTTTGATCTATACAGTTAGTCCCTCCGCTTATTAAAGCTAATCCCAGGCGGCCTTGATGAGCGGACTCTGTTTATCGTGATTGGCAAAATTGGGCGAGCAAGTCGAGTATTGGCATTTCAGACGAGGTGACGATATGACCTTTCGTGAGCCGCAACCTTTGGGGTCGCATCGTTTGAGAATGACGTCATGACATCATGCGTCATCATGACGTATTTTTCCGATGCTTTGCATCGTTTCCCGTGCCTCTGCCGTTTCAATACCTGCGCTGGGTAGTGATGGCCTGATTTCTCGGTCCTGGCGCTTGAACCCTTATAAATAAGGATGCGAGATCATTCGTTTGTGTTTTGCATACTCTTAATATCGAATCCCTGTGTCTTCTTTTCTATTCTTCACATTAAATCCATGTCTTCCTTTGCTTTGTTGTTGCGTATCCACTCCCCTGATTCTGGTGATTCCAGTTGCTTCTATCCATTCCGTACTTAAAACATCTTTTCTCGAAAGTATGGTTAACGTACCTTCTAGTTCCGACGCGGCATCTGACCCTATCCCGTTGGCGGTGTGTATGCCTCCTCATGATGATAGTGTTTCCGTTGCCATTAAAGATGAGAATTTCTTTACGGTGGAGAAAATAATCCCTCGTAGTGAAAACATTAGGTCCGACTTTTCGATGATACCCGAGGACGACCCTGAGGTCTCAGAATCAATAATGAAAGAGATCGATATTGCTGAGTTTCGGGCGAGGTTCAAGATTCCTGCCCATATCGATCTGATCCCAGCGGAGCACAATGTGGTACAAGTACACCGCCCCGGGTATTGCGCGTTCTACGCGTATCCTTTCTATGTTGGCTATTCCTTTCCTCTTCTCCCATTGGCGGAGGAATTTTATCGCTTTTACGGTATTTTCCCAGCCCAACTTTCTCCATACATCTACAAGCTCATCTACATGTTCACAAAATTTGCGGAATTGGCCATGATTGAGGTCATACTTCGCCACCTGATGCATCTCTTCGCCCCTAGTTTTTATAGGGGGGCGATGCTGCATCTTCACCACCGAGGAAGTAAATGCCTGGTGGTGAAGATGGACGATAAGGCAAATCGCCAGTTCTAGCTCAACTACTTCTTCGTCAAATCCGAGGACGTGGTGGCCAATGTGAGCAGATTCCCTGAGACTTGAAATTATGCCCGTAAGTATCTTATTTTTTTCTTCAGTTGATCGTTTGGTTTTGCATGTTTTAGTCATGGTGTGACATTCCGTCCCTTCTTCGTGCAGCCGAGACTACGCCCCCTTCTTTGGTCGGGGACATTCATGACTGGGTCAGCCGAATTCTGCCTTACATAGTGGGGGTTCATGAATGGCCGACCTTTCTTAAGAAGTTCGGACCTGCACCTTCCGCGACCGATGAGTTCACCTATACACCTTTTTATCTATACTGTTTTGACCTCATGATTGCTTACTCGTTGTAGTTTTATGTAGGAAGTGACAATCTTTTATTCTTTCCTTTTTCACCCCGAGGGCCCTCGAATAGACCGAAGGCCCCTCCTCATGTATTTCGTAAGAGGAAGACTGCTTCTTCTTCGAGGTCTATTATCGTTATTGCCACGACTAGGCCCGCCCGATTGTCCGCTTCTATTCCTTCTTCTGCCGCGGCTAGGTCTGCCCGATCGTTGACTACACCTGTAGCAGGACTTCCGACTTCCCCTTTGAATCATCTAGTAGATGAGGATGATGAAGGAGAATCGTCTCCGAGTGGAGGTAACTTGCTTCCCCGCAAGAGGAGATTAGTGATGGAGGATTTCATCATCTGAGAGACGACAACCATAGAGCTTGAAAGTGACGCCGAATTACCGCCTGTGATTCTACCCTCGTCTGAAGCTGAAAAGGGTACATCTCTCCCTGAGGACGTGATTGGATTTGAAGGTCTATCGGTGAGAGTCCCTGATGACTTACGGAAGGACGAGCCATCGACCTCGCGACCGGCCGAGGATCCTTCTTCGAGGGCCAACATAAAAGTAAAATACATAGTCGAGGAAGGTTATGAGACGAGCTCCGACATGGATGTCGAGGAGGTGAGGATGATGAGGAAGGTTTTACTCGACTCGAGGTGAGGTTGGAGGGGACCACACAAACTATTGCTATCCTCATGGATCGAGATTTGCTGGTGGACACGGAGGATGTGGTCCCTTATCTTAGTCCCTTTTATTCTGATGTGCACGATTAAACCCTCGAAAATTTGAAGGATGCCACTCTGTCTAGGAGCATAGCCGGCCTTGCTCTGAGGATAAGTTTTTCGTTCCCTCTTCATTTTTGCATGACGAGTTCAAAGTTTCATTCTTGCTCTTCGTTTTTTGTTTCTTTTTCTTTCATTTGGAGATTGATACCGCCCGACGTGAGGAGAGGCATAAGGCTATTTTTCAGAAGATAGAGCAAAAATATCGTGAATATCATAACAAGCATCGCGAGATCTGCAGACGGTTCGGCGAGAGCGACAACTCTCGGGCTCTCCGAGATGAACTAAAGGAGAAGGATAGCAAGTTGGTAAGAGTCATTGGAAAATACAGCATTCTTGAGGGGGCGTTAATGGAAAAAGAGGAGGAGCTTGAGGTGAGCAGGGGGGTCGAGGCCCAATGTACCGACCTTCAAGCCCAAGTGGTCTCATTGCGCGTCGAGATCGAGAAGTTTCAACTCAAAGCGGACGCTTTGAGTGGCGAGGTTGATGAGAAGGCAACGGGTTTAGAGAATGCGGAGTTGGCTCAGTTGTCGGCTATGAGGAAAGCGGAGGCTTTGGAGGTCATGATCCGTATTCTCCGTTCTGAGCGGGAGAGTGCTTTGGAGACGTCCAGGCTCATAGAGGAGCAGCTCGATGAGCGGATAGGGGAGCTGGAAAAAGAGGCTTCAGGCCTTTGTGATCGAGTTTCTGCTCTCGAGGTCGAGAAGGCACAGCTATTGGCTCAGCCGTCCTCTTACCCTACTTCTATTTTTCCTGATGTTCCGCGGGATTTATACGAGGAATAGATTCACGCCGAGGCCCAGCTGGATATATTTAGGGATCTAATGGGGGCGGGAGCTATATCAGAAGCCGACTTCGAGGATGCTCGTGGTAAAGCACGTAAAGCTCGGTTTGCTTATGGCTACGATCCTGCTACACCGGAGGCAGGTGATGACGATGAGGCTGCGGGTGTGGATTGGATAGACAAGGATGCAGGGTAAGCGGATGAGTATCCAGCTGGCGATAGCGATGACGAAGAGGTTGATGGAGATGGCCTAGGCGATCAAGCTAGTGGTGCTGCTGGGCCAGGCGGCGATTAGTTGCTTTTTCTTCTGCTTTTTTGTTTAGTCGCAGATTTGTGTGTATTTTTTGTAGACATGTATTTGAGCCTTTGTAAAACATATTTAAAGTATGAAATGTTAGTTCTGTTATTCGTACCTGATTCTTTTTCTTCTATTCGGGTTTGTATACTTTTTTGATTTTGTTGCTCGGTTGCCTTAGTCATAATAATTTTGTTCGAGTAGGTCGAACGAGGTGGAAACAAAGCCTAGGTTTCTTTATGGCTGAGGGACAGTAGGTGTTGGTTCGAACGAGGTCGAACACATCATATATTTATTTATGGCCGAGGGCCGATTAGGTGTTCATTCGAACGTGGTCGAATATAACCTTCATTTCGTTATGGCCGTGGGCCGAGTAGGTGTTAATTCGAATGAGGTCGAATGTAACCTTCATTTAGTTAAGGCCGTAGGACGAGTGGGTGTTAATTCGAATGAGGTCGAATGTGGCCGAGTAGGTGTTAATCCGAACGAGGTCGAATGTAACCTTCATTTAGTTAAGGTCGTGGGCTGAGTAGATGTTAATTCGAACGAGGTCGAATGTAACCTTCTTTTAGTTAAGGCCGTGGGCAGAGTAGGTGTTAATTCAAACGAGGTCGAATGTAACCTTCATTTAGTTAAGGCCGTGGGCCGAGTAGGTGTTAATTCGAATGAGGTCGAATATAATCCGTGCTTGGGGAGATCAGAAATAAACTACATGTATTTATGATTTGTTCATATACTTGGAGAGATTTACATATTTTTCGGGCGCTGGCTGGCAGTTCAGTCCCAGTCCCGGTCTATCTAGTCACTTCATTGGTCAAACTGGAAAAGTAGTGAGAGATCGTGCAATGAACTGGCCCTCCAGTGCCTTCGTGTGCGCGCACTTCAATCCTGAAGTATCCCCGTCATCGCCTCGTTAAAAACCTCCTCTAGATAACCCAATTGGAATAAAACTCGAGTGAGGGAAAAAGAGTGCGACTTTGTAGACCTTGTCCTTTAAAAGTTGAAGTACTTGAGGTGTGTAATATTCCAGTTGTTTGGTAGTTGTTTTCCTTCCATTGTTTCTAGTGTGAATGACCCTTTGCTTGTTGCTGCCGTGATTTTGTAGGGGCCATCCCACTTTTTTCCTAGCTTGCTTGTGTTTTAGCTTTAAGCACGTAGTCCTCGACTTTAAGTGGCCTGATTTTTGCCTTTTTGTTATAATAGAATTCTGCTTATTGCTTTTGGGCGACCATTCTCACATAGGCCATATCTCTTCGTTCCTCGACTTCGTCGAGTTCCTGCATTTTACAGTCATCGTTCTGGGATCCACTTTCGCGGGAGTACCTTAAGCCGGGCTCCCCGACCTCAACCGATATTACTGCATCAGCCCCATAGACTAATGAGTATGGCGTTTCTTCTATGCTCGTCTTAGGCGTTGTTCGGTAGGCCCAGAGTACTTCTGGTAATATTTCCGGTCACAGACCCTTGGCATTTTTGAGTTTCTTCTTCATGATGTTCAGTATTGACTTGTTGGAGGATTCCGCTTGCCCGTTGCCCGCAGGTTGGTATGGTGTTGAGAGTATTCTTTTGATGTGCCATTTTTCAAAAAAGTCGGTGACTTTCTTTCCTGCAAATTGGGGTCCGTTGTCGCAGCTGATATCTTTGGGGAGACCAAAACGACATATGATGTTTTTCCATATGAAGGCGATCACTTCTTGTTCGCGTATTTGGGCGAATGCTCCTGTTTCTACCCATTTAGTGAAATAGTCAGTTAAAACCAAGAGAAATCGTACGTTACCTCATTCTACCGGGAGGGGCCCACGATGTCCATTCCCCATTTTATCAATGGCCAGGGGGAGGTTATTGAGTGTAGGTGTTCGCTTGCTTGGTGGATCATTGGGGCGTATTTCTACCATTGCTCACATTTTTTCACGAATTCTGTGACCTCCTTTTTCATGGTGGGCCAGTAATACCCTACCCGTATGAGGTATCTGACTATAGCTCGATTGCCTGAGTGAGCTTCAAAATGGCCTTTGTGTACTTCTTCAGGGACGCGTCATGTCTGATTTGGGCCAAAGCATTTCGTTAGAGGGCCGCCGTATGTCCTTTTATACAGGTCATTGTGGATGATGTTGTATCTGGCTGCTTGCATTCATAGCTTTTTGGCCTCTTTTTTATCGTTGGGGAGTACGCCGTCCTACAAATATGTAATAATACGGTTGCTCCAGTCCCAAGTCAGGTTTATGGTTCTTACCTCGATTTGATCTATCGATGAGTTGAGGAGGTGGACCACACTTCTTTCTCCGATTGTAATATTCTTGGTGGTTGCGGCTAACTTGACGAAGCTGTCCGCTTTGGTGTTCTGTGCTTGGGGGATCTGCTCGAGTTGAAATTCGTCGAACTAGGGTAGTAGCTTGCAGATTTCAGTCTGGTACTTTTGTGATGTTTGTTCCTTGATTTGGAAAGTCTCTATGACTTGGTTGACTACGAGTTGAGAATCGCAGCGCAATCTTAGTCGCTTCACCCCGTATTTGAATGCTAGTCTCAGTCCTGCAATTACGGCCTCATACTCGGCCTCGTTGTTAGTCATATCCGTGTATCTTATGGACTGGCGAATTAGTTCTCCTGTCGGGACTTCGAGCGCGAGTCCCAGCCCGGATCCTGATGCGTTAGACGCACCATAGGTGTACAGGACCTAGAGGTCTTGTGTTTGAGGAGAAGTGTGAACCGTTTCTTTTCCGACTTCGGGCATTATTTTTGCGCTGAAGTCGGCGACGAAGTCTGTGAGGACCTGTGACTTTATCGTCGTTCGCGGCCGATATGTTATATCATGCTCGCTCAGTTCAATGGCCCATTTGACCAACCTGCCTGATAGCTCGGGTTTATGTAAAATGCTTCTTAAAGGGAAAGTCATGACGACCGAGATGGGGTGGCATTGGAAGTGCGGTCTAAGCTTTCGTGAAGCTATGACCAAGGCCAGAGCCAGTTTTTTGAGATAGGGGTATCTTGTCTCGGCGTCGACTAGTGTTTTGCTAATGTAATAGATGGGAGATTGCGTACCTTTATTTTCTTGGACCAGGACAGCAGGACTACGCTCACAGCTACTTCGGACATGGCGAGATAGACAAGGATGGGCTGTCTCGGTTCTAGTTTTGAGAGAAACGGTGGCGAGGACATGGACACCTTTAAGTCCATTAGGGCTTGGATGCACTCAGGGGTCCATTGGAGGCCTTCTCCTTTTTGAGTACGCCGAATAACTCATGGCACCTATCAGAAGATCATGAGATGAACTTCGAAAAAGCGGCGATACGGCCAGTCAACATCTGGACCTGCTTTTTGGTGGTCAAGTGCTCTGGTATCCCTTCGGTGGCCTTGATTTGGTCGGGATTGACCACGATACCTCTCTTCGACACTAGGAAACCCAAGAATTTCCGTGAGGCCACGCCGAATGTATATTTTTCGGGGTTCAGTTTCATGGCGTATTGCCTGAGTATGCTGAAGGCTTCTCTCAAGTGATCGATGTGATTTTCTTTCCTTTTAGATTTGACCAACATGTCATCGATGTAGAATTCCATCATTTTTCCGAGTTGTTCTTTGAACATCTTTGTCACCAACCTTTGATAAGTTGCCCCCGCATTTTTCAGTCCGAAAGGCATGACCATGTAGCATTACGTCCCCTGATGGGTGATAAAGGTGGTCTTCTCCTGGTCCTCTTCCTCCATTAGGATCTGATTATAGCCCGAGTAGGCATCTAAGAAACTTAGTAACTCATTCCCGTCTGTTGCGTCGATGAGTTGGTCGATATGAGGTAATGGAAACTAATACATGGGGCAAGCTTTGTTCAGGTCAGTGAAATCTACACACATCCGCCATTTGCCGTTCTTCTTTTTCACCATGACTACGTTGGCGACCCATTGGGGGTGCTTCCACTCTCTGACAGAGCCATTTTCCAACAATATTTCCACTTCTTCACACACTGCGCCATTGATTGCTGAGTTAAATTTATGCTGAACCTGCCTCACCGGGGGTAGAGTGGATCGACGTTCAATTTGTGCATGGCGATCTCCTTTAGGATACCTGGCATATCTGCATGGCTAAATCAAACAAGTCTGCATTAGCAGTTAAAAATTCACGAAACTTACCTGGTTCCTGAAGTTTGCAGTCGATGTAAGATTTCTTGTTGTGGTCATTGATGTCTAATTGAATGGGGTCAAGGTCCTCTATGGTCGATCCTGCAACCTCAACCATATCGGGATCATTGATGACGTCCTCGCTGTCATCGCTTATCGACCTCGACCTTATTGATTGTTATGCCTCTTTTTCTTTATCCTTTGTTTGTTAGGTGATCGTGCAGTCTAGGGCGATGCGGTAGCATTCCTGGGATGTGCGTTGCTCCCCTCGTATACTGAATATCCCCCATGGAGTTGGGGATTTGATGATTTGATACAAGCTGGATGGGATAGCTCTCACGGTGTGTATCCAAGGTTGACCTATGATGTCGTTGTATGTCGTGTCCTGATCCATGATGTGAAATGTGGTTTCTAGATTGACGCCACCCGCCAGTACGGGGAGTGTGATCTCGCCAGACGTTCGCTCAACTACATTGTTAAAGCCTGTTAGCGTGATGCAGTGTGGCACTATCTTGTCCTCGAGTTTTATTTGTGCGAGTACTCGGGGATGGATAATACATGCACCGCTCCCATCATCTACCATAATCTGTCTTACGTCGATATCTAAAATTCGTAAAGTAATAACGAGAGAATCATAGTCAGGGAAAGCCAAACCGTTGGTATCTGACTTATCGAAGATGATACTTTCTTCAAGTTCATCATACCGTTAGTAGGTGATCGACCGTTTGAGCTTGTGGATTGTGGTGAACTTCACACTGTTGATAGAAGCGTTGTCCCAGCCGCCGATGATCATGTGGATAGTGTGAGCTGGCGAGGGAAATTTCGGCGGCCCTTGATGTTGTTCACGTCCCCTGGCAAAGTTCGTCCTTCCCCGACCGCTCAGCAATTCTTTGAGGTGTCCCAGTCGCAACATGTTTACAACCTCCTATCTTAGGGCGATGCAATCTTCAGTTTTGTGTCCTCGCTCTTGATGGAACTCGCATAGGGCGTCTGATTTTCTGGAATTCTGGTCCGACCTCATCTTTTGTGGCCACTTTACCTTTGGTACGAGCTTCACCAAGGCGTAAACAATCTTTGTAGGTAACACGCAAAAATTAAGAGCGGATAGTAAAGGGGGCATGCCTCTCTCATTCCGGTGAGTCCTTGTTCTTGATCGGGGTGAGCCTTCTTCATGGTGAGATGAGGATGCAGCGGTAGTTTTGACATATGGGAGATGTCGTTCCTGGTTTAGTCGTGAGGCCACAGGATCTCTTCTGATATCATTTCTCTGATCTTTTCTGGATTCTGCTTGTACCGAGGTTAGTCGATGAGTCGGCCCATTGAGGTCATTTTCGTCTGCTCGTACTTCGGAACAATATGCCTTATGTATTTCGTCTTCGTTTGCTTGTACTTCGGCACTTGCCTCAGTTTTCTTGGCCCCGACGTGGGCCGTCATGAACTTATCGGCCATTTCCTCAAAATATTCGATGGGGCGTGCAGGCAGTTGCAAATACCAGGTTAATGCACCCCCGTGAGGATTTTGCCGAATTTCTTTAGCAGAAAGGAGGATACTTGTTCCTTGGTGAGGTCATTACCTTTCATGGCAGTGACGTAATGGGTCACATGATCCTCGGGGTCAGTTGTTCCATCGTATATTTTCATATAGGGTGGCATTTTAAAGGTCTTTGGTATGGCATGTGGGGCAGCGCTATCACTGTACAGTTGTTCGACGAACCGACTGACATCTCTCTTCGGCAATAGATTAGGAGTGCCTAGTATTTTATCGACCTTTTCTTGGTGTTCTCTCATTTGGTCCCGAAGTGCCATGTTCTCGTTTTTCATTTCCTCTATCCTTTTCAAAATGGTTGTGAGGGTGTCATTGCCTATATTGTTAACAACATTGTGAGTGATACCTATCATCATGGGAGGTTGACCATGTTGCTCGTCCACTGGTGGTGCAGCACAGGTTCTCGCGTTTACTGCGGCTGCGTCCTAAATGGGCTTGTGGAGGATGCTGGTCAGTGTAACAGTGGAGAGAGGGGTGATCCAACTTACCTAGGAGAGGCATTGGGCGTTGTGTCCTCGTCCACTGCTTCAGAGCTTTCGTGGATGATGTTCATGAGGTTGGTTGGGAGGTCGTTCATTATTCTCGTTCTTTCTTTTCTGTTACTTGTCATATCAGATCTATGCATGCAGAGAGGAAAAGGTTCTTTTTTTTTTTTACGTTAGTAACTAGTGTCGATTGTAGATCTAAAAGGAACTAAAAGACTTAGCTAGAAAATCTCCACAGACGCTAAATTGTTTGACCAAAAAATATAACTTTCGGTTAACCCAATAAATTTATATAATGGCGGGTTAAATCTAGTTAAGGACAATAACTCTAGATGTAAATCTTAAAGACGTGTGGAAGGTGAAGACAGATCCCGTAAATAATTTTGATGACAACAAGTGTAATATATTCTTAAAGTATGAGCAATAATGGAGGTGTAATTGATAATAAATATCAATAAATGGCATTCAAGTAAATAAGGAGAATGATTCACCCATAAATGGATGGATTGGACAAATATTTCTCCTGACAATGATGAGTGACAGAAAGACCCAAGATTTATTTGAACAGTCCTCGGATCTGGTGGAAAGATGTGGAATAATATCAGCAAGAATCTTTGTCAAAAGGTAATCTTCGTATTTTTATATGTGGGAGAGAATCTTCTACTAAAAAGTGTTCTTATAAAAATGAATCTTCCATTCCCCTATCATTTTCTCTTCTCTCTATATATTCGGGATATTTTCCTAAGAAACCCTAGTAGTACAAGTGCAGAGAATATCCACTAGAATATTCTCTTTTAATATCCTACGTGACAAATTAGCCGTTGCAGCTCCTGTCATCAATATTCAGCCTCGATCTCGACCCTTGTTGACATCTCGATTACGGCTCTCGTTGACATCTCGACTACGGCTCATGGATGACACCTCGGCCAATGACTTCGTTGCTTCCTTGTCCACCTCGACCGACTCTTTCCGTAATGCCATATTATGCTAAATATCCTTAGGGCATATTTTGACCTATACAACTTCAAGTGTCTATTAAGTAGATCAAGTAAATACCCGAGTGCAACACATTATATGCGTGAGTTACACTTGCCAATGTCATGTCAAACGAGCCAATTAATAAATGACACGTGTAATTTGACATACAAATTTGATACATATAATTAACAAAAGAAAAAAAATACATTTAAAGGAAAAAAAACCATTCCTTACTTTTCACCAAAGAAGTGCCCCCCTCTTCATCTTCTTCCTTCAGTGTGCGTCCCAAATACACTTTTCCCAAATCATTCAACCTCTTTCCAACAAATTAAATACAAAATACAAATATGAAACAACATAGAATAGCCAAATAAAGAACCCACTAAGGAACCATTTGTCACGCCCTGACCTCGGGAGCGCGACCGACGCCCAACCGAGATACCCTGGTCAAGCAAGCCTTTACAATACCTTCTACCCAATTCACCCATAAATAAAGAGAAGAATACATTTTATTAATTAGACCGTAAGAGATCATGTGAATAACACGAGTCCATTTCCATTAGTTACGTGATTAACAAGTCTCCAAAATAGTACACGGTACAATCATAGTTAAAGTGGAACAGATGATATGATTACAATATTTTTAGTTTAACCTTCCCAAAAATAGATACAACCCAAGTCAGTTGAGGAGAGGGTATGCTGTTATCACTGATCAATACCACCTGCTATGGAACCACATGCATCAATTAAAGATGCAACGCCCTCGGTAAAATGGGCGTTAGTACATATGGAATAGTAGTAGTATGTAAAACTAAACACCCTCTCAATAGAACTAGCAACATTAAACGGAGAATAAACTATGAAATTAATAAGAGACTTAGACAGTAACAAGGTGTCAAGTTAGGGGAAAGGTAAATTTCAAGTAAGTTTCAGAAATTTAAATTGGGAGATCTTTAGCACCAATACACCACCGTATTTTAGCACGGAGTCCGATCTCAGCCCGACCGACTAAGCCGTCTCACCCTGAGACATACACTCACAATACCACCATGTGCGCGGCATAGCATCCGATCTCGCCCGATCGGCTAAGCCGTCTCACCACAATGTCGTATTGGTCGACATCACATCACATCTCGCTAGCAATAATCTCATCCCATTTAAGGGGAAACATCTCAACATACTAATCTCATCCCATATAAGGGGAAACAGTCTCATCACATTAACACAGGGTTTTACCGCTCAATCACTCCTACACCGACACGTGTAATTTCAGGGTTAGGTTGTTTCGACCTACCCTTCCTCGGTGGCTAAACGATACTCTCAAGGCATTTATTATTAAAAGGATTTAGCACTCATTTCATATTCTTTTACATGTCATTCATTTTATTGGCACCATTAGCCATAACACAATTACATTCTTGGCACGTTGGCCGTACTTCATAATTCATGCTCACTGTTTCACTATCAAACATTATCACGGATAGTCAACAACAAATATTTCTATTTAAGACATTAAGCATACATTGGAGCAATTTAGGGTCTTAAGCACATGTGATTTCTTACACAATTTGATATGATCACTTTCATTTGGGCTTGACTTGAAGTCATAACATTTTAATACATACTCCTACTTTGAATACGCTCCCGAAAAATAACATAATATGATAAGAATATTCCGGAACACATTTTGAACATACTCATATATATATATATATATATATATATATATATATATATATATATATATATATATATCTTTCGATGTTGAGGTTTAGTCGTTATTTTGATTTATAAAGAATAACTCGGGACATACAAGAACATCGTGGGAATTCAATTATAAGAGAGAAGTTTAGCCAACATACCTTCCTCGAGCTTTTTAAATTACGACAATGTTCCGGAAATCTTAGCCACTTCGATCTATTTAGAGATATAGCAAAATTGAACATAAATTAGGAAGGAGTTCATAGTTCCAACTCACTTGAGCATTTTATCAAACACTATGTGTGCATTAAGGTTTCAAGGTCCTCCTATGGTGGATTCTTTCACCTCACTACCCAAAGTTTACCCAAAAAAGGTCAACAATATTTTTATTACCCTTGATGGTACATGTATGTAAAATAAATAACTCCCACACCCAAGAATTGCTTGACTTATTACCTATTTTCAGTTAAAATCATAAAATTGAGGGCTATGGAGTAGAACCTTACCTCTAGGATGAAGACCTAGTGAATTCTTCAACTTTGAGAAAGAATTGATGAGTGATGAGCTTAGGACTTCCCTTCTCACTCTATGACACTCCCTCTCTCAAGAAATATATGTATTAACCTTCTAAAATGATCCCCAAGGCTGTTTTATAAGAATGAAGTCGGGTTAAAAACTTAAAAAAAATAAAGCCCCGATGCAGATGTGCGGTCGCATACCTATTTTGCGGTACAATCCCTGCCTCACTCTGCGACCTATCTGCGGTCCGCAGACCTATTTTGCGGTCGCATAATGCGCCACAGAACTTTCCTCCGGTATTTTATTGTGCTGGATTTGCGAGGGGTTATGCGGCCTGCAAAATGATTATGCGGCCGCATAATGGACCGCATAATGGTCCAAAATTTTGCTCAAATTTTTGCCTCGGTCTGCGGCAGATATGCAGTCCGCAAATCAGTTCTGCGACCGCAGAAACGCCTTGTATTTCCAATTTTTTTCTTTAATTCCCCAATGCACTGTTCAATTCAAAATTTTTCTTCAACTCCCCTACAATTGCTAACACATTAGCCTACTTCAGTACCACAAAACTTTAGATTTTAGGTAAAATTTTACAGGGCCTTACACCATTGACGGGCCTTGCCGGAAAAAGCTCCTCTCGCCGGAAAATTGATCTCCGATCAAAGCTGAAAGAAAGGATTCTACTGGAATCTTCAGCCTTCTCTCTCCATTATTTGCTTGACTTCAAATTTTGGGCTTATATAACTTTTGTTTCTCTTATTTGTTATTTTTGGTGTAAAATTATCTGCCGATTCAAATAATAGGTTGTTGTGTAATGAAAGGAAGGTGTTTTCGCAGCTATTGTTGCTATTTTGTTTTTTGCTTCTCTCAATTGGGCTTGGGACTAATTTTGGGTCAACGAAACTAGGCGGTCTTTGGAGGTTTCGGGCAGTGGAGTTTTATGGTAAAATGAGGCAGTTTCTGGTGATTTATGGTGGCTTAGTTGGAGCTTTAGTGACCGATTTTCATGGCCTCTATGGTGGTTTCATGGTGAATTGCAGGTGAGGTGAGGTTAGGTGGTTTACTCACGAAGAAGAGAGGCTAAGCTGTCGTTTCTCGGTTTTTTTCAAAGAAAAAAAAATTAGGCAGAAAAATTTTATTCACGCGCTCAAACGTTTGTTAGCAAACAAGACTATGCCACATCAGCAATATGTGTTTACTTGATCTACTTAATAGACATTTGAAGTATCTAAATGATAAATGGGTCAGTTGAGGTGATTGTTTGATAGTTGTAGACAACTTAAATGGGAATTTATGTATTTCGCCTTTTATTATATATCATTTGTAATAACTTTTTTTGCACAGTCATAAAAGTATTTCCTTAAAATAGCTCTTTTTTTCTTAAATGATTTACATAGTTAACACTAACCATTTGGAGCACTAAGAGTGAATTTGGAAAAAAAGAGAATACATAATCCTTCTATTTTCCTCTGTTCATTTTTTATTGTCTTCCTTTAAGAATAAATAAAAAAAAAATATTTTACAAAAACTATCTTATTAAAGCGAGATTCACAAAATTTGATTAATCCTTAAATCAGTGCTAATTTGTTTCTTTAAATGCAGTGTTCCTTGATGAATATTCATTAAATTAACAACGGGATTCTGTAGATTTGTGTTTAAATATTAGTGCCCTCGAGGAATCCTCGTGTCACACTATCTCTCTTTAATTTGAACCTATAAGAATAAAGAAAAAGATAAAAAGCTCTCTTTTTCTTACACATAAAAGCTTGCACTCTCTTCACCCCTAATCTTCTGTCCTCACTTCTCTCTCCTCTTATTTTCTCTCTCTCTAAAAAGCAAAAGTAAGAAGAAGACAAACCCACTCTCAGATCCTTCCATTCTCCAACCCAGAAAAGGCTATAACAACATTAACCACACGCTCCACAAATGTTGCTTCTTCGTTCTTCTATTTCCATTTTCTCTTTTTAAATTTCATACAAATTCAAGTATATAAATAGCATTGGATTTTTACAAAAACATTTTTTTGTTTTGTTTTTGATTTGGGTAAATGAGGTGTAAAAAGCACCTTTCGGACCTGAGTAGCAGCGTCGGCGTCTGCGCTTCCTGCCTCCGTGAACGGCTCTTTGCGCTTATTGCCGCACAGGCCCAGGCCCAGGCCCAAGCCCAAGGTCAGGCCCGAGCTCACGTGCAGCAGCAGCTGTTTCACGAGGATCATCGGAAATCTGATAGCAATCCTCCGCCGCTGGTGTTTCCGCGCTCCGTTTCCCCGTATATTTCTCGCCGGAAATCTGATACGACCCCGTGGCAATTCCAGCACAATTCGCTTCCATCTATTCCAGATCAAAGATTCTACAGTACTCCACAAGTGGGTCCCAACGGAACGGTAATTGCTGCTGGCCCTGGGCCTTATAAGAAGAAAGGTTATTTTAGATTTTTCTCGGGTCTGTTTAGATCCAGGACGGAGAAACTAGAGTCGAATCCTAGAGTTTCTAATTTCGGCGATGCTTGCCCGGCGTCGTCTTCTTCACCGTCGTGGTTCACTACGATGCTCTCCGGTCGTCGGAAAAAACAGGTACGCACGTTTTCTCTAGAAGAATCGACGATCGGAGGTCATCGGAGGACGTGTCGTAATCGCGATCGAGGAATGTCTCCAGCTCGATATTCAGAAGATGAGGAAGACGAGCATTGTTTCGGCGGATCGAGCGGGTACTCGTCGGAGTCATCGAAACAGACTCCGAGAAGAACACCGGCAGCTCAACATGGACGGCGAGGAAAATCGAGTCATAATCGGAACCTCACCGGGATGGCGTTTTGCTTGAGTCCTTTAGTGCGTGCGAGCCCGAGCAGAAATTGGAATCAGAAGGGAATGCCGCCGGAAATGATATTCTCCGGCGAGATAAGATTACCGGCGAAGCCTCAGCTTTCCACAGCGACTTCGTTTTGCAAGAACAGATCGAGGAAGCTTGCCGATTTCGGAAGGTTCAATCCCAACCATTGATTTCAGTGAACGTTGACATTTGACCAATTTGACGATCACGACCTCTACGACTGTGATCATATAAAAATGAAAGTACGGTTTTGCCCTTGTTTGTTTTTAGTTTTTTTTACCTTCTCATCAGTATTTTCTCTGTACAATTCCACTGCATACAAGAAAAAAATAATCAAAATATTTTATCTAGATATCTTTTCATTGTTTTCCCGATATTTAACTAGAATGGATTATCCGAATTACCCGACCCATTTACTTACATTGTCAAAGAACAAAACTTAGTGGATTGTGGTTGAGGAACATGGTGGATGGTGCTCCCCATTTAGATTTCAGCGTTAGGCAGGGTACAAGTTTTTTTGTTTTTGATGAGTGAATAGTGCAAGACCATGTGTAAAATTATGGGCTATATATAGTTGCCTTTGTTTTAGTAAAAAGATTGATATATTTATCTTGTTTTTGTTATAAAATGTATTAAAACACGAGCTTGAATGAAGCGATACTCATATTTAAACTTATATATGCGACTATAACTTGCTTGGGTGATGCGTAGTTGTTGATATATTTTTTCTTTTGCTTATGGGTATAATTTTATTCTTGTTTAACTATTTCTTTTCATCTAATTGGCTAGTAGAATATAATCTAGTTGCCCAAAAAAAACGTAAACTTCTTGTCTTTACTTTTTGTTAAAGAGTGGAAGGAAGAAGGTGGCAAAGGGAGTCGAATCCAAGGGAATATAATAAAGAAAAGAGGAGATATGAGGGGACCCTCAAAATTTAAGGTAGTGGGTGCCAAAAACATATGTATGTACAGCGTATACATATAAAGACATATACAAGAGTGAGTAAATGTATACCCACAAAACCAAAGTGCCATTAAAAATATTGAAATAATTAGTTAGGGGTAGTATTGAATAAATGAAAAGAGTAATGTACACTAACATTAATAACGTAGCTAGAGGGTCCCGTTAGAGAGAGCAGCAAATGTATTTAATGTTTGACTCTGACTTCACAGTTGCTGGTGGGCTCACTCCTTTACTCCACTATACCTACACATTAATATTGTATGTACTATTGGAGCTGAGACACTCATCTCAAAATTTTGCTGTTACCAACAAGTTGATAAAAAAAGAAGTTAGTGAAGAATTTAAGTCAGCATGTAAATTATTTTTGTAGTAACTACTAATGCTTGTGCTTGCCGTATGGTATACTGTCTATGTCACATCGGGGTAGATCCACGTGAAATGAGGCGGTATTATTCGATACCGTTTCACCGAAAAATCTTACGACATATATGTGGTAATACTGTTCGGATATTAATAAGATAAAGGAAGTGACACCACTTGACATATATTATTGCTTGGCATGTTGGTTAAGTTACTAATTTTATTATAAAAGAGTTTGAACCTCAACTAGATCATTTTATGGGCAAATAGGAGCCACTATTGTTAAACATTGTAGATAAGTAGAATTGAACTCATGAATTCTTCTAACTGAAAGATTCAACAAAACCAATAGATAAAGACTATTTCTTGTTAGATAATGTGATAATTAATAGTGTTATTTATTCTCCACTCTTCTATAAATAATGACACCGCTTACAAAAAATATACGTACACCTCTGTATTATACTAATTTCGGTGCGGCCCTTACTCGGACTGCTCTTTCTAAGTTGATTCTAGTCTAAAGCAGTGAGTGCATCTACGTCGTACTCATTATACATCTGCCTGAGATGGGCTAAAGGTGTATGTGGAACAACATAATCGACCAGTTGCTGCAATAATTCCCATAAGTAGCTTGATACAAATTGTTCTATATTGCATTACACTAAATTAGGCTACTAAACCAGAAAACAAATTTTAAAATAACTTTGTTAAAAACCGTATTTGATGAAATTCAATACGGCTGAGTCAAAGCTTCATTATGGCTATGGAGAGAACGGTTAGGAAAAGGAAAAAAAGGGAGTTACTTCAGGTCCAGGTTGGTGGCTAGTATTTTCTTTAAGATTACTAATAATTCGGTTTTGGCCACTCTTTTTATAAATAGTACTACTGTACATTGTTATAACTGCAATTTGAGAATTTGAGTACGGGCTAGGGTGTTTAGGTACCGACAGTTGAGATCTGGTTGTGGTTTTTCCTCCTTTTTTTTATTTTTAATTTTCATAAATCATTACAGTTTAGTGTCTAATTACCATAAGTAACTATAATTTTCCTAATTACCATTCGTAACTACTGTTCAATTATTACCAGCTTGTTACTTGTATTCAAACGCGCAGTAAATAGAGCATGTATCAATTGTATTCGTTTGCGAAATGAATACGACATATATCAATTGTATTAGTTCGCATAACGAATACAACCTAGAGATAAGCAACTAAGTTACGAAAGCTTGTTGCTCTCTTGTACCAATTCAAAAAATTGATCTCTTATTTCAGTACTACAAATTTAAATGTAGCTACGAATAGTAATTTTCTAAAAGTATAACTATAAATCATAAATATAGTGTATACATCTGCTGTGTCGTGTAACTTTTTCTTTTAGTTTTGTTATTTTAAATAAGTCTGATTGCAAGAAAGTTGAAAAATTTACTTCACTTACTTTTTTTATTTGCTGATAATAGTTGGTTTACGAGCATCAATTTCGAGGACTTGATTTGGTTTCGGTAGTCTATTTGAATTATTTTGGAAGTATATCTAACTTTGGTTAGTCCAAAGTAAAAAATGCAACCGTTTAATAATATCAAACGATTAAAGTTTGTTCAAAAGGATCCAGTATAACAAGTACTAGTACAATTTGATTGTCAAATTTTATAATTTTGACCTCAAAATCAACTTAAAACACTTAATTTATGCAAGGGAGTAACATAACATGTAATGGAAAGTGCATATATGCCAGTATTGTGCTGGATTTAAATTAGTTCAAATTTAAACTCGTGTGCATACAGCGAAGAGAGAAAAATTGAACTTCATAACGGATAATTGGTCTCTTTTATGAAAGAAAAAGGGGGAAAAAGGAAAGGGAATGAGTTATCTTTTTGTTTACTGTGTTAGTGTTACTCAAGTTTCTTGACTAAAAAGAGCCCTAAATATTCTTATTCAAAATTTCACAAATCATAAGACGATGATTGAATTTGAAGGGTTGAAGGAAAGTTCTAACAAGGATGTACTTTGAATATGACTTTATTTTCCTTGCCCTTAGCTTGTTTGAATAAGCTCCTCTCTTTCATATTCCTCTTTTCTTTTCCATTTCCAGAGAAAAATGGAAACAGGAAGAAAGTTCGTTGTCACATTCTTTCCTAATTAAATACTATCATGGACCTTGAATTCATTTAGTTCAAAATTTGGGGACCATCGAAATAATTAGGTGTCATGCGGAAACTAGTAAAGTAAACATTGAATGATGAATAATCAGACAACAAAAAAGAAATATATCAAAAGATGCACAAATATTTAACGTGATTTGGTCAATTGACCTATGTCTATAGGGCGAGATGAATAATTTACTATATATAATATAGTACACAATACTGAGATAATAACCTCACAAAGAGGCAAACATAAGCGGCATGCTAACTCTTGTCTCACAAAATTCTCCCCCTAAACAAGACTTTCAAAGCCCTTACGACTACATTGTTGATGCTACTGAATGAGAAGGAAGGATCCTTAATTTATAAAAGTCAAAACCTTTTCTTCCAATAAAAAGAACTAGCCAAATATGGATCATATGTTTCCTTTCCTTCAAGAAATATGTAAGGAAGCCAAATATGATAAATATGTTGCCCTTCCTTCAAGAAATAGAAAAACCAAATATTGTAAGAAAATTAGGACAAGCACCTAACAATTCTCACTCTTGATATGATTTTTCTGACAAAATAAAATTGATCCATCATCTTCACCTAACCTTCTATAGGTCGCATCTCCAAATCTTCACCACAAAGTTTGTCTCAACGTAAGTAGTACTCCGACCAAATTTCTCAAATAAAATTTATGATCATTGTCAAATACGTTGCGGCTAGAACTAAACCCGCCTAGATGAACTTGTCTTGAACCTCGCTCTAATACCACCTATTAGACTAAAACGATTAAAAAGAATACTTTTAATATGATGTAACTCCGTCCGCACGATCTTCTCCCTTCCACAAGTTTACCAAAAGCACAGACGTATAGTTCGTATTACTCATGTGTTGATGTTCCAAGAGATAAAGATTTTACGTTCGTTCTCATGTGTGTTTTCTCTAGAATTTTGTCCCACTCGTATTGATAAATAATTTCTACTTATGTAGATAATATTATTAGTTTTGTTTCGGTTGTTTTGTTAGTTCTCAAATGTAACGTATTCATTTTTTGGATTGAGGTGTTTTACCACCTTTTTATAGAATTTAAATATAGTATACATTCCTTTTATTTTATAAGATAGCTTTTGACAGCTCTTAATTAGAACTTAAGGCGTTTATTTAACTTATATACCATATTGATAATAGTTGAAGAAAAACTAAAGTAAAAATTGAGAAGTTAATTGTTAAAAGGGAACATCATATTACATATTAAATCTTGAATACTTTAATATACTTCAATTTTCGTAAACGAATTTTTTATTATCAAAATAGATAATATGTATTAAATATTGAGACGTTTTTAAAAGAAGTAGTGTTATATAAATTGAAACGTAAAAATATACTCCTTTTCGGTTTAATAGAGTGTACAAAGCCAGATGGTACCACTTTGTTTTGCTTTGTGGTAAGTGAGAGAGATATAAATGGAGTGAGCTGTACTCATCCCTGTTTTAAATGGTTTAGTTCGACTTATTCATGAATCCAAATATTGCCAGACAATATGATTATTCAATTTTAAATCTCTCTAATCCAACAATAAATAAGTAAGAAAAATAAACAATTAAGCATATAAAAAAATGATTCATTAATCCCAATCTCTTTATTTGTTTTTTCTTTAGGCATCCGATATCAGAAATTTACTGGCGCATGAACTAATTCAATCATTGTCGAGTAAGTTCACTAAAACGGATAAAGTATTTCCTAACTAGAGATTCTTGATTTCTAGGCTCAAAATCGTAACATATGATGATCAAAGGTGAAGAAATCCCGACCATCCTACTAATTCTCTCGTTGGTTACTTGATCCCATCTCATTATTTGATATACTCACTTTAATAGTGTGACTATTTATAGAAAAACTTGGCATAAGAGTATTCACACCCAAAAATGGCAAGAAATTTGACTAGAAAGTAGTTGTTTTTTGGGGAAGAGGGGAATAGATGGTTATATTCAAGGATATTTCTTGGACTCCACTAGTTAGAAACTTTTAGTGCTTGGAACTTTTCTAAGATGTGAACCTAATTTTGGTCTCTTTGTTCAGATGCAAGGGCTCTATACACATCTGTTGCAGTAGTTGTATAGGATTTTCTTTTGCTCTTTTTATACAATCATTTTTGTTGAAAATTTTGTAAGAAGTTGGTGGCTTTCTATTTGTCCTTATTACACTTGAATGTGTCACTTTCTTTCTTTTCTTCTCCGTTCATGAATACGTGATTTATATATAGTAATTCCCTATTTTATGAATTGATTCCACGACAATGTGATAATGGGGGTTGCTAAGGTTTTACTTAAAACACTGCGAAGTCTTATCGAACTCATGGCTCGAAAATTATTACTTTTTATATGTCTTTTATGAGGATATTTATGATTTTTTGATGTTCAATCGCGTCAAGGATTTTCGATTTATAAGTTTAGTATTTTCTAATTCTACAATTGATTGACAATTACATTTCTTTCTTTCTTTCTTTCCATGTCCTTTTGAATCTAATCCAAAACAGATTATTATAATATTGGGAAGAAATGAAAAGCCAAGTCAGATATGATCATTTGAATTACAGATGATGAGCCCAAATTCGATGGTCTTTTAGTTATTGATGTCCAGTTAAGTCTTCTCTACTTTTTTTAAATATTTTTTTCTAGGTTAAAAATAGAAGAATTAACCCAAATAGCTGTTCACCTAATCTCTTAAACTAAAAATAGCCGACAGATGTATAATATATAAATAATTCATATATAATATATGTATTACTGTGTATAATTAATGTATAATTTATGTATACCGGCTAGAAAAAGTAGATATTGAATCTGGACAATTATTTGTGTAACAATCTTAAAAATATAAACTTGATTTCATCAATCTTGATCAACCAAAACAAAAAAGAAAAGAACAGAAAATTGAACGAAAATATAAAAAAATCAAGCTTAGCCATAAATTAAAAACTTTAGACGTCATTTAGCAATGTCAATGTGTGTTTCATTTCCTTGATATTTTATACGATGTCACAAGGAAAAGTACGCCAACTTGAGTTGTATTTGTTAGAATGGAAAAATTTAGAGCAACATTTTTTAAATTTTCGTTGTTAAGACGTGCTACCTTTTGCATATCATTTATTATTTGTTGACCACTGGCTTAAATTCATGAAGACAGATCTAATTGAGATTTGATCTGAGTGATGTTTACATATTTTAATCCTTTTGCAACTATGTATCATTTACTTGATGTCAGTCAACATATGTAAGATCAAATTAATTTATTTTTTAATTATATTGGTGGTGTGAAATGAACCGCACTCAAAATAATTCAATTACCATGCTAATTATTTGTTTTTGTAATCCTTTGAGTTTTTGATTGGGGATATCATTGGTGAGTAACATATTATTTTTATTAATTAAATTTAGAATTGAAGCCGCTTTCTCCCCTATTTCATATATTTATTGAGTACCAAGTCATAGACTTTTTTTTATTTAATTTAAAATGCAAGCTATTTGAACTTATCCATGTGCAAAAAGAAAGTCGGGTAATAGTGACAAATGAAATATTGATAAAATTATCGATGTCAAACATGTAAAGTATTTACATGCAGCCATTTCGTATACAAATTATATCTTAGACCCCAACTCCTCAAGAAAAGTGGCAAAGTGAGCACAAGTGCAAATGTCAAATATAGCTGTAAGGAAAACTTGGAATTACGCTTGCTTAAATTTCCACACGCATTAATAATGTTCTTCCTTCGCATTTCATTAATTATCATTGACCATTTGCTGGAGTTTCTTTTTATTATGAATAAAAAGCTACGTGCACCACACACATTGATACTTGTCAAAATTTTGGTACACTTCTCACCCATGTAAATATAAAGAATATAAAATATTTATCCAATCAAACTTTTCAAAAGTCAACTATATGTAAGGGTTTACATTAAGCATGAATTGACAATTTGAAAAAGATGGTCCTGGAAAAAAAACTTTGCAAAAATGATAACTTATTCGAGTAGCTAGGTTAAAATACAGAGAGAAATATTTTGTTCGTCAATGCAGGGAATTTAAATTTTCCTACAAGAAGATATGCAATTTCTTTATTCCTTTTGCTTGTTTAATTATGAAGCGTTTATCCTTTTAGATAGAACGATCAAAAAAGACTTTCTAATTGTAGATGAAGCGAGGGTTAATACATAAATTAATAGTTCAATGATTAACTCCTTCTTATAAAGTGTGAAGCGTATTATCCATAGCTACTTAAATTGAAAATTTATACCGATAATTAATTTCAAAGTTACTTTGTAGTGCAAGGCACATATGGAATCCATCAACTCTAATAAATCCAATTTTAGTAAAATCTTTTGTCCAGTATTCAATCATTAGCTTTTCTAAGTTTATGTATTTTAGGTAAACAACCATTAACCGTCCATGTTACCACATATAAATATCTTTAGTTTACATTAATATGTGTTACTTATTTATTTCCATGATTCTTTGACCTCAACTTCAATTTTTATAACGTTAGCAGTTGGGGTCAGCTAAAAGAAATCGTCTAGGGATTTTTTTTCCTTATCTATTGGAATTTAAACCTCAATCTTTATAATTTTCATCTATTTTATAACTACTTCTTCACTCCCTTGCAAGCACTTTGATCCCAAGTCTGTAAAAGTAGCTGGCTTTGTCCATGCCAACAAAGTCTATTTGCCTCACATAATTATATCAATTGCACCATATTTATATTATTCACTTTCAATAGTAATGGCAACTCTATTTCTCTTAAGCTTTACACAAACACCCTTATTTATTAGTATTTTGTATGATTTTTGCATAGCGATTATTATCACATATCTACGCGCTTGGTGTCCTCCGAAATGCCACTCATTTTAATATTTTGCATTGTTAACCAAACTTTCAGCAATTTTAGACTTTCGTCATGTATAAATTAAATTCTTTTTTTTTATTTATAGTAAAATGATCCTTTGAACCTAAGTTTGTATGAGTAGGTGGCTTTGTCCACAACAATAAGTGTGTTTGTCAACGTAATCATAGCAATAACACTATGATTCACTCTCTTATTTTGGGACAAACAGTTAACCACTTTCTACTCATGTTTTTACAACAAAAGCCAGCCCTTCCTTAGCTATTATTTTGGGACAAACAGTTAACCACTAGAGTTGACATATTTTACTTATTATGAGTTTTGGTAATGTTTCTGAACTTTTGTGTTATGACTAATGCTCAGCATGTTAAGTTTTCTATGTTCAACTAAGTGATTGCTTGTCAACTATTGTAGACTATGCCCACTAGCCTATTTGTTATGTTGTTTGTGATCATACCTTTACTAGGCTCTCATGTTAGAACTTTCATGTGAAAACTACTATTTCACTTGTTCCTGTCTTTGATTCTGCTAGACCTTCATGTTAAAACTCTTATGTCTAAAGTCCTTCAGGCTAATTCTGGATCATGCTTTACGTTAAAACTCTCTTTGGAGTGGTTTGCTAGCTTATGATTCTCAATCCTATCATTTTGAACTTGTTTTTGGAAATACAACACGAGTCTACCTTATTTCGTGTAATGATGTCTTTGTGACTTAGTATATAGCTATCACTTGTATGGTTAGTTTGGCATTCATTTGGGCCTACTAGGTGTGTGAAGAGTAAGGTTGTTTAAGGCCCATAAATATCATTCGGTTATTCTATATTGGGTATGTATTTATTCTATTGGGCTTGTAGTTGTTTCCTTCTATAGTTAGTCATATTTGGGTTTGTACTATTTCATTTGGGCCTATAATAATTTGTAATAACGAATAATGGAGAATTAATGAAAAGGGGGTTGGGGTATTTTAGTGCTTGTATAAAACGGTTGAAAACATGCCTATAGGGTCTATGTGTTACATTTGTTATTTCGTTCAGCATGCCTTATTTGTTATTTCGTTTAGTGTGTTGCACACTAATAGAAATCATGCCTATAGGAATTATGCACACCTCACTTGTATATTCTTCAAGCATGTTAGTCCAAGTATTTGCCATATTCGTTTCTATGTTACTACTGTACATTTAGACAGCATGCCTATATGATGTAATAACATATGCTTTGTTAATCTAGATACCATGCCTATAGGACTCCAACTAATCAATTGGTTAATCGCTTCTATTGCTTTTAGTATACTGCCCATCTAGATATCATGACTATAGGATTTTACTCAACTAATCAATTACTTTGTTACTTCGTCGCACTGCCACACTTAGACGACATGCCTATAGGGATAAAGTATATAAAATCAATTTCAGTTGTTAACTACTAGAAATCCTACCTATAAGACACTGTCACCTGCCTAAGAAACATGTCTATAACATCAGCACTGGTAATTCAGAATACTTGGAACGTTTCACTGCCTCATTGCGCAGACAATTAGAGATCATGCCTATAAGACCTGCAATGCTTTAATCTGCCTATGCGCTAGTCTAAAGCTGCAGTACTGCTTGTACGATACTAGAAATCAGAATCACTTAGAAACCATGCCTATAGGACTTAACGACTCTAATACGTCTTAATTTTGAAACTGTCTACTGCATAACCTGAAATCTGTTTGCGTGCCTTTGTTGCTACGTGTGGAGACTAACATGAGTCGCTCATTGCTATTATGTGCAGTTCTATTTGTTTTGAATGTGTGACTAGTTTTATAATTTTGAGTAACCTAAGTAAAGTCTAGAGCCACCTAAATAATAGGTCCAAAGCCTCCTGGACCATAGGCATGAGACAGGTAGTGCACGCATAAGACCCGACCTAGAATTGAATTAGAGCGCCTTTAGATAAGCAACTTTAACATAGTAATCGGGTAGCAGGAGATGATAGTCTGTGCCCGCTGAATAATATGAGCAACCCTTGACTCAAGGGAATTATGAAGTATTATTTATGTTGCACGGGGTGATCTTTTAGGCAAAAAAACTCAGGATCCCCCTTTTATGTTTGCTATGCACGCTTAGTTATTAAATATAGACCAATCAAGTTGTACCTCTGAAGACTTGTGTTTATTCATCTAATTATCATCCGATTTCTTGCGCGTCCATAAATATGACCTTTTAACTTCGTGTCTTCCTTCATTTATGTGATCGCTTAGGACAGTTTTGATTTATAATCCGCATAAGTGTAAACTTAGGCTCGAAGAGTACCTAACACCTTCTCTTTGAGGTAATTTGATCCATTACCCAATCTTTGGTAACACAGACTAGTTAAAATGGAGTTATTTGCAAATTGGTGCCCTAACACACCTTAAAATTGTTAGGTGGTGACTCTCCTCTTTTAATACCCATTTAAAAGAGTTGTCACACGTTGAAATCTGCTTTCGCGAGAAAATAGGGTGCGATAGTATGGCGACTCTGCTGGGGATTTACACTTAGGCTCTTACCATAACGAAGTTACCTTATGTGAATTATTTTCCTTATTTGTTTAAATTGCTATGACATGCACGTCCCTTCCCTTATTTGTTTAAATTGCTATGACATGTACATCCCTTCCCTTATTTCCCTTATTTATTTAAATTGCTATGACATGCACATCTCTTCCATTATTTTCCTTTATTTGTTTAAATTGATTTGACATGCACATCCCTTCCCCTATTTTCCTTATTTGTTTAAATTACTATAATATGAACATCGCCTCCCTGTTTACCTTTATTGCTATGACATGTATGACCTCTCTCCGTTTCCTTCATCTTGTCTAAGACTGCTATATTATGACTCTATTATCCCCATTTCCCTATTTTTACGTTCTCACACATTTTAATGAGTTAAACTGACTTCTCTTTTTTGTCTTTCTTTTCTTTTCTCTTTTGTTCCAACTCATGTTCATCTTTAGCATATTATTTACTGTTTTATGCACTTTTATCATGCAAATACTTGACAACATGTTACTATTTCTGCATAAAGCATGCTCCACATCATACTTTACTCGTGCTTATTATCAACATAGTGGCGCTTGATGAGTGTCCGTGCTCTCCTGAAAATACCCTTTTAAACCGGAAAGGCTTACTTACGGTAGACTAGTCGATCAATAGTGCAATCGACGGTCCCGTGCCTTTCCCTCTCAAGTTGTCCACTTGAGAGTAACATTCAACCAAATAGGGAACTGATCAAGGTTGCCCTCTTTGCCAGAGAATAGGTAATCTGCCCTCTTTTTCAGAGAATCACACTCCAAGTGTTTTTCTGAAAATGTTGGGTTTTAAAAAAAATGATGAGTCGGTATGTCTGAAGAAATCATACATCCCCTCTGAATTTCTCTATGAGCATTATGGGCATAGCAAGTCATATCGCCTTCATCATGAGGAGCTAGCCATTACCTCTTTAGGATGGGTGCACCGTCGAGTTTATGTTGTCATAGTCTATTTTGTGGTTGGAGGACGACATAGTTGGGGACATCAAACCAGGAGTCAATATGAAGGATAAGATCATAGATGAGGTTGCTGAATTACAAGTGAAGTACAAGAGGCTACGCAAAAGGGTGTTCGAGTCCGAATCTAAGCATCTGGAACAACATAAAGTAAACATAGAGGCAATAAGGGAATGTAAGGAGATTGCCAATAAGTCGACAGAAAGGTTAGAATACTTGGAGAAAGGATTGATGGATCTAGAAGGGAAGATGAGAAAGAGGCTTTGGGATTGTCAAGATAGACGATGATGAAGGAGGGAAGCTGGCCAAGGCTTATTTTCTACTGGACATGCATGATCTGGGGAACATGATTTATGGGGCCAAGAGAGCCAAGCATGGAGAAGGTCCTTCAGGGACCAAGTAAATTAGAAAAAAATGTCCTTTACTACTTTCTAGATTAGATTTCGATGTAATAAGGCTTGATGCCATTAGTGACTTTATTATTATTGTTAATTTAGTGGAATATTGATTTGGCTTATTTTCGCACTAATGGAATGAGGCAAATGTTGGCATGAATTTTCTCCAAGTCTATGTGTTTCTTAGGCCTACCTCGGGTACAATGAGGTCCCTAAAATTAGGACGTGAATTATTGCATGACCTTATGTGATACATGTTTAAATATTGCAAACACTCTTTTACTTCGTCTTACTGACTTGGTTACCTTTTATTTTTATTTTCTTTTGATTATTCCCATTCCCAAAGGTTGGTTCGTGCATACTGGTATCATCAGCATACCACACTAGATTCATAGGTCCTCCACCTAGCGATCCAAAAAAATAAGGCAAAGGCAAAGGAAAAATGTATGATTTAAGTGGTATTCAAAAGAAAGCATATTGTTGTGGACGGGATATGAACCGGGCAAGGGTCTTGGCCGAAAGCTTCAGGGGATCACAGAACCCATATGACCGCAGTATCATGGCATGACCTTTGGGCTCGGGTATGAATATACAGTGCAAGAATATCTGGATTGGACACCTATGTGGCACGCTAATAACTATCTATTGGAACAACCCATACAACCGCTGCATCAAACATTCCGCGAGACTAACATGATTTGGGGATCCGAGGAAGACAAAATTTTGGCCGATATGAGGAAACTATTTCTGAACGAGGAGGACATGGGCTACAGTGCAATTTTAGAGGATGAGGAGGAGACCTTACTATTCAGACAGTGGGAGAAGGAGTTGTTCTCAAGAGTTGGACCGATGCACCATCCCGGGCTTGCTGAGTACCTGGATAGCCTGACAGAATTAACATGACTTGTTTTTCAATTGTTTTTGAGCATTTAAGATATTTTCAGTATTTTGTTTTGAAAAAATTACTCAAACTATCGAGTCCAACTTGTTGACAAAATTAAGCTTTATTAATGCATTATTGCTTTTGTAATTATTATTATCTTTCTACATTCTTTTTAGCATAATTATTACATATCCTGATGAACCTACGACTGTGACATGTAATGAGACAACGCAACATAAGGACAGTGATTCGGAAGATTTGGAAGATGATATAATACCTGAGGAAATTATCAAAGAAGTAGATAATTTTGAGAATAAACCAAAGTCCAACTTGGGGGAAACTGAGGCAGTTAACTTAGGGGATTCTGAAACAGTCAAAGAAACTCGCATAAGAATTCATCTATCACCTTCAGAGAAGGAAGAGTATATCTGGTTTCTAAAGGAATATGAGGATATTTTCGCATAGTCCTACGACGACATGACTGGGTTAAGAACATCCATAGTAGCTCACAAGCTACCGACCAACCCTATGTGTCTGCCGGTAAAGTAGAAGCTTAGAAAATTCAAGCCAGATATGAGTCTGAAGATAAAAGAGGAGGTTACCAAGAAAATCAAAGCCCAGGTTCTTCGAGTGTTCGAATACCCGACCTGGTTAGCCAACATTGTGCCGATTCTAAAGAAAGATGGGAAAGTCAAAGTGTGTGTTGACTATCGAGACCTGAACAGAGCAAGTCCTAAGGATGACTTCCCGTTCGCTAACATACTCATATTGATCGACAACTGCATACATGAACTCTAATCCTTTGTGGTTTGCTTCGCAGGATATCACCGGATTTGGATGGATAAGGAGGACGCCGAAAAGATAGCCTTTATCACACCATGGGGGATATACTGTAACAAAATGATGCCATTTGGTTTGAAAAATGTTGGGTCCACCTATATGAGGGCCATGACGACTCTTTTCTACGACATGATACACAAGAAAATAGAGGTTTACGTGGATGATGTTATCATCAAATCCAAAAGGAGTTCAGACCATATAATAGACCTGAAGAAGTTTCTTGACTTCAAAAATACAATTTGAAGTTGAACCCCGCAAAATGTGCCTTCGGAGTCCCTACTGGGAAGTTGTTGGGTTTCCTCATTAGCCGCCATGGTATTGAGCTAGAACCGTCGAAAATCAAGGCTATTCAGAACTTACCATCGCCAAAGAACAAGAAAGACGTGATGAGTTTTCTAGGATGCCTCAATTATATCAGCCATTTTATAGCACAATCAATAGTGATATGTGAGTCGGTCTTCAAGATGCTGAGGAAAGATGTTGCGATAAATTGGACCAAAGAATGCCAGAAAGCCTTCAACAAAATATAGGAATATTTATCTAAACCGCCCGTGTTGGTCCCGCCAGAACCAGGAAAACCTATGTTGTTGTATCTGTCTGTGTTGGACGGAGCCTTTCGCTTCGTTCTGGGGCAACATGATGAAACCGGGAGGAAAGAGCAGGCGATATACTATATGAGTAAGAAGTTTACACTTAACGAGGTCAGGTATTCTTTGCTTGAGCTCACCTGCTGTGCTTTGACATGGATAGCCGAGAAGTTGAGACATTATTTCTGCGCGTACACTACCTAACTCATATCAAGGATGGACCCGCTGAAGTACATCTTTCAGAAACCCATGCCTACATGCAAGTTAGCAAAGTGGAAGATATTTCTAAGTGAGTTCGACATCATTTATGTGACTCAGAAGACAGTCAAGAGGCATGCATTGGACGATCACTTGGCAGAGAACCCCATGGACGGAGAATACGAACCATTTAAGACGTATTTTCCCGATGAGGAAGTGTCATTTATAGGAGAAGATATTGCCGAACCATATGACGGTTGGAGAATATTTTTCGACGGAGTGACAAACTTCAAGACAGTGGGAATCAGAGTTGTTTTAGTATCAGAGACTGGTCAACATTATCCGATATCTACAAAACTCAAGTTCCCATACACCAACAATATAGCAGAATATGAGGCATGTATATTGGGACTCAGGTTGGCCATCGACATGAACGTTCAAGAGTTGCCGGTAATCAAAGATTTTGATCTATTAGTACACCAGGTACTAGGAAAATAAGCTACCAAGAGCACTAAAATATTGCCATACTTGTACTATGCACAAGAGTTGATTAAGAGGTTCACAAAGATAGAATTCAAACATGTTCCAAGGATTCAGAATGAGTTTGCAGATGCTTTAGCCACTTTGTCTTCCATGATACAACATCCAGACAAGAATTTCATCGATCCTATCCCAATAAAAATTCGTAAGAAGCCAGCTTATTATGCTCATGTTGAAGAAAAGTTTGACGGAAATCCATGGTTCCACGATATCAAAGAATACTTAGAGAAAGGAGAATACCCATAGAATGCTACACACACTCAGAAGTGCATGCATCAAAGATTGGCCAACCATTTCTTTCAGAGTGAAGGAATTCTGTATAGAAGGACTGCTGATTTGGGATTGTTGTGATATGTCGATGCCAAGGAGGCATCTAGATTTCTCGAAGAAATACATACCGGAACTTGCGGACCTCACATGAACGGTTTTATTTTGGCCAAGAAGATATTAACAACAACGTATTTATGGATGACCATGGAGACATACTGCATTAAATATGTTCAAAAGTGTCACCAATGCTAGATACATGCCGATATGATATGAGTGCCGCCCAACAAGCTCAATGCAATGAGTTCACCCTGGCCTATCTCTGCTTGGGTCATGGATATCATCGGACCAATTGAACCCGCTGCTTTAAATGGAAACAGGTTTATCTTAGTGGCTATAGATTACTTTACAAAATGGGTTGAAGTCGCTTCCTATAAGGTTGTGACTAAGAAGGTTGTAGCAGACTTTGTCTAGGATCATATTGTTTGTCAATTTGGAGTACCCGAGTCAATCATTATTGACAATGCCGCCCATCTCAACAATGATATAATGAAAGCTATGTGTGAAACATTCAAGATCAAGCATCGAAACTCTATAGCGTACATACCACAGGTTAGTGGAACCGTAGAGGCCTTTAACAAGAGCATCAAGAAGATATAAAGGAAAATGGTGGATAACTACAAGCAATTGCACGAGAAGCTACCATTTTCTTTGCTCGGGTACCACACCATAATTCGTATGTCAACTGGCGCAACCCCATATCTACTCGTCTATGGTACCGAAGCTGTTATTCCAGCCGAAGTGGAGATTCCTTTCTTTAGAATCATACAAGAGGCCGAGCTCAACGTCGCATAATGGATATGGAGTCGGTATGATGAGCTGGCTTTCATCGATGGTAAGAGGATGAACACAGTGTATCACGGTCAACTCTACCAAAATAGAATGGCAAGGGCTTTCAACAAAAAGCTTAGATCGAGGCAATTCACACCGGGGTAATTGGTGCAGAAATAGATCTTCTCTCATCAGGATGAAGCAAAGGGGAAATTCTCGCCCAACTGGAAAGGCCCTTACATGCTTCATCGAGTGCTGAAAGGATGAGCGCTTATACTTGCAGAGATGGATGGAGAAATATTGCCAAAACCTATCAATTTAGACGTAGTTAAGAGATATTATGTTTAAGACTATGTTTGCACTTTGTATTTAATGTAACCTGAACTACGCTTGACCTAATTCCCGTTTAAGAGGGTATACATAATAAGTTGGCTTTTTAGCCAATGTCTCTTGGCGCTTTTATAGGATTTTATGCCCCATTTATTGGGAAACAAGTGACTAATTATGCTTTGAATGGCTCGATTTCAGGTAATAAAGCTTTGAGTATGCTTAAAGAATGGAAAGGAATCAAAAATATAAAGAAAAGACTAAGTCCAAGTGAAAAATGGAAGAAAAGTTTAAGTTTGAGCTGAAGACCCTGCGTAGCCTTGTACAGGCAAACTTGCGTAGGCTATGTAGAGGAAGACCTGAGAAGTAAAACTTTAAGGATATTCTATTTTTTCCTACGGAAACTTGCATAGGCTACGCAGATATCTTACGTAGAGGAAAAAAAGCTGAAGTATTCAGACTTGCGTAGGCTATGCAATTAGCCTACGCCCATGCATCCAGCCTACGCAATTGACCGAATGGCAATTTTGTCCAGTCGTGGGACTTTGTATAAATAGCTATTTTAAGTCATTCTAGGGTATCTTTTTGGCAAGAATACTTTGTGCAGCAGCTTTTGGGATTCTTCTTTGGGGATTTTGGGTGACTTCACCATTGTTCTATACAATCTTTCTTTCCTCTTTAGCTATTATGTTTAGTTTTTCATCTCTTTTTGTATTCCCCTTTATTAATATGTCTAGCTAAGTTTATTAAGCTAGAACTGTGAACCCTAAGTGTGGTTATGCTTTTGGGTTATTAATATAAATTCAAATTTTGATTAATCTTTGTGTTATCCAATTACTCCGTGCTTTATTGATTGATTTTGTGGTTGCAAACACTAAATCCATACCTATTTTGCTTGTTCTAGCTTGGAAGAGTAGAACTTAGCTTAGGTATAAAGTAATTAGCAAGGAATTAAATGGGTTAACCATTTGATTAATGAAATCTAGCTAGGAATAATGTGATTTCTACTTGGGCTAATCAATTACTTATCATTGAGCCTTAGTTGTCTTGGAAGAGCAACTTGGGGTAGAAACCTCTTAAGTGTTGGAAGTCATTAAGTTGGTAGAATAGAAATTGAGGTCATAACACATGCTTAATTAACTAGAATTGATGATTTGTGTACCCAAAAGCATAGCCTACACGAAGGGAAGCAATCATAGCACCTTTCTCTTATTTTGTTATAACTACGTCTTATTTGCACTCTACTTATTTGATAGAATTCCTTAGTTAAACTTTAATAGTAATTATAGACATAATTGAACAACCACTCTTTGTTTGAAGATTGCATTAAGAATCATCGAGTTTGCACGCATTTGGACACTCTAACACACACCTACTCCTTGTGGGATTCAACCCCAACCTTTGTTGGGTTTATTATTGCTAACGGACCTGCTACTTTCAAATAGAGAGTAGGCTTAGATGTCATCAATTTTTGCCGCCGTTGCCGGGGAGTACGGTGTTCTTGTGTTACTTTGTTATTGTGTGTTTTCTTGAGTTCTTATCTTTTCTTAGTGATGCTTTGATTCGTGTGTGCTTGTTGTAGGTTACCAATGGCGAACAACAATGACCTTGGTGATTTGCCTTGTGGGGCCTTTGATAAAGATATGGTAGATTAAGAAGCGACTCCAGTTCAAGGAAATCGACGTGGTCGAGGTCAAAACCAACACCAACCTCCGCCGCATCCACCATCACCTCCACATGGCCAACTGGCTCAACAACATGCCACACTAAATGATGGCTATGCAAGTACAATTGTCTCCCCTCGCATTAGGGCAGGAAATTTTTAAATTATAAATGTCATGCTCACCTTGCTTGAGCAAAGAGGCTACTTCACCGGAGCACCTCATCAAAATGCATACAAGCACTTAAAGGGATTCGTAGATGCTTGTTGGGAAAATAAGCAAACAAATGTGTCCGAGCACTCTTTGAAGGTGAGGTTACTTCCTTTCTCCCTAAGAGGAAAAGCCTTGGATTGGTTGGAGCGCTTACCAAACCATTCTATCCATACTTGGGATGAGTTGGCGGAGACGTTTATTGCACAATTCTTCTCACCCGGGCACATGGCTACATTGAGAATTCAAGCAAGAACCGAATGAGCCACTTCATGAAATTTGGGAATGCTATAGAACCATGGGGAAGGAATGTCCTAACAATAATATAACCGAGAACATGATGCAACAAACCTTCTACCGTGGGATTAACACAACCAATCAATACGTAGTGAACTAATCTGCCGGTGGAAACTTTATGACCACGCCTTACCCAGAGGCGTGTTCCATACTTGATGAGATGGTGGAGACGTCATCCCCTTGGCAATCCCGAGCAAATGTTCCTCAAGGGGATCCGAATATAATTTACCTCAACAAGGAGTTGCAAGATCATGGTCAAGCCATTGCCGAGCATCGCGGCAAGTACATGTCGTGGAAGGTGTTCATGTCTTGGGTTCTAAGCAAAATATGAAGGGTAATCAACGCCAAACTCAAGAGAAGATGTACTCATAAGATAACGAACGCTACACTCAAGATGATTCTTATCAAGAGAAAAATGAGTAAGTTCAATTTATGAGCAACTATTAAAATCAACGAGGTAATTTTCAAGGATCTAGCTAAGGACAATGGAGGGAGAGTAATAACCAAGGTGCTTGGGGAAATAACAATCAAGGAACTTGGATAAATAACAATCAAGGAAACCAACCTCCTCCATATAACAACCAAGGTTACTCTTCGACTGATAACCAACTTTTAGGGATGATCGAAAGGATGCTCAAAAATCAAAAGTACTTTGACAAAGAGAGGTGAGAAATGAATCAAGTGGTGGCTTCTTATACCACTTAAATCAAGCAAATTGAGACTCAATTGGGTCAAATATTATCTCAATTGAATATGACACCACAAGGATCATTGCCTAGTGACATAATTCCAAATCCAAAGAGAGATGGGGGCATAAAGCGAGTGTTTGTCATTTCCACAAGGCGGAGCAAAATTCTAAAGAAGAGATCCATTGTAGTTAAGGATGATGATGATGAAGAGGAGTTGCCTCTCAAATATGCTTTTCCTAAAGTCAAGAATCCCAAAGTTCCTAAGGTTTCTCTTCACAAGATTGATGATACTCCTAAAGTTTATGAAGTTCCTAAGCAAAATGTACCTCTTATAGTCAATGAGACACCCGAGGTGGTTGAAGTTCCCAAGTGTGAAGTGCCAATTGTAAGTCCTATTGTTGTTGAAGAGATTCACCAAGCACCAAGAACTTCTCAAAATGACAAAGAAGTCCCTTCAAAAGAGAACAAACCAAGAAATGAGGCAAGAAAGGAGGCACCTAGAGTGTACAAGCAATTACCGAGACTGCCTCCTCCATTTTCACAAAGATTTGCAAAGCAACAACAAGAAGGTCAATTGCAACAGTTCTATGATATGTTGAATCAAATCACCATCAGTGTGCATTTTGTGGAAGCTCTTGAAAATATGTTGGGTTATGCTAAATTCATGAAGGACTTGGTCACTAAGAAGAATAATATTAATTTTGAGACCATCAAGGTCACCCACCAATATAGTGCAAGAATCTCACAAATCGGGGTTAAGAAGATGGAAGACTCGGGGGATTTCACTATTCCTTATGCTATTGGGTTGACAAGCTTCGTAAAAGCTTTGTGTGATTTGGGGGCTAGTAATAATTTGATGCCCTATGCCGTATTCAAGAAGTTAGATTTGGGGGATCCTAGACCTACCACAATGAAGTTGTTAATGGCATATAGAACATTGAAGAAACCATTGGGTGTCATCGATGATGTCCTTGTCAAAGTGGATCGATTCTATTTTCCTGCCAACTTTGTAATATTAGATTATGAAGTGGATATAGAAATTCCAATCATCCTTGGCAGGCCTTTCTTGGCTACCGGGCGAGCTATTTGTGATGTTGAAGTGGGAGAGCTCAAATTTAGATTGAATGATGAAGAGACAATTTTTCATATACAAAAGTCAATGAAACAACCAATGATTATGGTGTGATATCCGTAGTTGATGTGGTTGACGATGACATGGAAGATATTTTCATGGAAGAATCTCTATAAGCGGTTCTCCTTAATTCGAACAATGAGGCCATGGAATGGTACAATGAAGTTGTGATGGCTAAGGAGGGACTCGGTTCATATTCTTATAAGGTCGAGAACTTGTCCCTTGACTTGGAAAACCGAGTTATTCCTCCAACCAAACATTCTACCATTAAGCCACTAAAGTTCAAGTCAAATTGGGTTGATCCAACAAACTTAAGGGTGTCTCAACTCAATGCAATGGATGAATTTCAGTTTCAAGCATATAAGAGTGATTTTTCGTATAAGCAAAGAATGAAGTTCCTCCATGGAAAGAAGATCATCAAAAGGGAGTTTCACCCTGGGGACTTGGCTATTCTCAATAATTTAAGGTTTAAGTTGTTCCCAAACAAGTTGAAATGAAAATGGTCCGGGCCATTCAAGGTTATGCATGATTATCCCGTTAGTGTCGTGGATTTAGAATCTGGGGATGGCCTTAGAATCTTCAAAGTGCATGGGCATAGAATCCGACATTATTTGGGCCAATTTGATAGAGGAAACGTTGTTTTAGAAATTCAATTTGGGGAACCCCTAATGACTTGATTGGTATTGGACATTGCATCGTACCACGACATTAAATAAGGTGCTTCTTGGGAGGCAACCCCAACACTTTTTCCTTTTATTCTTGCATTTTGATTTTGTATTGGTAGTTTAGTGTGTTCTTTTTTTTCCCTTGCTTTGATGTATTTTGGGCACTAAATGTGTGTAGGCTGTAGGTTTAAAGTAAAGAGGTTGAGAAAAATTATCGAAGAAAAGATGGAGCAACATGGGAACAATTGAACCAAACCGTGAGCTAAACTATAGGCCACGGTTTAAACCATGTCAATTTCTAGCTTGCTCCACCTATGCTCCACTACAAACCGTTGGCCACGGTTTCATCAACTGTTGGCCACGGTTGATCCTGCCACCCCGCTCGGATTGAGGGAGTATTTCTTTACCCTACCCTTATACTTATTTTAATTGCATTGAGGGTAATGTAATTTTTTATGTATGGGGGAGGGGTATTGATGAATTTGGGTATGCTTGATAATTTTTGATGCCATTAGTTGGTGTTATGTTTTCTTTTTAGTCTTTTCTCTTCTTTTATTTTTGTTGATATTTTGTTTTACATGTTCTAGGAATTAGAAATAACCTCTTTGGGTCTTCTTTGTTATGGTTCTTTCCCAAAGATGCAACTTGAACCGGGTATGTTTTTAGTAGTGTCGATATCCCAAAGTCAACTTTTGACTTGTTTGGTACCAACACTACTTAGATGTATGCCTTGAAACAAGTTTTCATGAAATGCATACTTTTAAGAATTCCAGGAAGGAGTTGAGTTGATTATTCTTGGCATGATCCTTAGGTTCCATTGTTAGCTTTAATGTCAATATATAGCTTTTAGGCTATGGCAACTTTTTGCGTTCATGTGTTTCAATTGGGCTTTGAATACATATATTTCCGAGGGTCTTTCAAAAATATCCTCTCTACCCTCCGGGGTAGGGGTAAGGTCTGCGTACACACTACCCCCCCGACCCCACACGTGGGATTATACTGGGTCGTTTTTGTTGAGTGTGCATGAGCTATGTGAGGTGAGGTTGTTGTTGAGTTCTTTTATGTCAATTGTGGTCTAGAACTTGCCCCAAGTGTGTTTCGATATGAAATTCTAGGTTGTGCTTGATTTAGAAAATGTGTTTAGGCTTTCTTTGGACCGTTTGTGCCTTTAATTACCTACCCTTGACAAGATTATCCTACTCAACCCTTTTGAGCCTTTAGCCTTTTATTGTCAACCATATTACAAGCCCTTTTTTTCCTTCTTATGATAACCTCTCTTGATACCCCGACTTTCTTAAGTGCTTGAAATTACAATCTAGACCAAAAGCCTAAGTTTGGGGGATGAGATGGAAAAATTGTGATGTGGAAGCTACTTGAAGGTGAAGCAACAAGAACACTAAAAAAAGGAAAATAAAGAGTTTAAATAAAAAGGGAAGACTAGAGACTCATGACAAAGGTAGTGATCACAAAAGGAAATCCTTGCGAACTAAGGAGCTTCAATGGTGTAATTCAATCATATCGCCTAGTTGAAAAGGAGAGCAAAAAAGGTGGAATTTTGAAAAGAATTGTGTTTTGAATTGTCAAGATTGTAGTGCTTAGGAAGGTCGTAGTCAATCTTTACCCATATTGATGCCCTACCTCCAACCAAAAGCCTACAATATATTTCCGCAAGTCCTAAATGATTTTGAACTTGGAACACCTATATTAGTGGAGATCCACGCGATGGGCAAGCCTATGGTTCTGCTTTTGTACATTTGAACTTCTTTTGAGAGAGAGAGAGTGCTTATTTCTTTTGTTCATATCCCACTTTTGCCTTGAAACTATAGTAATGTGTGTGGGAATCTCTCTTGATTTGTGAGGGCAGATGAAAACTCGAGTGTGGTTAATGTTTCTTTTCTCAATTGAGACACATAAACAAAAGAAAGTGGCCTTGTGACTTAAAGATAACTTTAAAAGCTTTGGGATCATAGTTTAAAACCTTCTTGACCTGCATGGTACTCATGTGGTTTTGAAATTGAATCCTATGAAAGTTGTTGAGGGTCATGCATTTGAGTATAGTTGTGGTACCAACCGAAGTCGTGGGTTTTTGTGCTTGACTGCTTCTTAGCTTGGTTGTGATACTAGCTTTAGCTTGTGATCTTAAATGTTTAATAGCTTCAATGAATTGATGCCTAAGTCTTAGTCTTGATTTGTTTGAGTACAACCAAACTGTAAGTTTGGGGGAGTTGATAAGTTGGCTTTTTAGTCAATGTCTCTTGTGTTTTTATAGGATTTTATGCCCCATTTATTGGAAAAAAGTGACTAATTATGCTTTGAATGGCTCGATTTCAGGTAATAAAGCTTTGAGTACGCTTAAAGAATGGAAAGGAATAAAAAATATCAAGAAAAGACCAAGTCCAAGTGAAAAATGGAAGAAAAGTTGAAGTTTGAGCTGAAGGCCCTGCGTAGCCTTGCGCAAGCAAACTTGTGTAAGCTACGTAGAGGAAGACCTGAGAAGTAAAGCTTTAAGGTCATTTTGTTTTTGCCTACGCAAACCTGCGTAGGCTACGCAGATATCTTACGTACAGAAAAAAAAGCTGAAGTGTTCAAACTTGTGTAGGCTACGTAATTAGCCTACGCCCGTGCATCCAGCCTACGCAATTGGCCGAAGGGCAATTTTGTCCAGTCGTGGGGCTTAGTATAAATAGTTATTTTAAATCATTCCAGGGTATCTTTTTGGCAAGAATACTTTGTGCAGTAGCTTTTGGGATTCTTCTTTGGGGATTTTGGGTGACTTCACCATTGTTCTACACAATCTTTCTTTTCTCTTTAGCTATTATGTTTAGTTTTTCATCTTTTTTTGTATTTTCCTTTCCTAAGATGTCTAGCTAAGTTTATTAAGCTAGAATTGTGAACCCTAAGTGTGGTTATATTTTTGGGTTATTAATATAAATTCAAATTTTGATTAAGCTTTGTGTGATCCAATTACTTTATGCTTTATTGATTGATTTTGTGGTTGCAAACACTAAATTCATGCTTATTTTTCTTGTTCTAGCTTAGAAGAGTAGAACTTAGCTTAGGTATAAAGTAATTAACAAGGAATTAAGTGGGTTAACTATTTGATTAACGAAATCTAGCTAGGAATAGTGTGATTTCTACTTGGGCTAATCAATTGCTTATCATTGAGCCTTAGTTGTCTTGGAAGACCAACTTGGGGTAGAAACCTCTTAAGTGTTGGAAGACATAAGTTGGTAGTATAGAAATTGAGGTCATAACATATGTTTAATTAACTAGAATTGACGATTTGTATACCCAAAAGCATAGCCTACACGAGGGGAAAGCAATCCCAGCGCCTTTCTCTTATTTTGTTATAACTACATCTTATTTGCACTTTACGTGTTTGATAGAATTCCTTAGTTAAACTTTAGTAGTAATTGTAGACATAATTGAACAACCACTCTTTGTTTGAAGATTGCATGGAGAATCATCGAGTTTGCACGCATTTGGACACTCTAACATACACCTACTCCTTGTGGGATTCGACCTCAACCTTTGTTGGGTTTATTATTACTAACGACCGTGCTACTTTCATATAGAGAGTGGGATTAGACGTCATAAATACGTAGGCAGCCTTGTGGGTTTGGTCTCATCATAATAAAATACTCCTTCCCCTCTATGGTCAGAAACTAGGGCATAATTTCGAGTTTGTCAGATCTCATTATGTCAAGGATCACCAAGAAGAGTATTGCCAGAAGTATGCATTTAAATTGGGGCAGAATTTTGAGGGTCCTCAAAATTCCGAATTGAGGAGTTTGCAATGTCTCAAAACGTGTCACGGTCTGCGATCCGAACATTATTTGTTTTATGCATCATCACATATTTTGAACAAACTGCATTTTTTTATATAAACGATTTATCACAAATGCATGTTTTCAAAAATTTCATTTTCTGTAATAGCCAGATGTTACCTAGGGTGACTCGAACAAGGCAGCAAGACAAGGAGCAAAGGCGAGATGAAGAATCAAAGGCACAAACCAACCTTTCCCCCACAACTTACAATTTTTCTTTGGATGCAGTCACAATGGACATAACAAGCACGCCCGCAAATATATACATACAATAAGATCACTATCTTCACACCAAGGGAAATCGCCAAGCAGAAACGCGTCAAGCTAAGATTTATTTTTCCTATTACATTTAATCATTGCTCTTCCCATATAGGGCTAAACACTGCCCCTACCATTGTATAAGGCTAATAACTGCCTTCCCCAGCAGATTTGGAATACTAAAAGAGAGAGCCTGCGATAACGGGCCATAGTTTATAGGCGCAAAGATTACAAATTTCCTTGAAGATTTGAAAATCAAAAGGATCACATCTTTGGCCTATCATCCTAGTGCAAATGGTCAAGAGGAATCAACAAACAAAGTGATTATACAAAATCTCAAAAAGAGATTGGAAGCAGCCAAAGGTAAATGGACCAAAACACTGCCTGGAGTGATTTGAGCATACCGAACAACGGCCTAATAGAGCACATGAGAGACTCCTTTCTCCCTTATTTACGGAGCAGAAACCTTGATCCCGGTGGAAGTAGGGGAACCTACTTTGAGATATTTCCAGTCAAATGAGGAGGCAAACAACAAAGCAATGTTAGTCAAATTGGAGCTACTCGATGAGCGCAAGGACTTGGCGCATAAAAGGATGGAAACTCAAAAACAGAGAATAGAAAGATATTATAATCGAAGATCCAACCTCTGTTATTTCAAAGTGGAAGACGGTTCTAAGGAAAGTAACTCAAAATGCTCGGGAAATCAACACTGTGAAGCTAGGTCCAATATGGGTAGGCCGCTATCGGGTTTCAGCTGTCACCGGGAAAGGTTCATATAAGTTGGAGAATCAAGATGGAGAAATGTTACCGAGCAACTGGAATGTGGCACACCTCAAGACATATTATTGTTGATGAACATCGCCGCTACCGAAAGTATGTGCTGCACTCTTTTTCCCTTCTTCCAATTTTTGTCCCAATTGAGTTTTTCTGGCAAGGTTTTTAATGAGGTAGCAATGGAAATCATACTATGACGAAGGTTTCAACATGGGCAATAAGACCTTTTAATAGCAAGGCACATAAGCAAAGAACCACCCCGAAGAAGTTAGATAATCTTTGGCTCGATAGCAAATTTCCTACCGGGAAGTTAAGTTTGCTAGCAAGCAAAGGTTACCCGACCGTTCACAAGTATAAACAACTAAGGGATTGTTAGATAGTCTTTGGCTCGATAGCATAAATTCCTAATGAGAAGTGAAGTTTGTTACCGAACAAAAGATTATCTAGCAATTCATTAGTGGGGTCCTCAAAGGTGCAAAACTTCCAGTGTTCAAATTTGCATTCTTCGCAATCGAACACTGGGTGGGATGATATGAGGATACGATAATAATGACAGCCACGTCGACTGGAAACATAGTTATATCATCGGGACCAGGGACTGTGCGGCCAGCCCCGTAGAAACATATTGTACAAATAAGCCACAAGAAATGGCAATTTCTTTTTAGCATAATGAATGCTTATGTACTTTTTGAAAATGGAAGGAATAAAGTAAAATGCTTTTATTTCTATCTTATTTTTTGTCTGAACGATGAATTGATTTTGTCATTTGAAAGTTAAACGAATACTTCATATGCTAGTGTCGTAATGAACATGAGATGTCCTCTTCAAGAGCACCGTAAACATAAGAGGGCCCTCTCTTATAAAAACCCTCACGATAAAGGGTTGATTTTGGAAGAACGTGTGCCCAAAATCCAAATGCTTTCAGGGGAGAATACACCCAAAGCCTTGCGTAATCAGACGCAAACAGTAAAACTTGCGCAAAACACTTAAGCAAGATAAAACGCAAAGATTAAAACTTGCATAAATGTTCAAACTAAAGAACTCAGAAAGACTCATGCAATACTTAAGCAAAAGATATTTTTATTCACAATAAATGTGCCAAAATGGCACAGTTACAAAAGTTGGGAAAAGGAATGAAAAGCTAAGCTACTATATCTCCGGAACCCGGAGGAAGAGAAGCATCTGCACCCCAGGGGAAGTGGGTATATCTGCCACCGGCTTGATGTCTTGACCCTCAACATTTTAGCCTTCAACACCTTTTCCCTCCAGTTCCTCTTCAGTTCCCAAGGATTCGGAACTGAAACCAAAAGAATCGGAAGCATCATGCCCGGCCGGGAGCCCCATTTTAGCAGCTGACTCCAGCTCACGGGCTTTAGCAATTTTGGCATCAAAGTCAATGACACCCGCTTTATCCTCTTCCGAGGTTTTTCTCCTCATGTTGTACATAACATATATTTTTTCAACAACGAGGGAAGTCGCTCGGTTCTTGAGTTCTTCTTTAAGTTGGTCAACATCTGCAGAAAGGTTTTCCCGGGCAGATCTAATGGACTTGAGGCTAAATTCGAGTTCGCAGATAGTAGAGTTGAAATGTCTAATATGATCAATGGTCTTCTTATACTTCTCCTCCAATTGGGCATATTTCGCCCCGACAGCAACAAGATCTTTAGTTTTGAAGTGCAAGGCTGCCTCTAAATTGGTCAATCTTTTAGTGGAGTTAGCCTCGCAATCGAATGCAGCAAGAATGACACTATTGACTTCAGCCCATTTAGCCCTAGCCTCTTGATATTGAACCCTCAGCGGGGCAAACCTTTGGCTATCGGTCTCTACTTTTTGCTCACTTAGATGCAAACGAGCCTCCAACACTATAGCCTTAACAGCTTTGGCTTCCAGTTCTAAGAGGCGAGCAATAGTTTGGTCCCGCTCGGCCAAAAGTTGATCCCACCCGGAGGTAAGTTCTTCTTTTTCCCGAATCAACCTCTAGATCCCCTCAGAAGCAATGAAATTGGCCTGCGAAACAAGAAAGGCGAACCCAAGATATTACTAAATCAAAGACACAAGAAATGACAAAGGAAATGAAGAGTGTAAAACTGCGGCGTAATGCATAGCATGGTTCAACAAGCACTCTCCCGAGATAGCCTGTATCTTTTCCCAATCTTTTTCTGAAGCCAAAGGCTTTATATAGTTAGCAAGTTCCACCGGCCGGGACAGCAAATTGCATCCGGTAGAGACCGAGAGAGTAATGCTCCTCCTCATTTGCGGATCTTTTGAGGGGGTAGCATAATTGTGCCCCAAATTCCCATGAATTGGGGACTGGGGGAGAGAAACATCCTCTTCTCGGGAATATGCAGCCGGTGAAGATGATGTAGCAGTTGCTGGAGGAAGAGTTGGTGAAGAAGGAGATGAAGCTGATGGTGTTGAAGGGTGAGAAGCAGTTGTGGCAAACGCAGTGCTGGTTTTCAGTTTCTCATCAGCCGAAGACGGCATGGACCCGGTTCTCAGCCCCATAATACCGGGCGTAGCGACTGGGATCTGAAGTGGGAGTTGGCATTTTCCACCATCTCAAGCTTCCCCTAGAGTGTCGAGGCATCGTCCTCGGTTGGTGTAACTAACTCAATAGATTTAGCAGTTTGTTGAGTTGAGAAAGCTCGTCATGTTTTGTGTAGAGAAGCCCCTTCCTCGCTAGCTTCTCCATCATCGTCAATTATCACGGTATCATCGTCAATCATCACCGAAGACGACTCGGGGCAGTGTTGCCTATTATTCTTTCCCCAGCTGCGGAGGAACGCCTTCTTTTTGGTTGCTTGTTCTTCGGGCGGGGACTCCGAGAAGAAGCACTCACACTAGAATTAGGCCCGGAGATGCCTATCTGTGAAAAAGCCCTCTGCAGCAGCATCGTTGTATAAGCAGGATCAGCCAAAGTGTCCTCCGCTGGGATGACAACTAAGCCCTGGGGTAGACCTATATTTAACAGGGGAGAAGAATCAGACAACTTCCTTATGAGAAAAGGTAAAGACAAGATGAGTTCAACTTACCATGATTTTTGGCTTTCCACCCGTATTTCAGGGACAATATCTTTCCACGTGCGGGTTTCGGGCGTAGTAACATCAAAACTTTTCTGAACCCATTGGTCCAAGCCCTCAACCCTAGGGGGAACCCACTGAGTAGTTGAGACATGCAAAGGAAGAAAAGTCTATAATAACGAGGAATGGTCTTTAAAAGAAGTAGAATCAAACTATATACTTATGAGTGCGGTTCCACAATTCCAGGAAAGACGGAGCCGAGGCCGGGATAATGTCACTGGTGGCGACTGAAATGAACTGTTATATCTACCCACGGTCATTATCATCATCCATGCTGGATAGCAGTATATGGTGGTCTCGTTTGCTAAAGTTAAGCATTCCCCCACAGAAGATATTGGGGGAATAAAGGTTCATCACATGAGCTAGGGATAGCTCCTCTCCCGTTTCTTGTAACAGGCGCCAAAGTCAAGCAATCATCCTCCACACGGAAGGACACAGCTGTGCCAAACATACCTAGTAGCAGAGGAAGAACTCCACAATGACAGAGTCAAGCTCTCCACACAGAGAAAACATCTCCAAAGTAAAGTGATACGTTTATAAGTGCGTAAAACCCTTCTTAGGTAAGGTTACCCGCTCTGCCAGATCATGAGTGATAATGTCTAAATCCCGGCAATGACAATCTTCCTTCACAGTAAGAATACTGGAAGGATGGATGGAAGTAGGGCATCTGCCAACGGCCCATGTATGAGGGTTAGCAGAAGAAAGTTTCTCTTTGATGTCTTTAGTTGTGATGAGACTTCTGAGGATGATGATGCTCACTGTAGGAGGAGCAGCTTTATCGTCTTTGCTTTTGTTCTTTGAGAAACAAAGGTTTTTAGAAAAAGAAATCATTATATGTTAGAGAAGATGGAAAAGCTTTTATCGTGTGAAGAAGAATTAAAGAAAGGTTGAAGAACAGAATACAAGTTGAATGAAGAGAGTTTGAGAGAGTATGGAGAATTATGAGGTATGAATAAATGAGGTTGATGCATATAAGTAAAGGTATAGTATCACGACCCAAAATCTCACCTGTCGTGATGGCGCATATCTCAATACTAAGCAAGCCGACAATCTCAATAAACCACCATATCTTCTAAATTTGAAAACATAATATTTAAATTTAGTGAAAGAAATCTCACAAATACAGATATAAACACTTCCAAAACCCGGTGTCACTGAGTACATGAGCATCTAATATGAATACAAAGTCTAACTGGTAAAACACTGTCTGAAAGTATAGAACAGTACAATAACTGAAGAAAAGAGAGTCAAGGTCAGTGGACGCCAGACAACTACCTTGATAGTCCCAAACTAATAGCACTTTGAGATCTAACAGTCGCCGTATCCGAAAGCACCTGGATCTGCACACGAGGTGCAGAGTGTAGTATGAGTACAACCAACTCAATAAGTAACAAGACTAACATCTAGACTGAAAGTAGTGACGAGCTCCGCAGGTACAGTCCAGTATATAAATAACTGTACAGAAATGTAGGCATGCTTTCAAGTTCAACAGTTAAACTCAGTACAAGTAAAATAGATCAATACTGCATGATATGAGGAATGTGACATCTTAGTGGAAAGACCTCATGTACTACTGGTCACTAATCATTCGGTCACTCGGTATTGTTTATGGCCAATCCAGCCCAGGGATATTCCATTACATATATATATATATATATATATATATATATATATATATATATATATATATATATATATATATATATATATATATACACACACACACACATCGACTGACAGTCAGTCACTCAGTACCGTATAAGGCCAATCCAGCCCTGGGGTAATTTATCCCCACATGTAAATGATACAGACAAGATCCATGTCCATGGAAGATTCATCACAATATAAATAAATAAGGCAAGTTCATGCCCTAGGAAGTCCATCCCTCAATAAACCACCATATCTTCTAAATTTGAAAACATAATATTTAAATTTAGTGAAAGAAATCTCACAAATACAGATATAAATACTCCCAAAACCCGGTGTCACTGAGTACATGAGCATCTAATATGAATACAAAGTCTAACTGGTAAAACACTATCTGAAAGTATAGAACAGTACAATAACTGAAGAAAAGAGAGTCAAGGTCAGCGGACGCCAGGCAGCTACCTTGATAGTCCCAAACTGATAGCACTTTGAGATCTAACAGTCGCCGTGTCCGAAAGCACCTGGATCTGCACACGAGGTGCAGAGTGTAGTATGAGTACAACAAACTTAATAAGTAACAAGACTTAACATCTGGACTGAAAGTAGTGACGAGCTCCGCAGGTACAGTCCAGTATATAAATAATAGTACAGAAATGTAGACATGCTTTCAAGTTCAACAGTTAAACTCAGTACAAGTAAAATAGATCAATACTGCGTGATATGAGGAATATGACATCTCAGTGGAAAGACCTCTTGTACTACTGGTCACTAATCATTCGGTCACTCGATACTGTTTATGGTCAATCCAGCCCAGGGGTATTCCATCCCGTATATATATTCACATTTATGGCAAATCAAACCCAGAGGTGTTCCAAAGCGTATATATATACACATCGACTGACAGTCAGTCACTCAATACCGTATAAGGCCAATCCAGCCCTGGGGTAATTTATCCCCACATGTAAATGATACAGACAAGATCCATATCCATGGAAGATTCATCACAATATAAATAAATAAAGCAAGTTCATGCCATGGGGAGTCTATATATATATATATATATAATCATCTACGCTCACTGGGGTGTGTACCGACTCCGGAGGGGTTCCTTCAGCCCAAGTGTGATATAAAGCCGATATGGCCTACTACAGGTGGGCAGTTCCGATCCATATAATAATAAAGCCTATAAGGCCTGCTGCAGGCGGGCAACCCCGATCCATATACTAATAAAGCCTATAAAGCCTGCTGCAGGCGGGCAGCCCCATTCCATATAATAATAATATATATATAAAGCCAATATGGTCTGCTGCGGCGCGTAGCTCGATCCCATAAATATCCTCTCAATGGACGAATATGACTGAGTGTGAAATGTACATTTTTAAAATAATTAATTCAACAGCAACACGACCCCATGGGTCCCAAAACATCGGCACGTAGCCTAAACATGATCTTTAATAAGAGCCTCAGCTCAATTTCTCTAACACATGGAACATGTTCAAATAATAACATGATTCTTTAATTTTTACAACTTTACAGGATTTATTCAAGTCACAATTTCTATGGTGCACGTCCACACGCTCGTTAACTATCGTGTGCGTCACCTCCAAACAATTTATATAACACCAATTCGGGAATTCATACCCTCAGAACCAAGTTTAGAAGTGTTACTTACCTCAAACTGTGTAACTTCTTACTCTGCTTTGCCTTTGCCTGGCGAATCGGCCTCCAAATGCCTCGAATCTATTCATAAATAAATCGATTCAGGCAATACAAATTATAGGAATTAATTTCATATAAAAATATAATATTTTCATTAAAAATCCAAAATTTCACCCAAAAATCGCCCCTGGGCCCATCTCAAAACCCGACAAAAGTTATAAAATATGAACGCCCATTCAATCACGAGTCTAACCATACCAATTTTACCAAATTCCGATATCAACTCGACCCTTAAATCTTCAAATTAAACCAAGAGGGTTTTCTAAATTTTCCAACTTAATCCACCCATTAAATGTTAAAAACAACCATGGATTCAGATAATTTGATCAATATTGAGTTAAGAACACTTACCCCGTTGTTTTGCTTGAAAATATCCCAAAACTTGCCTCTTTCCGAGCTCAAATAAGTCAAATCCCACTTTCAGAACTTAAACATTATGTCCAGGCATTCCTTCTGTGCGTTCGTGAAGCACAAAAATGTGCTGTCAAATTTTCTCCTTCGCGTTCGCGATGCCTTCTGACCTCTGCCCTTCGCGTTCGTTAGCCACGAGTCGCGTTCACGAAGGCTTAACGCCAGGCAGGCCCCCAACTCCCTTTCCTCTTCGCGTTCGCGTAGGCTTCCCCATCCTCTTCTTCTTGTTCGCGTCTCCTTCATCGCGTTCGTGATGAGAAAATCCCAGCAGTCAAAAAATCCTTCTTCGCGAATGCGTGAGACCCTTCGCGTTCACGAAGAACAACATCAGACACCAGTTCTAGCAGTTGCAAAACAAGGAAAAATGATCTGAAACTATCCTGGAACTCACCCGAGGCCCCAGGGACCTCAACCAAATACACCAACTAGTCCTAAAATATCATACGAACTTAGTCGAAACCTCAAATCACATCAAACAACGCTAAAATCATGTATCACACCCCAATTCAAGCTTAATGAAACTAGGAAATTCCAACTTCTACATTCAATGCCGAAACCTATCAAATCAAGTCTGATTGACCTCAAATTTTGCACATAAGTCACAATTGACATAACGAAGGTATTCCAATTTTCAGAATCGGATTCCGGCCCCGATATCAAAAAGTCAACTCCCCCGGTCAAACTTCCAAACTTAAATTTCTATTTTTAGCCATTTCAAGCCTAATTTATCTACGGACTTCCAAATAATTTTTCGGACATGCTCCTAAGTCCAAAATCACCATAAGAAGCTATTGGAATCATCAAAACTCTATTACGGGGTCGTTTACACATAAGTCGACATCTAATCACTATTGTAACCTAAGTTTTAAACCTTGAAACTAAGTGTTCCAATTCATTCCAAAACCTCAACTGACCCGAACCAATCACACCAGCGAGTTAAATAACAACTGTAAAGCATAAATTGAGCAGTAAATGGGGGAACAGGGATGAAATACTCAAAACAGCCGGTCGAGTCGTTACATTCTCCTCCACTTAAACATACGTTCGTCCTCGAATGTACCAAGAGTTATTTCCAAGCCATCACATCACTATCCCATCTTAGCACGCATATACCCGGGAGTGATCCCACGCCACCCTATTCCATATAGGCCTGACAATACCACGTAATTGAAGTTCATTGCTTCAACCTTAACCCATAAACCTTGAAATTCAATTTCCAACATTCAGAATTTCTTTTCAAGACCCGAATCTCACATCTATACAATGTATAAGTTTGAACAACCTGTATCAAGCCATATCCATAACTCCAGATATAATCGCATAACATACTATACAACTCGCATACTCGCAACACCATTCTCGATCACAATAACTACTCAAAACCAACCTGGTGCTGGTATTAAACCCCATATCAAACAAAACCTCGTTCTAAAACCTTCGTACACTACTGATACTGAAAGAAACACGCAGAATCTCATAAGTCATGGAGCTTTCTCGCCCCAACCAGAATCATAATCACCTTCTAAGACGACTTTCAATATTATCCTCCCAATATGCTGTAATAAAATCTGATAGTACCCATTCTAGGTCCAATGACCATATATTATTAAACACACCTATCCCACTGACATACCATACCAATACAACTCAAGCCACAACTGCGCAACTTTATACCCAAAATGGAAGATGTTTCAAAGTAGAGAACCGTATTGAGAGTTCAACAAGCACCACCACAACTGCAATACTATAAGCTCATTATATATAGTAGAACCAAGACACGAATTTAATAACAGTAACCAGCTCTTCTAGAGCTCACATTAACATCACCCGCATGGATAACTCACGTGCTATAGTATCAGTATATGGATCTGCACGGACAACTCATGTGCCAATAACATAATCCGCCTGGCATGGTCATATGCCTCCAGTCCAAGCAAACCATACAAAAGCAATCAAATAAGTACACATGTATATGATAAATAAAATAAGATTTACATGCTCCTGGACTGGTATAAATAACACGCCATAGAGTACGCATGTGCAAAGTGTGCTATCAGAACTCAAATAGACAAGTTAATGCAGAAACAGTAACTACCCTATATATTCAGGGAATTAGCCTCTTTGTAACCTCAAGTGTAGTCCAGATAGTTCTCGACAAAGGTACGAATATTAGAAACGTTATAACTTTACGCTTAACAGTCAACTCTAGGCATATCATAGCCTAAGCATTCTTCCGAGTAGGAATACTTGCCTGATACCCACACATGGGCTCAAAACCTCACATATATACACACTCATAGCGCACAGCTATCACAAATAATTAACGCAATTAGTGCCTCCATTGAGTTTAAATAAAATACTCACCTCAACCAGGTCGCAACCCTGAAAAAATTTGCTTCTGAGAACTCCCAGTCCCCAAATTCATAAAACACATGAACCACCATAACTGATCACAACTCCAGCACTCGAATGACCATCACATCCTTCATACACGATCATTCCACTAGGAATACTTCCTTAATTCTTCTGTGCCGCATAGCAATAATTGGAATATCAGTAGTCTATCACCCAGGTTAGTACACAAATACTGATGTGTCACAACCCAAACCTATGGGCCGCAACGAGCACCCGATACCTTACTCAACCAAGTACCAACATAACATATCTTTCTTATCGTACTTTCATTGACAAAAGGGCCAAACGGGCTGTCATGGGCTAACCTGAATAAACATAGGGGAATACTCAATATAAGACGACCCAACCTGATATAAAAACTTATAAATGTGACATACGGGCCTATAAGGCCAACATGATCATTTGTAAACTCAAAATATAGGCCGACAAGGCCACATAAGTATCTGTATATATGACATCTGTCTACGAGCGTCTAAGAGTACATAATATTATAAAGGTCGGGATAGAGCCCCGCCATACCAATCAATGCATGTACTAATCATACTGACCAAATAAGCAACTCCGAAGCAAATGGAGCGCACCAATGCCTTCCGCAGAGCTGATAGCTTACTTGGAGGACTCTCAACCTGTCTATCGCGACCTGCGGGCATAAAATGCAGCGTCCCCAGGCAAAAGAGACGTCAGTACAAATAATGTACCGAGTATGTAAGGAATGAAAATCAGTAAATAATAGACATGAGAGAAACGTGGAGTAAAAGACTCGACATGTAAGTCTGAATAACTCTGTGAATCATTTAATACTTATAATATCATGCATATGCGTATAAATGTCATACCATGCATGGGGATATGCGTTCATATCATCATCAGGCCTCTACGGACATCCATCATATCATCTCGGCCACTGTGGGCAAATCATCAACGTATACCAACTGATCAGGTGGTGGTGCATATATAACGACGTAACCTTTTCCCATATCCCATAAACATATATATACGCATATATAACGCCATCTTGTCATGGGTCAATGTACATGTATAAATGAATTCAATGCATGAGAAGTACGTCAATAAAATCTTTCGAAGTGTCATAACACCATTATGCCTTTGATTAACATCATGAAATAAACTTTATCAACTTACGTATTTTCGGAGACCGATGAACAGACGATAAAATAATAAGACATATGGGAATTCAAGAACATAGGCATTTCTAGCATTTCTATGAATAGAGTCATTTTATGGAAGTTGTGCATTTGCTCATTTTGTTTGTATCGTATGAATCATGCCAAAAGGAAAGAAGGGATAGCCTTAACATACCTGAGCCTATTCTCTTGACAATCCTTCTAACACACACTAATTGCGATGAAACACGTAATGGCGGATCGAAGTAAGGAAAAATCTGTATGATATTCTTGAGAAAAATTGCACCGTACTTCCTTAGAATCACAAAATCTCACGTTGCTAAGTATTAAGTAGTCTTGTATGAGATGTTTGAAGCAAATCATGTTACTATTGAGAAATGTGATTTTCTTGAGAAGTTGCTGAACCTTCTTCATTCCCTTGTAGAGAATACAAAGTGATTTTTAGAGAAGCATTAGCCTTTGTGTGTGGGCCCCTCATTTTAGATGACTTAGCCGCAAGAATCTTCAACATGTGCCACCTAATTGTAACGACCAAAGAGTCATCATGTAGTCTTGATCCAATTACACTTGTTGCCACGTTAGGTTTTCACCAAACTTATCTACAATTCTAATTATTAATCCACTAATCTCTTGATTATCTTGTTAACTAGTGTTATTATTCGCGCTTTATTCATATAATTAAGAATTATCTTAAATTACTTAAAATAATAATCACTTTTAACACACCTTATACACCTTACTATCATGGTCATGTGGTATCTTGTATGGTACTAGTCCATAAATATCGGATATTTTAGCTCGGGCCGTATTTTATCCCAAAATGACAAACTTCGACGAAATTCATTTTCTTTGATTTGCTTATCCTCTCACCTTTCACGAATTTACTCATCACTTGTTTGAAATAGCATGATGCTTATAATCTCCAAAATAATCTCATTCCCGAACTTACGTCGATTAACTTACGACGAAACATTAACATACAAAAATGCAGGATGTAACATCTCATTCTCCGAGCTTCCATCAATTTACTTATGACGTACATTCACGTACAAAATTATGGGGTGTAACACGATGAACATCCATAAGTCAAAACACAGTGCGCCTTCTGAAATACACACCTTTCTCAGGGATTACCGAGCAGTTATAACATTAATCTAAATATCTGAAACAGACCATTATGTCCAGAATTCGTGACAAGCACGAGATTCTCATTATCAACTCTGAGTCACCAGCAAATTACATACCCGGTTAGTTAGAAACCTTCCATTTGCTCTCATCTAGGAAGAAATCACAATATACAACATGTCCCTCACACCGGTAGAAAATACCTGGTTTGAACCATGGTAGAAACCATCAAGAACACTTTAAAATTTATTTGCACATAACCAAGCTATCAGAACTAAATTCCTCTAACTCGACCAAGCCACGCATGTCACCAAACCCAAGAATATTACCACCAAAACATCTATAGAGCTTTACCACATCATAATCACCCAAAAGAACCGAGCATACCATTGCCATACTGGTCTAGCCTACTACCCAGTTGTCCTATTTTCTTCGAATTTCTTCTGGATTACCCTAATGTTGACACTTATCCATGTCAGAACAGTACGATCCTTACCCAAAGCTCACTATAAGACACCCTAGCATAAAATCGCACCACCCTAAGGCCCATAAGTTACTGCATTCTTTTTAAGTACCACAATCGAAACGCCCACTCTGAAAATACCTTATGTGAATTTAAAATTGTTCTTTTATCTTTCTTATACTGGAATCTAAAATCCATAGTCATACAGAATTACTGTAAGTCCGGCACCATTAAATGTAAATCTCAGATTCTATCCATACACAAATCAGGAAACATTTTCGATTGCTACATATAAATCTCGAACCCATTAGAGCCTTCTTAGGAGTCACCCACTTTGATCAAATCTAAATTGCACCACCCAAATAGGCTGAAAGATACGTGCCCCATTAGCACAGCAACATTCAAAAAGGTAACTCTGTCTTAACACCGCCGATCAAATTCATACTCCGTGTGCACTACATCATTCACAAATAACAATTCACTCATCTCGTGATTTTTATATACTCATAAAGCGCAATATAACCCGTATTTAGGAATTTCAGTATTCGAGTCATCCTCGATCTCAACCTCTGCAAGTCATAACTAATCCACAAGTATGCCTCAGACTAAAACTAAAATTTAATATATAACCATGAAATTAAGTCGTCCGCAGTAGGCTCCTCCACTTGGCTCAAAGCCATAGAACAAAATGTTTCATAACCCACAAAACCCATACTCTATTACTGCCATAATACCGCAGTCAGTTAACCGAAAATTCTTCTCAAACTCATACAACGCCAACCATAAAAATATCTCAATCATCTGCTAAGCTCGCATTCAGTCTCTTGACAATCAAGTCAATTTTATCAACCAGCTTCAAATTCAAATCTCAATACATACGCCCCGCTAGCAGAAAAGAAACTCTCTACTCACATTATAAGGAACACACCTACGTAGATTACTCTGCATGGGATAACCCACCTGCTTAGCCTCAAATTGGCATTTTGTTATACCCTTTCGTAGACACAATTAATTTGCAATCACTTAATCTTTCTAAGTCCAAACTCATTAACAAGATATGAGAATTTAATTTGTCCCAAAATTTAAAAACCCAAAAGATCCTCCAAAACATTCATACTCGAGACTGTACGTCACATCAAAATAAAAATCAAGCACCCAATGGCCCTTTCTTTACATTTCAAGGAAACACTTCTCGTCACATTCAAACCGTCTTAACACATCCCGCAGGCACATCATACTCATCACAAAGCCATTCTACCACTCATCAAGCTACAAGTTCCACTCGTAGGGATATTACCAGACATATGAGTCCAAATGTACAAGTTACAACTGAAGTTACCGAGCTTAAGATGCGATCTAACCCTAGCCTCAAGTCCTCCAGACTGGCCCATCACCAAAACACAGAATACTCATCTCGAACCTCGTTCATGGAATCATAAGTCGGTCGATGCACAGCTGATACCGAACGCTCAAATGCGCACACGAATGCGTGGAAGGAATTCGAAGAGTTATATTTCACGCTGAATCAATTCCGCATGATAAGGAGAGAAAGATGGGAAGTTTATCCTAAAATGCCCTGTAGCCTCTCGAAGATAAGTATGGACGTCATCATACATATCCACAAGACTCTACTAGACACTTGCTCATGACTCGTGAGACCTATGTATCCTAGGCTTTGATACCAACTTGTCACGACCCAAAATCTTACATGTTGTGATTGCTCCTATCTCAATACTAGGCAAGCTGGAAATCTCAATAAACCACCATATCTTCTAAATTTGAAAAAATAATATTTAAATTCAGCGAAAACAATCTCACAAATACAGATATAAATACTCCCAAAACCCGGTGTCACTAAATACATGAGCATCTAATATGAATACAAAATCTAACTGATAAAATATTGTGTGAAAGTATAGAACAGTACAATAACTGAAGGAAAGAGAGTTAAGGTCAGCGGACGTCAGACAGCTACCTTGATAGTCCCAAACTGATAGCACTTTGAGATCTAACAGTCGCCGTGTCCGAAAGCACCTGGATCTGCACACGAGGTGCAGAGTGTAGTATGAGTACAATAAACTCAATAAGTAACAAGACTAACATCTGGACTGAAAGTAGTGACGAGCTCCGCAGGTACAGTCCAGTGTATAAATAATAGTACAGAAAATGTAGGCATGCTTTCAAGTTCAACAGTTAAACTCAGTACAAGTAAAATAGATCAATACTGCGTGATATGAGGAATATGATATCTCAGTGGAAAGACCTCATGTACTACTGGTCACTAATCATTCGGTCACTCGGTACTGTTTATGGCCAATCCAGCCCAGGGATATTCCATCCCGTATATATATACACATCGACTAACACCCAGAGATATTCCATCCCGTATATATATTCACATCGACTGACAGTCAGTCCCTCAGTACCGTATAAGGCCAATCCATCCCTGGGGTAATTTACCCCCACATGTAAATGATACGGACAAGATCCATGTCCAGGGAAAATTCATCACAATTATAAATAAATAAGGCAAGTCCATGCCCTAGGAAGTCCATCCCGAATATAATCATCTACGCTCACTGTGTCTCTCAACACTCGGCACTCAGTAGGTACCTACGCTCACTAGGGGTGTGTACAAACTCCGGAGGGGCTCCTTTAGCCCAAGCGTAATATAAAGCCGATATGGCCTACTGCAGGCAGGCAGTCCCGATCCGTATAATAATAATAAAGCTTATAAGGCCTGCTGCAGGTGGGCAGTCCCGTTCTATATAATAATAATATATATAAAGTCAATATGGCCTGCTGCGGCGCGCAGCTCGATCTCATAAATATCCTCTCAAAGGACGAATATGACTGAGTGTGAAATGCATATTTTTAAAATAATTAATTCAACAGCTACACGACCCCATGGGTCCCAAAACATCGGCGCGTAGCCTCAACATGATCTTTAATAAGAACCTCTGCTTGCGACCTTCTTCGCATTTTTTGAACGGACGAAGTCCCATTTTCTGAACTTAAACATTCTGTCCAGGCATTCCTTCTTCGTGTTCGCGAAGCACAAATATGTGCTGACCAAATTTTCTCCTTCGCATTCGCGACCTCCTCATCGCATTCGCGATGCCTTCCGACCTCTGCCCTTCGCATTCGCGAGCCACGAGTCGCGTTCGCGAAGGCTTAATGCCAGGCAGGCCCCCAGCTCCCTTTCCTCTTCGCGTTGGCGTAGGCTTCCCCGGCCTCTTCTTCGCGTTCGCGATGAGAAAATCCTAGCAGCCCAAAAATCCTTCTTCGCGAATGCGTGAGACCCTTCGCGTTCGCGAAGAACAACACCAGACATCTGTTCCAGCAGTTGCAAAACAAAGAAAAATGATCTGAAACCATCACCCGAGGCCCCAGGGACCTCAACCAAATACACCAACCAGTCCTCAACATCATACGAACTTAGTCAAAATCTCAAATCACATCAAACAATGCTAAACCCACGAATCACACCCCAATTCAAGCCTAATGAAACTAAGAAATTCCAACTTCTACATTCAACGCCGAAACCTATCAAATCAAGTCTGATTGACCTCAAATTTTTCACACAAGTCATAATTGACATAACAGAGGTATTTTAATTTTCAAAATTGGATTCCGACCCCGATATCAAAAAGTCAACTCCTCGGTCAAACTTTCAAACTTAAATTTCTATTTTTAGCCATTTCAAGCCTAATTTATCTACGGACTTCCAAATAATTTTTCGGACACGCTCCTAAATCCAAAATCACCATACGAAACTATTGGAATCATCAAAACTCTATACCGGGGTCGTTTACACATAAATCGACATACGATCACTATTTTAACTTAAGTTTTAAGCCTTAGAATTAAGTGTTCCAATTCATTCCAAAAACCTTACCGGATCCGAACCAATCACCCCGGCGAGTCATATAGCAACTGTAAAGCATAAATTGAACAGTACATGGGGGAACGGAGCTAAAATACTCAAAATGACCGGCTGGATCGTTACATATAGGCGGCTAAATTCATAGCCATAATTACCTCGATAACCGGCAAAAGTTATGTTGAATCATAGGATTACGCGTGTTCGGGGCATTAAATGCGGAGAGACGTGCGTCTAATCAAGCATTAGAAGCTTTCCAGAGTGGGTCAGTAAAATTCCCGCCAAAAAGAATGTTTCTACCAACTTTCAGGTGACACAAAGTTATGTCACCGGAAAGAAGGGGGACTATCTGTATAGGGTAAAATATGTTATATTAAATGATCGCATAAGGAAGAGACACGTGGAGCCGGAGACAGAGGATAGCTAAAACCAAGGGCAACTATTTCGAACATTACCGGAAAGAATGGTACTCATAAAGATGAAATAAATGCTTTCCCCCCGGTATATTCAATGAAGAATATTCTACAAGCATTAAGTACACGACCCGTTACAAGGAATATGGCATTCAGTGCCTGCCGTTACATATTCCTCAATGGCCCTCATAATTGACATTAAAGAGGGGCTTGATCCTAGGACCTTGTTCCCTAGGTGCAGTTATAAATAGTGAGCTTTATTATCATTGTAAAGGACACGAATTTTCTGGTAAACTTATGCTATAATCTATTCAAAGCTTAATATAATTTTATCTTCTTGCTTTTTTATTTCATTATTGTTGTACCCGGAAACCCTGCTCCCGAAACTACTGTTTTTGCCATTTCATCTTCATCTCAAAGCTAAGTATTGCATATTTATTTAATTCTTCTATTATTTTAGGATCAAATTAATTCACTTGTCTATTATTTCAGGATATTAAAGAGGGCTTTATCCTAGGACCTTGTTCCCTAGGTGCAGCTATAACTAGTGAGCTCTATTATCATTGTAAAGGACACAAATTTTCTGGCAAACTTACGCTATAATCTATTCAAAGCTTAATTCAATTTTATCTTCTTACTTTTTGATTTCTTTGTTGTTGTGCCCAGAAGCCCTGCTCCCGGAACTACTGTTTCTGCTATTTCATCTTCATCTCAAGGCTAAGTATTGCATATTTATTTAATTCTTCTATTATTTCAGAATCAAATTAATTCACTTGTCTAGAAATCACGTATAAATTTAACTGTACTATTTTACGAGTAGACAACATATATACTGAGTTGTAACTTATTACTTGCAAGACTATAATCTTTTTGAGCAAAATAAGGTTTCACAATTGGAAAGTCAGACTTTGCTATATTTTCAAATTTCAAAATTTAGTACTAGGGTTTATTTTCAAAAGTTTTTAATAATGTATTTATTTCACTTTGAAAATGATCTTCTTAACCTTTAGTAACGAGAAACATGTTATGTAAGGAGTCAGCAGGCATGCCTCGACTTCCTAAAATTTAAGAACTATATCGGACAAATGCTTCAAAACTTTGTAATTCACTTTAATCTTGATAAAGTCGATCATATGCCACTTTAATTTGTAACCTATCGAGTCAGACGCTGATATATCAAGCAGTCAATTACAACTATCCCTTAACTAGGCTCTACCAATGAAAATACACGAGGAACCGAAAGGGTTAAGCACACCCCTATAGATTTCACGGGTCAATAAATATAAAAATTAGTTAATACAATGAATGCTATTTTCTTCGTCAATGTCATCACAATCAAACATGTTCTTCCTCTAAAATATTCTAAACAAAGAATTAGACAATTAAAATTGCTTATTGTGATTGCTTAAGACAGACAACCGTTCTACTTATATTCCGGAAATTATAAAATGAAAAAGTTAATCAATATACATTAGACAAACTAAACCTTACACAGTTGACAAAACAGCATAAAATTTTCAGATCTATTTATGTGAAAGATAAAGATAAAAGAAAGAGGAGAAAGAGTGGACGTGAGAAATGCAACGTCAAAGAAATACCAATTAGTGAATCCTAATTTATTGGATCGAGCGTTGGATGGTGCGGAAGAATTTGGGCATATGTTTTGAGTCCTGAAGTTAGTTTTATTACTATTTCAGTTCTTTAGATTTAATTATTATTCAAATCTCTTTTAACGAGAGACTAAGACGTGGTGGGTTGCTGAGCTGACCATTTGTTATATTTCAGTATTTAATTTGGAGGGATCTTTACCTAAATAGCCGTCCGATTTTACTATTTACTATTTTAACTAGAGAATACATTCCAAAACTCAAATCAGTAATATCATTTTGAAAAATAAGCGTATCACAATTAAGAAAAGATATAATAAAATAAATGAAAATTTAAAAAGCTCATAGCATGTGTATAAATGTTACTGAGTGCAGCAGAATGACAAAGAATCCTCGTCCTAATCAAATGTCTTGAATTCGAGTCGTGGAATGAAGTCATTTTTGGTAAAAAAAAATGTTAATGTATACGGTCGAAATCGGGCATATCCGATTTCGTTGGTAGGGGAGTTGCCCCGAGGGTAACCTTATAATAGATCGAGCACGAAGATAGAACATCAAGCCTCGAGATCGAAGTGTTCATTGAGATCGAGGCCAGCAACATTCGAGATCAAGCATGACTAACTTCAAGTAAGGCGTAATAACAGAATGGCGAGATATCAGTAACCGGTCGAAGATCACGGCGGAAATTCTGAAACAGATCAAATCAAAGCGGTTATTAGTGCCAATCATGGGATCTACTTCCGTTATTAGAGTTGTAACTTATTTAGGATTCCTCTATTATATAAAGAGGTATCCCATTCACTTGTAAGGAAGAGAATCATTATTCACTGATAAGGATATACACATACGCTGCTTTCTTTGTTTTACTTACTATTCATCACTGTTCATTGTTATTTGATCCATCTTCTATTGTTCTTATTATCTAACCTCGAGACTATCTCGAATCGAGGTCGAGTCATTATTTGCAGACCGGTTTGATTCATTTTATTGTGTAATTTATCTATTTAATTTGTTGTTTATCAATTGGTACTGGGTAAAATCACATAACCTTAAAAGCACAACATAAGTTTAATTGTTACTCAATTTTTAGGGTAAACAGTTTGGCGCCCACCGTGGGGCTAAGGATAATAGTGATTGTTTAGTATTGATTCTGGTAAAATACATTATTTTACGCTTGTTCTTGTCAAGTATATTTGCTTTCGGGTTAAAACATGTCAAACTCATAAAACGCATCCACACACGGTGACAATGGCCTCAGATTCCACGGTGAAAACAAATATGTGATTGCTCCAGGAGTTGAGGTGCCACAGGCTAATCTCGGGGGAGCATTGCCAACCCAGTCGATGTCAGTTTGCACGTTGCTCTAAATACGAACCTAGGCACAGATCTCGATGAGAGTGTACGCAGAGAAGGCCGATCTAGTGACTAAGGAACACAGGGCAGAGGAGACGAAGGAGTCAGTCTCCAAGTGATATTCGAGATGCTTCAGACTCAGCAAGCCGCTATTGCTCAGTTACAAAATCAATAGAGCTCTGAATAGGGTCGAGCCGGAAATTACTCGTTGTACCGAGCCAGTATCGGAAAGGTCGAATGGTAATGAATCGGGGACTGATCCTGCGGTAATAAAAATGCTCGAGGAGCTCACCAAAAGAATTGAATCAGGGGAGAAGAGAATCGAAGCCAACGATAAAAAAGTGGAGACATACAACTCTCGAGTTGATCAGATGCCGGGGGCACCGCCAATCTTGAAAGGGATGGATTCGAAGAAGTTTGTACAAAAGTTGTTTCCTCCAAGTGCGGCTCCGAAGCCTATTCCAAAGAAGTTTCGTATGCCAAACATACCCAAATATAATGGGACCACTGATCCCAACGAGCATGTTACTTCATATACATGCGCCAACAAGAGTAACGATTTAGAAGATGATGAAATCGAATCTGTGCTGTTGAAAAATTTTTTGAGAGACCTTTTCGAAGGGAGCAATGATTTGGTATCACAAACTGCCACCAAATTCCATCGACTCATTTGCCATGTTAGCAGATTCTTTCGTAAAGGCACACGTCGGGGCCATAAAGGTCGCAACGAGGAAATCAAACCTTTTCAACGTAAGACAAAGGGATAATGAAATGCTAAGGGAGTTCGTGTCCCGATTTCAAATAGAACGCATGGAGTTTCCACCGATCACAGATGATTGGGTCGTTCAAGCTTTCACCCAAGGATTGAACGAGCGGAGTTCGATAGCATAATGTCAGTTGAAACAAAATTTGATCGAGTATCCAGCTGTAACTTGGGCAGATGAGCACAATCGATATCAATCGAAGATCAGGGTCGAGGACGACCAATTAGGAGCCCCTTCTGGTTCAGTACATCCAAAAAGGTTAGCAGTTAAAAACCAGAGGGACGTCGACAGAGAGCCAAGATCGAACAGAGACCGATATCAACCATATACCGCAGATCGAAGGAACAATGGTTCAGGACGCAATTCCGTCCGGAATGATTGAAGAAGTGATCGAGGACAGAATTCTCGGGGACTTATGAGAAAAAGTGGTTTTGACAAGTATGTCGATCCCACAGAGGCACCTCGGTTATTGGAATATAACTTTAGCATCAATGCATCGGGCATTGTATCGGCAATCGGAAGGATCAAAGATACTAGGTGGCCCAAACCCATATAAACTGATCCTTCCCAAAGAAACCCAAATTTGATGTGCAAGTATCATGGCACGCATGGTCACAAGACCAAGGATTGCAGGAAATTAAGGTAGGAGGTAGCCCGTCTATTCAATGAGGGCCACCTTCGAGAGTTCCTCAGCGATCGAGCCAAGAATCATTTCAGAGAAAGGGACGCCAACAGGAAAAATGAACAGGGGGAACCCCAACATGTCATTCATATGATCGTCGGTGGGGTCGACATTCCACAGGGACCCATATTCAAACGCACTAAGGTATCAATCACTAGGGAAATACGAACCCGAGATTATATGCTCGAAGGCACTTTATCATTCAAAACGATGAAGCAGAAGGCATTTCTCAGCCCCACAACGACGCTCTAGTAATTTCTATCTTATTAAATAAAGTTCAAGTTAAGCGTGTTTTAGTGGATCCAGGTAGCTCGGCGAATATCATCCGATCGAGGGGTCGTGGAGCAGCTCGGCCTGCAAAATCAAATTGTGCCCGCAGCTCGGGTCTTAAACAGCTTCAATATGGCCAGTGAAACAACTAAAGGGGAGATTATTCTACTGGTGAACGTGGCTGGAACCATTCAAGATACCAAGTTCCACGTAATCGAGGGCGACATGAGGTACAATGCCCTACTTGGAAGGCCTTAGATCCACAATATGAGGGCAGTCCCTTCGACTCTTCACCAAATAATGAAATTCCGACATCGGACGGTGTAAAAATAGTATACGGGGAGCAGCATGCTGTAAAGGAAATGTTTGCGGTTAATGAGGTAATGCCAATATCGACACTATCAACCTTGGAAAGGTCGAGCATCAAAGGTAAACAGGAAGTCAAATAGCAATCACAGCCACCAGCCTCGACCGAATCAGGAAAGCAGGAGACACAAGAAGAAGAGGAGGATTTTCTGACCCCTAGAACTTTTATTGTTCCCGAAGATTCTGACGCCACCAAATCAACGGTCGAAGAGCTGGAATAGGTTATATTGTTTGAGTACCTGCCCAAACGAAAGGTATACCTGGGAATGGGATTAACCCCCGAACTCAGCAAAAAGCTTATTCAATTTCTTATTGATAACATAGATTGTTTTGTTTGGTCCCATTTAGACATGACAAGGATCTCACCGGAGATAACGACGCATCGGCTAAGCCTGGACCCTAGGTTCAAAACGGTGAAGCAAAAGTGAAGACCCCAGTCCGAGGTAAGGCACGCATTCATAAAGGACGAGGTAACTAAACTTCTCAAAATAGGGTCCATTCGGGAGGTGAAATATCCCGAATGGTTAGCCAATGTAGTTGTAGTCACTAAAAAGGGAACAAACTTAGAATGTGTGTAGATTATAAGGATTTAAACAAGGCGTGCCCCAAAGATTATTTTCCACTGCTTAACATCGATCGCATGATCGATGCCACGACCGGCCACGAGATCCTTACTTTTCTCGATGCCTATTCCGGGTACAATCAAATCCAAAAGAACCTGGAAGACCAAGAAAAGACTTCATTTATCACCAAGTATGGAACATATTGTTATAATGTAATGCCCTTCGGGCTAAAAAATACAGGAGCTACTTACCAAAGCCTAGTAAATATAATGTTCGAAGAACAAATAGGTAAATAAATGAAAGTTTATATTGATGACATGCTAGTTAGGTCCCTGCGCGCAGAGGACCATTTGGCTAATTTGCAGGAAACGTTCGAGATTTGAGGAAATACAACATGAAGCTCAACCCCGAGAAATGTGCTTTCGGGGTAGGTTCGGGCAAGTTCCTTGGCTTCATGGTATCGAATCGGGGGATCAAGATCAACCCCGATAAAATCAAGGCCATCGAAGGCATCACCGTCGTAGACAGTGTAAAAGCCGTGCAGAGGCTAACTGGACGGATAGCTGCCTTAGGCCGATTCATTTCGATGTCGTCGGATCGAAGCCACATATTTTTCTCTCTACTCAAAAAGAAGAACGATTTCCCTTGGACCCTGGAATGCCGACAGGCATTGGAGGAATTGAAGTGATACCTATCGAGCCCACCACTGCTTCACACTCCAAAGGCAGATGAGCAACTTTACTTGTACTTGGTAGTATCATAAATCGCGGTAAGTGGTGTCCTAGTTCGAGAAGAGCAAGGTACGCAATTTCCCGTTTATTATGTAAGTCGAACCTTAGGAGAAGCAGAAACTAGATATCCACACTTAGAGAAATTGGCACTTGCACTGATAAGTGCCTCTAGAAAGTTAAGACCATACTTTCAATGTCACCCGATATGTGTATTAACCACTTACCCACTTCGTAATATTTTGCACAAACCCGTACTATTGGGCCGATTAGCCGAATGTGCTGTCGAACTCAATGGGTACAATATCGAATATCAAGCCCGGACGGCCATCAAGTCTCAAATTTTAGCGGACTTCGTGGCCGATTTCATGCCAACCCTCATACCCGAAGTTGAAAAGGAACTCTTGTTAAAATCGGGTACATCATCGGGAGTATGGACCCTTTTCACAGACGGTGCTTCGAATGTGAAGGGGTCCTGGCTAGGCATCATTTTGAAGCCGCCCACGGGTAGCACTATTAGGCAATCTATCAAAACTTCTAGGTTGACTAACAATGAGGTCGAGTACGAGGTCATGATTGCAGGTCTCGAGCTAGCTAAAAGCTTGGGAGCATAAGTCATTGAAGCGAAGTGTGACTCTTTACTGGTGGTGAACCAAGTAAACAAAACCTTCGAAGTTCGAGAGGATAGAATGCAAAGGTATTTGGACAAGCTGCAGGTAACCTTGCACCGTTTCAAGGAATGGAATTTACAGCATGTACCTAGAGAACAAAACAGTGAGGCTGATGCACTTGCAAATTTAGGGTCATCGGTCAAGGAAGATGAGATCAGATCGGGGATTGTCGTTCAACTCTCGAGATTCGTGATCGAGGAAGGTCATGCTGAGATAAACTCTACAAGCTTAACCTTGGATTGGAGGAATAAATATATTGAATACTTGAAGAACGGAAAGCTCCCATCGGACCCTAAAGAGTCGAGGGCCCTACGAACCAAAGCTGCTCGATTCACATTGGCTGAAGATGGAACATTATACAGAAGGACATTCGATGGACCATTGGCAGTATGCTTAGGACCAGGAGACACCAATTATGTTTTACGAGAGGTCCATGAAGGCACTTATGGGAACTACTCCGGCACCGAATCACTTATTCACAAAATCATTAGAGCAGGATACTATTGGGATAGCATGGAAAAAGATACTAAGGAGTTTGTTTGAAAATCTGATAAATGTCAAAGGTTTGTACCGATGATCCATCATCCCGGAGAACAACTTCATTCAGTCCTATCCCCATGGCCATTCATGATATGGGGGATGGATATCGTCGGCCCTCTACTATCGGCCCCAGGTAAAGCTAAGTTCATTTTATTTATGACTGACTATTTCTCTAAATGGGTTGAAGCACAGGCATTCGAGAAAGTGAGAGAGAAAGAGGTTATAGACTTAATCCGGGATCACATCGTATGTCGATTTGGGATACCTGCCGAATTAGTGTGTGACAATTGAAAACAATTTATCGACAGCAAAGTGACGAAATTCCTCGAAGACCACAAAATAAAAAGGATATTATCAACGTTATATCACCCTAGTGGGAACGGACAGGCCGAATCGACAAACAAGACTATCATTCAAAACCTAAAGAAAAGGTTGAACGATGCTAAGGGGAAATAGAGAGAAATTCTACCCGAAGTCCTTCGGGCATATCGAACAACATCAAAGTCCAGTACGGGGGCAACCCCGTTCTCCTTAGTATATGGCTCCGAACTTGATTCCAGTCGAAGTCGGGGAACCCAGTGCCAGGTTTTGACATACAACAGAAGAATCAAATCACAAGGCTATGAATACTAGCCTAGAATTATTAGATGAAAAACGAAAGCCACACTCGTTCGAATGGTTGCACAAAAGCAACGAATCGAAAGATACTACAATAGGAGAACCAACCTTCGCCACTTCAGAGTGGAGGATTTGTCCTGAGGAAAGTCTCCATCAACACTTGAGATACTAATGAAGGGAAGCTTGGCCCAAATTTGGAGGGACCCTACCAAAACCTCGACATCGTCGAAAAGGGATCTTATAAGCTCGGCACGATGGACGGCAAACAACTGCCAAATAATTGAAACATATCGCCTCTCAAATGGTATTATTGCTAAGACATCGAGACTTCAGGTTTTAAAGCATGTGTTGCACTCTTTTTCCCTTAGATTAGTTTTTGTCCCAAGTGGGTTTTTCTGACGAGGTTTTTAACGAGGCAACAATTATGTGCTACCTAAGGACAATTCAATAGTATCCAAGGCTTCTTTACAATCAACCTTGAATACTGGGGGGCATCACCCTTGGATGTTACACTTTCGAGGAAAATACTTCGTGTCAAAGGGTTTCGATAGGGAAACTTTGTAATGGGCCAAACGGTCGAATGAACCGTGTCCATATAGATTAGTCGAGCCCCGATGGCAAAATATGTACGCATGTATAAATTATACAAAGAAGCATTCTTTCTATATCAAATATCTTGTGTCTCAAAGAAACTCTTCTACTATACAAGCTCCATACTTATGATTTTATGAGAAATGGCTCAAGGGCCAAGTGCAAATATACTCGTACACTCGGGGACTGTCGTCGTCGATCAACATATTCGAGTAATCTAAACTCAAATCATAAGACTTCAAAGAGGCACCCCTCGATCTATAGGCCAAGTCCATCATTCTCGGGGACTAACACTTCGAACAATTTAGAAGTGTTATTGGGAAATAAGCCCAAGAGGCATACCCAAAGGCTACGGCCAAATTAAGGCGGCTCGAGACGTCTGAATCCCGCAATAAAAATAGCCCTTCAAATTCTTTGAAAAACCGATTAAAAAAGGCTATCCTCGGCAAATAATCAAAAGGGCTTCGATAAAATCAGCCCTCAAAAAACCTTAAGAGGTATCAAATTATCTTAACACAAACGTGCTAAGGCACAAAAAGCAAAGGGGCTTCAATCGATATCGAACCCTCAAAAAAACCAATGGGTAAAGAATACGTGTTAAGGCATAAAATTGTTTTACTAAGTCTTCTAAGCCAAAAAAGGGAAAAAATAGCCATCTTTTAGAGGCCATATCGGCCCAATCTAATGAGCCTAAGGGCGATACACTTAGAGTTCGAGATTTTATTCTCACTCAATTCGGACCTAAGGGTTCCACTATTCTGAGCTCAAATAAAACTGATTTGAATATAGCTCGAGGATTCATCATTATTTGATATAAAACCTTAAAGGGTCTGTTACTGTGAGTTCGAAACTTACTCGAACTCGTCTATAAAAACAGTACAATTACGGCTTCGATCAAGCCATCCGAAATCAAAATCCCGAACATATTGTTGAGCTCGGGGACTCGCCCTCACTTAACTAAAAAACCTAAGGGTTTGTTCTACTATGAGTTCGAGCTATTGCTCACTTGATTATAGAGGCTACAGCAACCCGACTGCAACAAAGTTTTCACAAGGCAAAGGCAAAACAGAATTTATCATAAATCAGAAATCGGAGACGAAACGGAAAGAAAAGGAATCTTTCATAGATGCAAAGTATTTACAAATACCACACAGGGTCTTACACAAAAAACAAAACGAGAAAAAATCCTAAGTGCCTAGTCCGCCTCGGGAGCCGCATCTTCGGGAGCTTCATCTTCTTCTCCTCCGCTCTCGGATCCATTCACAGAGACTTCATCATCGGAAAGCAAAGCTCTGGCCTCGTCCTCCAAAACCTTTGCACTCTCGATATGAGTCGTGAGGTCGAAGCCACGAGCATGTACCTCCTCAAGAGTCTCTCTTCGATACTGGCGCCTAGCATGCTCAGCAACTCGGGACAATCTAACCTCAGCAGCATTAGAAAATTCCTTTGCCCGAGTGTTAGCGGCTTCAGCATTGGCTCGGTAGGAGGCCATGAGCGCCTCTACCTCGGATGTGGCCCTTGCAAGCTCAGCGACCAACCGAGTCTCGAGCTCTTTAACATTTTGGACTCGGGCCAAGTTCTCCTCCTCCACACATTGGAGTTGATGCTCAACCGAAGACAGTTGGGCCTGAACCGTATCTTTCTCCGAGGCGAGATGGTCCATATTCTGCTTCCACCCCAAAGTCTCGGCCTCTTTCATCTTCGCCTCCTCATGAAGCTGCTCAACCAATTTGGCCTTCTACTGAAGCTACATGATCAAAGTGTTAGTCGCCAATATCAAGTTAATACATAACAAGTTCCCAAAAATTTACATTACCCGTTCAATGAGCTCGGTCTGATCTTGATGAGCTCTTGTCAGCTCGGCTCGAATTCTCATGATCTCCTCTTCTTTTTGTGCATAGAGGAGTTTGAGGGCGTCTCTCTCCTCCGTAAGCTTTTTGAGATAGGCCTCATATCGGGCCAGCTCAGCTCGGTATTTGGAGGACGCTTCTCGATGGAGCATCGTAGCTTGTACAGAAAGGAAGGACATCAAACTTAGAGAAATAAGAACAAACGCAAACATGGTAACATGGGCTGAAAATCACTTGGTTCAGAAGCCGTTGAGCCTCATCAAAAATACGTGATGTATCCAGGTCGGGAACATCATCGACCCCCGCAAAGCAGCCGCGAAATATATCATCCCCTTCGGGGTCGTCCCCACATCGGGGGTCCCCATAGACCGTGCATCCCGAAACTGCCCCTCAGAGAACGTGGGGCCGGGCGGCGAATCATCAATGTTAATTGCCCCGAGCGAGTCACTTTGGGCATTATCTTCTCTTTAAAAGGCCTCAGAACTAGACCATTCGGGCACACCCGCCGGTTGCTCATCACGGCAGGAGGCATCATCAACACCCGATGACTCGGGGATTCTGCTAGGACCTTCCTCCGAGATCACCTCGGTCTGCGGCTGATCCTCCTCGACCGTCACTGGCTCAGCAGTTCTCAAAGCTTCGATACCTCCGTTCTTCCGAGCCACCAGCAGGCAGTCGGTATCTTCTCCCTCCTCGTCTTCATCTCGTAGTGTTTGGACTACATCGACAGACAGAACGGCGGGATCAGTCTTCGACTTTCGAGCCCTGCTTTTCCTGGGCTTTGGGGTATCTGGGGGCGAGGCCCTTCTCCTTTTCTTGTCTTTGGTCTGCTTCGGGACCTCCTCTTCCCCGGGGAGAGGTGGCCTCATGACGACATTGTCTACAAGACATGCATGATAAGAAATCAAGTTTAAAAGAAGCATTTCACAGGAAAGCATCAAACACGGACAGGGGAACTTACCATGATTTTTGGCCTCCCAACAACCCTTGGCCAAATCGCGCCACGAGCGCTCAGCATATGAAGAGCTTGAAACCAGTTGTTGAACCTAACCTGCAAGGTCCGGGACTGCACCAGGAAAGCAGGGGGAAGCTGCACCATAAAGAAGAATATAGATGAGAAGAGGTAAAGGAAACATAACAAGTAATCAAACGTTATCGGTGAGGTTCTACTTACTCTTCATGTTCCATTCTTCGGGGAATGGCATCTTCTCGATTAAATCAGAGGTCCTAAATCGGACAAACTGGCCCATCCATCCTCGGTCTTTGTCCTCGTCTATGCTAGAGAACAGCACCTTCGTGGCCCGATGCTGAAGTCTTATCAGTCCACCCCAATAAAGACGGGGGCTGTATAGCCTAATGAGATGATCGAGGGTGAAAGACATCCCCTCGGCCTTGCTCGAGAAGAATCTGAGCAAAATGACAATGCGCCAAAAAGAGGGGTAGATCTGGCCTAAGGTTACTCGGTATTGGGGCAGAAGTCAATTATGACAGGATCGACAGAACCCAGTGTGAAAGGGTAAGTATTCACACTTAAGAACCCTTTCACATGAGTGGTGATGTCCTCCTCGGGGGTAGGAATCACCACCTCTTTATTCTCCCAGTGGCAGTCGTTTTTCACCTGCTCGATATCGCCTTCGAATATCGAATAGATGTATCTAGACATAGGCTCGCATCAGCCAGGAACCGAAGTGGGTTTTTCGACTTTAAAGTTGGAAGTAAGTTCACATGGCCCGGGGATGCACTCTTCGATACGTGGCTCCACTGGTGTTTTGTGACCGGCCGGCCGTGATGAGGAGGCCTTTTCTTCTTGAGGAACGGTCTTTGATATTTTTTCCATTGCTATATGAGGTTTAAGGAAGAAAAAGACATAATTTGTGTTTTAATAAGAGATTGGCAAACGAAAACCGACAAAGTTGACGAACTTGAAGAGAATATAAGAGCTTTTGAAGATTAGAAGAAGTTTGAAAGTAAAGTTTGAGAAGATTATGAAGGTGGTCTATTTATAATAGCCACTTTGATGGTTTGAAAGCAATGGTGGCCGACCATCAACTGCCGTTAATTAATGACCTCGGGAACTGTGCAAACATGACGCTTCAATCACTTCTGTCGCTTACGTCACGATGTTGACGTCATAACTGATCGAGGTATTAAATCGAAGTCTCAAATTCGTTTCTTCTCATTACACTCCAAAAAATGAGGGGACTATCTGTATACGGTCGAAATCGGGCATATCCGATTTCGTTGGCAGGGGAGTTGCCCCGAGGGTAACCTCATAATAGATCGGACTCGAGCTCGAAGATAGAACATCAATCCTGGAGATCGAAGTATTCATTGAGGTCGAGGCCAGCAATAATCGAGATCAAGCATGACTGACTTCGAGTAAGGCGTAATAACGGAATGGCGAGATATCAGTAACCGGTCGAAGATCACAGCAAATATCCCAGAACATATCAAATCAAAGTAGTTATTAGTGCCAATCATGAGATCTACTTCTGTTATTAGAGTTGTACCTTATTTAGGATTTCTCTATTATATAAAGAGGGATCACATTCACTTGTAAGGAGTAGAATCATTATTCACTTATAAGAATATACACATATGCTACTTTCTTTGTTTTACTTACTGTTCATCACTATTCATTATTGTTTGTTCCATCCTCTACTGTTCTTATTAACTAACCTCGAGACTATCTCGAGTCGAGGTCGAGGCATTGTTTGCAGACCAGTTTGATTCATTTTATTGTCCAATTTATCTATTTAATTCGCTGTTTATCAATTGGTACTGGGTTAAATCACATATCCTTAAAACCACAATATAAGTTTAATTGTTACTCAATTTTTAGGGTAAACAGTTAAAACTCCATATTGAGCTTTCTACGGCTGGAAATCCGATTAATGAGCTTAGGGCATTCCAAATACCCAATGGTTGAAAAATGTGTATAAACCGTTCAAAATTTTACTGTATACTATCATGCTCCTTTATTTTTTTCATCTTCTTATAGTATAAAAAAAAACAACTCAACTATCAAGCCGTAATGCAGATAATAAATTGAGAAAATTACCCTTTATAGCCCCTCAAAATTTTAATAGCCCATATTTTTATCCATTGACAGAAAATGACCCTCGGCCCAAACTTATTGCATCTAATAGCCCAAAATATCTATTTTGTATATTTTTTGTATAGTGACAGTCTATTTTATATATTTGTTGTATAGTGACAGTCTATTTTATATTGTGTATAATGATAGTCTATTTAGTATATATTTTGTATAGTGACAGTCTATTTTGTATATATTTTATATAGTGACAGTCTATTGTATGTAAATTATACAATGACAGTATATTTTATATATTTTTTATAGTGGCAATCTATTTTGTATAGTGACAGTCTATTTAATATATTTTTTGTATAATGACAGTCTATTTTATATATATTTTATATAGTGACAGTCTATTTTGTATATATTTTATATAGTGAAGACTATGCATGAGATAAAAAATTAAAAATTTAATAGTTTATAACAATAAGATCACTTTGTAGGAAACCATCCAAGCTTGACTGATTTTGTTGTATTATAAAATAAATAAAAAAGTATTTTTAGTGGATAATTTCTAAGATTTGAATGATGGTATATATTGAACCTTCTTCTCCATCAAAGTCCTTCCTTATTTTTACTTGAGTGTTCTTCCCTAAATCATAAAAACAGGAAGTTAGTGAAGTGTGACCAAGAAAAGTCAAACGAACAAAAAACAGCAACCAACAAATGAAAATTTTGGAAGAAAACAAAAGGGGCTTCAAATGAAGAAAACTCAGAACCATTCATGAAATTCGAGCCCTCTTTCTCCCTTCTTTCCCCCTCTCACTTCGATCGCGGACCCATTTTTCTTCCCCCTTTCTCCCAAACCCTAAGTTCAAAACCCCCCAAATCTCTATACATATATCAATTCAATTCAATCCACACACATATAGATAGATATATAGAGCCAGGTTGAAAGAGAAAGGAAGAAAAATAGAGAGAGAGGGGGGGGGTTCATGGCGGCGACAACACTGTATTTCCGTGATAGTTGGGTCGGTGGCTAGCCTTTTAATTAGTTTTGGGCTATAAAATGCATACTGCAATTTTGTGGCTAGCGGTTGATATCAGTTTCTAGCGGCTGGCCATAAATGAAGTTTGCTCTAATAAATTACTAATGACGAAGGAAGCACAAAGAAAGGCCCAAATCCCCCCTCTTCGACTTGACGTGATTCAGAAAGCACAAATTAAATGTGAAATAGTACGGGCTAGTCAGTTTTCAAAATGGTAATTGAAAAATAGTCAGCGTTTGCAAAGTTATTGAAAAATAGCTACTATTTTACTGCAACAAGGAAAGTTCCAGCATAATATACTGTAGATTGGTGCACCTGTATATGAACTTCCAACATATTATACTGGAACTCCAGCACACGGAAAGTTCCAGCATAATATACTAGAGATTGGAGCACATGTGTATGAACTTTCAGCATATTATGCTGGAAGTTCACATGTAAAAAAATCGAACTCCAGTATATTATGCTGGAATATTTTCCGGATTTTGAACAGTATTTTCGTTCAGATTTATCTTTACATGAAAAGTGGCTAAATTTTGATTACTTTTGAAACTGTGGCTATTTTTCAATTAGCAACTTGTAAATCTGGCTATTTTTGAATTTCACCCAAATTAAATGCCTTTATAGTGGCTATATATACATGCTGCTAGTTTTCTCCTTCCTCTTAATTTATTTTAATACATCTATAAAGAAATATTTGAAGTATTTAAGGACCATAAGATTGTACACAAAAATTATTTAAAAAGCTTCACTGCGAGTATCAAGTTCTCAAGAAAAAGTTCAACATACTCAAAGGCTCATGGTGATTCGAACTTTGATATTAATCCGACATATTCAATTGGAAAAATTGTCTTAGTCAATTCATGTATTATGTTAGTGTACTCTTGGTCTAGTGCTTAATTAACGTATCAATTTGGAGGCATTGATATCAAGATAAGTTTTGTATGTACCTAATAAGTTTTGCGTAATGGTTGTGCATTTGTATTGGCCATATGTTGTTGGTGAACCAAGGTATACAAGAATTTGTCCTATAAATACGTACAAATAGGTTATAATTTTTAAATTAAAAATTAGTAAGAACTTTTCCATGCTACAATGCTATGATAATTCTTGTTTTTTTACTAAAGAAATGTATATACCTTTACTACAATAAGAGTTTACTTTAAGGATATTTTGTCATTTTTAATACTCCTATTCAAAGAGTGATAATATAAGTATTTATTTCACATAAAATGATACATAAATTACCATATAAGTTATATTAAAATTATTATAGCGATTAATAAACGTGCTAATTGAATGTTTTATGTGTAATGCACAATGGGCTAAAACGGCCCAAAGATATTTTTAACATCATGTGATATTATTCGCTTTGGGCCAAGTCCGCATGATTTTCTCAAAAAGGTTCACGCCATTAAGAGTATCCAACTCCTTATAAGTAGATTATTTTTCTTTTCTATTTTCCATGTGGGACTTTATTCATTCACACACCCAACAATCTCTATTTTGAACTAAGTTCCACATGACCCATCACCATTCATGGGCTAATTTGGACATTAACTAGGGCTATTATCACTTTTAGCTCGCGCCAGAAACTATTTACATTCGATAGCTGAAAAAGTGTATAAAATTTGTATAATTTTTGTATATAACATACATAATGTACATATATACAAAAAATATATATATATTCGGCTATTATTTTGAGAGCGGCTATACAATATCATTTTCCCCATTAACTAAGTGTAACGCATATGATTTGAGTATTTATGGTCATCAAAGCCAGAGGAAAGGTTGTATATGCGTCTTTGAAACTACGGGTAAAGGTAGTAAATCGGCCCATAGACGGATAAAGGCACTAAACAAGGCACTGCGCCATCACTCTGCCATCTCCATGCTCGTTTCGCCAAACCATTGACTCTGATACCGATTGTTAGGATCGAAACACTGTCTTATATATCCACAAACTTGTTGGTGCTCAAAATCTCAATTTCAATATACCAAAATGGAGTACCTATCATTGCCAAGAAAGAAATCTAGTTTGATAATCTACATTTAATAATCAACATTTAACGGAATGGAGGATTTTCAGGGATAATTAAATATGGTTCATAGTCAATGTCCTTATTTACACGGAAAGGTACCATTTGGAAGATATCTTTTTTTTTATGGATATATTGTAGATTATGGAATATTTTATGATTTCATATGTAATTATGGAAATTTCCCGAAAATAGATGAATATCTTCTCTACATGAACAATTAGATGATAGTACTCTTAAAAGCTAGTAAAGTAGAAAAGAAGTTATATCATAAATGGATGATAATAGCATTTATAGAGAGTAATTTCTGATGACTATTCTCTACTTCGAATGTCCATATTCTTGTAAATTACGTAATGAATCATGCGTGCCTGATTACATTGTACAAGAGTAGTAATAATCTTTAAGGATTTTATTGGTTAGTTAATGAGGCGAGAATATATGAAATTGTTCTTTTTCTTCCTCAACTTCAATACTCACTTTCAGATTGAAAAGGAAATTATACCAAAAAGTAATCCAAACTGAGAAAGACGTATCAATTTGGAATATATTCCTATATATTTATTGTTTTTCTTTTTTATAACTAAAATAAAATGCATTAATAGAGTAAAAAAGGAATATCTCAGCGGGGAAACAATTCTCGAATATAACGATGAGTGATCAATAACACCACGGCAATCTGACGTGCCTTTTCAAGAGAATCAGTCAAAATTAATTGTTTTACTTTGTGCTGCATTTTGCACAATAAAGATGGAAAATCTATTAGATTAGATAACAAAAAGAATTTCAACTTTGATACATTTTTTTTCTTCTTAGTGCATATTTTCCATGGGTTGACATAATTGTCATTTTCCATTCCGTTTTTTACAAAAAGAACATGGATAGTATACTCGTGTATGTATTAAATTCTCTCCCATTACTGCTCTGAATGGACTAAAGAGTCTAATTTTTTACAATAATTGTAAGCTTGATTCATATGCCACTACTTCTGAAAATTCCCCTCTTTTTTGTACTTCTGTTCTATCACGAATATCATATTTTTTACAGGGATTTTTGAATCCTAGACCTTACATCTAAATAATGTTAATCAAACCTCTTCTGCCACTAAACTGTTCATTGTTATTAATGACATGAAAAACAGAAGTTTGCTACTAAACTGCCATTCTATTAAACAGGCATTTGTAAATGATAGTTCTAATAGAGCAAAATTTCTAACTACAAACAAGTAATCTAAATCTTTTTAGTCCAAAAACTCTTAACAATTCTTAAAACTATAGCCTATGCACTTGCCTGGGCTTAAAGACTTCAGCAAGATCTTGACTCGGTTGGAGCATCATCAACAGCGCTTGGTGCTTTCCTTGCCTTAAGATCATCGACGTAATTCTGGTATAAGTAAGTCCCGAAGCCCCAAATTGCCATCAGCATGGCGATTATCTTCACACCATTCATCTTGTCATGGAGGATTACGACAGCAGCAATAGGGGTGATCGCCAAGGAAAGCGTACTTATAACATTAGAGAACAATGAGGACACCACGAAAACCAAGCCTACAACCCCAACTGAGCAAATCTGCCAAGCTATAGCTGTCCAAACCAGAGTCATCACATACGAAAGTTTTCCAGCAGTAAAACTACCCATTTCTCCCTGCAAAGTCTTCCATTCTCCACTAGCGAAAAGACCCACAATAGAGACACCGGTGGCTACAAGTGCTGTGTAAATTTGCATCTCCAGAACAACAGAAAATGTTTCTTTCTTTAAAACCTTTTGGAATGAAAGCTGCATAAGAGAAAGCAAGAGAGCGTACATAGCTGAAGCACCAAGAGTAGCTAGAAATCCAATGACATATTTCCACTTAGTTACGCCTGAAGGCATATCCGTATCATCGTTCACAGCAAGAAGAGCAGTAGATAAAGAAAGCACGACCACAGAATTCATGATCAATGCTGTGAACTTCTGACCGTTTAGGAAGAAAGAAAGGACTGCGCTGAAAATCAATTGCGTTGCACAAATAAGGGAATACGTAGAAGCAGAGAGATACAATAGTCCGATGGAATATAGCATGTTATCTCCTGCAACCATTGCACCAATTACGAAATAGACTACGCTAACTGTGATGAAAGAAGCTCGATTGGAGCCTTCTGAATCATTTTGAGGAGAAGTAATGAAAAGGTAAGGAATGAAAAGAACAGGAAAAGCAGCTGTTTGGACGAGAGTGGCCATCCATTTACTATTACCACCCTTGTCATAGTAAAATCGTCCCAAAATAACAGCAGCAGCTTGACCAGCAAGCAAGAAAATAATGTTGAGTGCCAATAGAAGCCAAAAGTGCAGACGGTTCAGCTTCGCCAGCGGATGCTGCCCATTTGAGGTACCATCTTTTCCCAAAATTGGTTGCTGATTATCTGCTGTTAGAACAAGAGGACATAATGAGAGTGGTATTCCCAAATACAAAGAACACAACCGATCATGTAACCAAAGACATAATACAAGAGAGGTTATAGATGGAACTTCTGAAAATAGCCACTGATTGCAAGTAGACAATTGTCCTCTCTCCTCTAATATCCCATATATAGTGTAACAGAAATATACCTCAAATTCATAGTCTCTTTGTATCCAAATATCCTTTTAACAAGCACAAGCAATTATTAAGGACAACAATTGAGAAGTAATGCAAGAACAACAACTACTATTATGTCCCATTACCAAACAGAAGCAATCCAGCCTTTTCTTTAAATTTCTTGGGGGTGCTCATTACAGAGGAGGAGCCAGATTTATGGGCTCTAAACTTGCCATTGAACCCATAGCTCATCTTAGTTATTGGGTTCGCTATTAAATATTTATATATTTAATAAATTTCTTTATATAAATACCATGTCTAAGCAAAAGCTACTGGATTCATCCGAACCCGTACATATACTCTAGCTCCGCTCCTGGTGCTCAAATGTGATGACTTCGTGGACTAAGATGGATTACTGGATTAAAAATCTAGAGAAAGGACACATTATTTTTCATTAGCACTCAAAAACATCCTAGTGCAGTTCACAAAAAAGTGCTTTTAACTTCAGCTAAATTTTGACTCCACCATTTAAAAGAAAAAGAAAATAAAGCTTACCCCACAGCGACCTGAAGTGTATGATATAACAATAGCTCAGAGCTGAATATGTAAAAACTTACACTCGTACTTGCCAAAAGGGAAAAAAAACTATTTTATCATTTTCCCTTCTATTTTTACTGCTTAACCAAAAAAAGATAAGATTTTTATCAAATTTATGGATGATACTCAAAGAGAATTACTGGAAATCAATTCTTTATTCATAATTAGGGAAACAAAAGTTATATGAATCCATTCGATCCGCTTATCACAACGCAACCCAAAATACTAAAACAACAGAGTGATCAGAAAATAAACAGAAAAATCATGCCACAGAAACCCAAAATTCCCTTTTCAATTTGAAACAACCCATTGACCATAAATAAACGAAAAACCCACGAAGTATAAACAAAAATTGAATAAGATTTTATGTGAACATGCAGAAAAAAGATGAAAAAGAGGACCTGTCATGGTGGAAAAAAAGGAAGAAATTTGGTCAAACGGCCACAGCTCAGCAGCCTTAAGTCTCAGAGAAGAACGGAACTTCAATAAAATACAAATAATTGACTGTTGCAAATTTAAAGGACAAAACTTTTGGATGGAGGGTCTTCGACTAGATGGCCGAATGGCGAATTTACAAGTAGCACCCCCGGGACCCAAAACCAACCAGAATCCTCTACTTACCCCCTAAATATTACGTAAAACAAATTGTTAAAAAAAGGAAAAGAACGTTGGAAATTGAAGGCATATTTCGAAGGGCCATCAAGATGACCATGAAGGGGAAAGAAAGCTGAGCTGGACATAGGTGAAATTGACGTGTGCCCACGTTTTAACCAATGGGAAGATGACACGTGGGGAAAGTATTTGGCCGACCCGTGAGGAATAATAAATGAGAACATCATAGTTTTGTGCACAATATGTTTTGACTACTTCTTAATTGGATTAGATAAAGGCGATTTGATTCACCATCAAATGAAAAAGGCCAAAAAAAACGAGAATGTATCGTGTTGCGTAACGTTTGTCAACTTGGATTTAGACTCGGTATATTTGGTTGAGTAAAGTAGAGGCTGATAAAGCTTGGCGTTTGGTGCAAAGACTAGTTATATAAACACTTATTATAAAAATTTACTGTATAATGACGGCAATAAATAAATAAGACTGAATTATGTGGTGAACAAGTAATAATTATGACACTCTAAAGTCAACGAGAAGTGTCACTAAGTAGTGTGTATATGTATACACGCACAGAAAAAAGAAACGCTCTGAATCCTATAAAACATAAAAATTGATCAAGAATCCTTACTACACCAAACGAGAAGCTATTCTTTAAAAGTATTAATGTCATTTGAGGTGCTTTGATAACAGTAACACACGTATTGATTTCAACTTTCACATGCTATCACACATAAAACAAGCACGAATTTTCACATAAGTTATGCAAATAATATTAACGCACAAAGTGTTCTATCTATAATTTAGAGTTATATGTAGGGAATCAAATGTTGTAGACTTAGTAGGCATTAGTGATGCAAATTTTGAACCGGGATAATCTTTTCACAAGCCGGAAACAAAAGAGCTCTCCTATCCTCTGCCAAAAATTACAGAAACAAAATAAAGACGTATCAATTTGAAAATTTTCTTTTTAATATAACCGTTTCAATAGTTTCGCTGCATTCAAAATATCTTGTGGAACACTGGCTTGGAATATGTTCGTACGTATTTCCCTTTTCTTTTCTATCACTAATATTTGTCTCCACTTTAGTGAAGTAAAAACAAAAACGGCAAAGGGCCAAATATATCTTTGTATTTTCGAAAATGGTCTAAAAATACTCATTGTTATACTATTGGGTCATATGTACCCTCCCCGTCATACTTTGGAACAAATATACCATTATGTTGGATGAAGTGCCACGTGTCAGCACCAGATGAAAACGACCCATTTCCTTTTTTTACCCGATCCATTTTAAAAAACCCACCACCCGACCCATTTTAAAATTCAGTTTTTTTAAAGCATATATTTTGTAAAAACTGGAAAAAAATATTGTAAAAACTGGGGAAAAAAATAAAATGGAATTTGCAAAATATATATTTTTAAGTCTTTTCAGTTTTTTTAAAGTATGTTTTTTGTAAAAACTGAAAAAAAAATATTTTTTTAAAAATAATTTAAAAACTGAAAAATATATATTCTGTAAAAACTGGAAAAAAAAAAGGAATTTTCAAAATATATATTTTTCAGTTTTTTTAGTTTTTTAAAGTATTTTTTTTTGTAAAAACTGAAGAAAAAAAAAATTACAAAATATTTTTATTTTTTTAAAACTAATGCATATATAGTTCACTGCTTTAGGAGAGTCTTTTTTTTCCCGTTTTTAAAAAAAATATTTTTTTTTCAATTTTTACAAAAAGAATACTTTAAAAAAACTGAAAAGACTTAAAATATATATTTTGTAAATTTCTTTTTTTCCAGTTTTTACAGAATATATATTTTTCAATTTTTAAAGCATTTTTTAAAAAATATTTTTTTTTCAATTTTTACAAAAAACATACTTTAAAAAAACTGAAAAGACTTAAAAATATATATTTTGCAAATTCCTTTTTTTCAGTTTTTACAAAAATAAATTTCAGTTTTTACAAAATATATACTTTAAAAAAACTGAATTTTAAAACGGGTCGGGTGGTGGGTTTTTTTAAAACGGATCGGGTAAAAAATAAAATGTCGTTTTCATCTGGTACTGACACGTGGCACTCCATCCAAAATAAGGGTATATTTGTTCCAAAGTATGAGGGAAGGTTATATATAGCCCAATAGTATAACGAGTGTATTTTTAGACCATTTTCGAAAGTACAGTAGTATATTTGGAACTTCGCCGAAACAAAAATCTCGTGGAATAGGATCTCAACTCGAATAAAGTATGTGGTGATCAATAACACCACGGCAATCCAGGTGCTATTCACAGAACCAGTCAAGGGTTAATGGGCTAGATTTTGGGCTGCATGTCGTTCATATGGCGTAGTAAGAAGAGTGCTCTTATCATTATGAGAGAACGTAGAATCAGAATTTTCCTAATCAATCGAGGATATTACATTAATCATAGTTCAATAAACTAACCCGTATTCAAGATTACTAGCACTCTGAAACTGATTTATAAATGTAAAGCAAAAGCTTGACATTAACAAATGTTGCTGCAATACTTCAGAACATGAGAAGAATAAATCAGTAATAACAAGCACACTCCTGTTACAACGTTGACAGAGGAACACGAACTATTTACTCTTAGATAACTCAAAGTGACAAATTGGGATTTGGTCTACATTCCAGCGAGAAGTACAAACTTATGAGAAAGTATAATGTAGCTGCTTTTATAGTACCATCTAATTCAACCATACACAAATTTTCGCGCAAGGGTAGAAAATGATCTGCAGAAAAGTATGTCACAGCAGAGTAGTATTGTACTAGCAAAGCTACATCCTGTTCAACCATCACTTACTCAAGCAAGTCCAACCAAAATTTCCTATTAAAGAACCACAATGAATCAACTGATAGTATGCACTTAGAAGAGTTGTTCCCCAAAAGGAGAACTGCTAAATTGCATAGGTCTAGAGACTAATACAAATAAGTGACACATGCTAGGTCTTACTCAACTAGGACGACAACCTCCTGTATCCAACTTTAACAAATAACAAAACTCAAAGTACTCAAATGTTTCGAAAGTCGAAGAAAGAAATTTACAGACACATTTGTTATGGAAAACAAAATTTAAGAACTTGAGTTGAAAGCTATAGAATTGCAAACCATAAAATTAACAAGCACATCCTCCTGACTGTGGTTGTGATTGGGACGCATTTGAGTTGCTTGACTTGAGGTTGACATCAACCATGTCTTCTTGCTTAGCTGAAGACAGTGTCTCCATTCCTGGCAATGCTGCTGCAATCTTTCTAAAAAGAGGCTGTGCAAGGTTGATTATGCACTATCAGCAACAAACTAGCAAGTGGGTGCAAGAATAAACAGTTCACAACAATAACATGAAAACATCAAAGCCTGATCTTCTTAGCATGACAGCACAAATGATGCAGATTGTAATCTCCCATACGAAAGATAAACTTTCTCACATTTTATTGAAGCCAAGTGTAAAGCTAACATTACTCACTTTAATATTGAAGCCAGCCTTCGCACTGGTTTCAATGAACATCACATTTAGTTCGCGAGCTTTTGCTTCTCCTTCCTCGATTGAAACTTGCCTGCAATTTGTCACAGGACCAACGAGCGGATGAGAATTCTGCCATTACTGTAGCAATAATAAACTACTCATAACAGCAGAAAACTCCAGTAGCATACAACACAACACAAAGCTCACAAATATTTAACCATTTCCTTAGGCACACACTACACTTTGCAAGGAGCAAAAATGGGCGTACCCTAAACATAATGGACCATGAAATTCTCACTACAACTCTCTCCTCTTTCTTCCACATAAAGTGGAATTTCTAGCACATACAAAAAAATGACAAATACTTTATCACTCCATGAGGTAGACGCAGAGAACAAGATAGGTAAGAAGGTTAAGGATCGTTAGTAGAGACCTCGACATCACGTAGCCAAAAATGCAGGAAGAAAAGGCCAGTAAAATGAAAGAGATGTGTGATAAAAATACATAACGGAAGGTAAAGATTACACATCACTAGTCTCAAAAAAAGCCGCTCTTACCCCCCATACCCTCCAGAAAGAAAAAGGAAAAACGAGAATGAAATAGTTATGGCTACCTTTTGTCAACAAGATCAGTTTTGTTACCAACAAGGACAATAATAACATCGCTACCCCTCTCTGTTCGAACCTCCTCAATCCACTTTGAAGTATTTAAGAAGGACTGCCTGCCTGGAACCATTAAAAGTACAAAGTCACTTTAGCAAGGGATATATCATCTATGTAATTCTTTTCCAAGCAAGAATCTATAAGAAAGGATTACACATAAATTGAGTATGATCAGGAAAAAACTTCATAATATCGAAAAGTGACATACTTGCAACATCAAACACAATGACAGCAACAGAGGAGTCCCTAATATAGCTTGGTATGAGACTCCTAAATCTCTCTTGACCTGCAGTATCCCTGAAAAGGTATCACGAAAAGCAAATCTAAGAGCACTTTAAAATGTAAATTAACTGCTACACCCAGCAGCAAGTGAACCAAACAAGAAGGCTGGCAAAAGTGAAATATTTTCCCAATCAATGAAAACAGGTCAAGGAAATTTATTACCAATAACTAGCTAGAGAAGAATGCTTTGTCAGGCCAGGTTATTTTCAAAAATATGTCTAGGAATTCGACGATTACTGATAACCCAATAGGAAGGGATAGAGTTAAACATTAGGATCTCTCTTTCTCCGCCAGAAAAATGAAGCAAGAGCAGTATATCTGAAGGCATCACTAAAATTTGTTTTAGCAAGAAAATATAAACTGACCAATTGCCATCTCCTGATATATGTTAACAACTCATATAACCAAGGGTAGCTACATCACTTTTTATTGAATAGGGAACTCAAGACATCACTTTGTACTGTTAATTGTCTTACGTTGAATAGATTTATGCTATTTCTCCTTAACAAAATGGCACAAAAGTGACGTATTAAGAATGTTATAAATAGCGTTTATGCTAATTAGAGCTTGAAGAGCAGGCATTGTCTCGTCAAGAAGCATATCCTACCATAGCTGCAATCGTACTGTACGATCTTCAAGGTACATAGTCTTCGACAGGAAGTCAATACCAATTGTGGCCTGAACAAAAAATTAAGTAAAATGAGGATGAGAAGAAAAATTATTCTTCAAATTGACATACTTTACTAGAAGAAGTGAAGCAGGGACTAGAAAATCTAGGTTACGAGCAGTTTCACAATCAAACAGAGAACACAAAAGCTATTCCATCAAAGCATGGAAAATGAAGTTGTTCTAATCATAGTCTAAAAGTTGGCAAAATCACGAAAAAGATAAAGCAAGTCAATTATTAACTGCCAAGGTCTAAGAGTGTGATACATTATCTTGTCAATGATGTGCAAGGAAGAAAAAGCTGCTTTTCGGATTATTAGAGACCGAGGAATATGATATGAAGCAATAAAGTAGGCACAATTTCTATATCCCACTGCTGAATGCTGAAGTGTATATTTCAATTACTTGTATAACAGAGGAGTGATTACTTCACATTTAACGCTACAAAACCTATCAGTCATTAAGGAAACCAACTTAAAGAGAGCAACGCACTCCACTCAAAATTTGCAAACAGACAAATAACCTATACTTTTGTACTCAGGGGCGGATCTACCTTATGAGGTAGGGGTGCCACGCCACCCGCTAGCTTCGCTAAAATTCTTACTATGTACCTAATATCTCTGTGAAGAAACGTATATATGGATAGAGTGGCACCCAAAAGTCACAAAGTGGAAGTGGGTGCCATTGGTTCAGCTTTCCCTTTGAAGGCTTTCCTTGGCCTCATGAATGCAAGTTCGATTCCCTGTTGGAACAGCTCCTTTGATTTTTCCTTTTTTCTACTTGTTAAAATTTCTTTTATTTTCAGGTAAGCCTCTTTTCCTTCTTTTTCGGTTCTTTCCCTCTCTCTTCTTCATTTTTTTAACTTTCAGTCCTCATTTTGGTTCTATCATTATACCTTACTTTATGAACAATTAAGTTCTATAGATAATTTGAATTGATTTTAATTAGCATATAATTTCTTTATTTTTAATGAAACGATATTAATTTATATATTGGAATATAATTTGAGCAATATCTTCCATTGGGTTTTGAAAAAAAATTAAATGGCTTGATTGATAGTCGTTTTGAGTCTAATATTATAGGTTGAATGTTGAAGGTTTTTCTTTGAAAATAATTGTCATATAACTCAAAAATTAAGATGGAAAAATAAACAAAGAACAATACAAGTAAATTAATCTAGTCAAACAAAGAATATATTATTAAGCTACTCTTTAAGCAAATATTTATATTGGAGGCGTTCTTTCATGAAATGGTATTTTTCTTTTGCATTTTTATTTAGAATGTGTTTAAATTAAACATTAAAAATTCGAACTAAAATCGAACTTATTTGATTTATGAATGAAAGGCCTATTCAAATTAACCAAAAACTAACCGAACCGACCCATTATTCTTAATCTGTCTTTGTAGCTACTGACATGTATACTGTATGCATAACATGGTGGCACCTCTGAAGTACAACCTTCGAATATTGGATCCGCCTCTGAAGTACTACACTCTAACAAATAATATGGCCAACAATGCATTGTGCAAAATATATATATTACCGAATGCATGGCAGTGCACATGCATCTAAGTATAAACATATTATACATACAAGTGGCGATAAATGTGCGTTACAGATAAAGATATCGAACAATGACTTACTCAAAAAAATACGCACTCAGATATGTTCCAGATATAAACCATAATTTTCAGTTACAAGGTTATCCGATACTCAGATCTGTTTCAGATAAACCATACTATACAGCACCATTCTAAACGAGATTAGAAAAATTCAACCTCTAAATAGAATCCTAGTAAGAAACGTCTTCACCTACACTCTCTGATTCTACTATGCATAAATTTATCAAGTGATGCTCGAAAGACTAACCTTCCAATGTAAATGCCAAAGCTAAGCGTATACTGAATCAGGAACAAAGCGAACCATAAAAGTTGATAGTAATACAAATAAAAAACTCTAACAAAAAGAAGATCATCAAGTCCTTATAGAGCAAAACTAAATATCACTAACGACAGGCAGAAAATAAATGTAATTGAGAAGCAGATCCGCAGAAAAAGAAGGTTAACGAATCACATGAATAATGAAGCAGGAAAAGTGTATACCTGATAAGTGTTATCGAATTTATCATACATGAATCGCGTGATAATACTGGTTTTGCCGACAGATTGATCTCCTAAGAAGACGAGCTTGTACTTCGCAAGAGCCGAAACTGGAGCCATATCTAATCGGATCTTTCGAAATCGCTAAGTTAATCGCAGTTCAGAGATAGCGGATCCGATCAGGATTTTCCGACGGAGTATCAGAGATCTCGCCGGAAAATGATCACGGAGAAGGCAAATGGGACTATGGATTCGTGGGTTTAGCGAGAGAAATTAAGAGAGTGTGTGTGTGTGTGTGTTTTGTATCGGGAGGGAGCAGAGCGCGTGATAAGTGTTTTGAAGAGGGGTTGGGCTTCGGCGAAACACGCAGTATGTGTTCCGTAACATGGTTGCATTACTTGAATTTGGCACATGGCATTTGCGGTGTGATTTGCTGGCTTTCGTGAAATTTTTATAGTTTCCTTTTTGTTGTATTCATGTTCTTCTTTTTTCTATTTTATTTTATACTTTTTCTTTTTTTGAAATAGCCTCTGATTTTCAATTTGTACAGATAGTTTAACTAATATTCACTTTAAATTTTACACTATTAGATTAATTTTACTTGTATTAGTAATCTATCTTATTTTCAATATTAGAATCTCACTTTGTATGAAGGTTACTTGTAAATATATAGATTACTGAGCAGCGCAAAACTAGAATTCTATCTGCGCGACGATAGAAACTCTGATATGTATTAAGAAAATCTATTGAATATATGCGAATAATTTATTTATAACTTAATAAACTATAATTCCGGCTAGTCTGATAATATTTTGTCTAGGACTGCTAGCGATTTTTGTTTCATCACACTATTTTTATTTTTATTTTCAATTTTTATTATTACCATAATTATTATCCTTCCACTTATTTGTTGCCCTTTACGGTGCTGATATTATTTGTCTGGTTTCTGTTGTTGTTACAGATCTTTTGTCTCTGAGCCGAGGGTCTCCCGGAAGCAGCCTCTTTCCTCTGTGGTAGGGGTAAGGTCTGCGTACACTCTACCCTCCCCAGACCTCACTAGTGAGACTATTATTGGGTTGTTGTTGTTGTTTAATAAACTATAATTTTTAAAATTCAAAACGCATAAATTCAAAATTTTAGATTTGCCTCTCATACTGCAATAAACTTTTCGTCTCGAAATACAAAACTATGAATTTGTTAGCGTTGTAAAACAAACACACACAAGCTAACAATTAAAAAATTGGTATACTCTCAGTGTGAAATTTTTTAAATGTCTAATAGTTTATACAGAAGGGTAAAACATATTGTATACGGTAAAAACCGGTTAGTCCTTCGTACGAATTGGTTGAAATAGTAATGCATTAGATCGGAGAAGCATCTTCATATTCAGGTTGAGGTCCGAAGTCAGGTCACCAAGCTTCGAGCCCTAGCAACCGATCAATATCGAGCTCGATATCATTATCGAGCTCGAATCCAAATCGAACTATGATGCAAAGTGAAGTTATCGAGCTTATGAGGCAGAAACCGACGAACACTAACCCCGAATCAATACAAGGAGCCGGGTCAGAATCGAGCTCGAGTCAAGATCGAGAGCTCGAGTCAATACCAAGCTCGAATCAATATCGAGCTCATAGACAAGAGCCGTTGCAATCCCACTAGAGGAGAGAATCCCAGCAGGAATTATGGAAAAACTGATTTATCATGGGTCTCCCACTATGTATTTTTAATTATATCTAAAGTAGGATCTCTCCACTATAAAAGGGATGATTATTATTTCTGAAAGGACCAAATTTTTGCATGCATTGTAACTGAGATATCATACACCCATATATTGAAGAGTTACCCTTTTTTAGCTTGATAAATTGATTTATCTTGCCTAATCTGTAAATTATCCTCTTTCCAACTTTGCTTATTTTTCATTCTCTATAGTCAACACTTGATATTTCTATTCATTCTTACGATTTGTGTCAAGTTATACCACATACCCTTAGAACTACGTACAAATTTAACTCAATCCGTTTTTCGGGTAAAACAGTTTGGCGCTCACCATGGGGCTAAGGATAATAGTGGTTATTTGATACAAATCTGCAAAAACACGCCGTTTTGCGCTTGTTTTCAGAAGTTTCTTTGATTTTGGATTAGCAACAACTAAACTACCAATTAAATGGCCTTACCTATCGACAACGAAGCTGGTCTTTAAGATGAGAACAATAACTTGACACCTAGTACAGAAAGGCCGCTTGTCAACGTCGTCGGAGCTCGAATTGAAGTGCCGATAGATATTAATTCGCATGTGGCCATTGAGGCGAACCTACATTCTAAACCTGAAAATAGCATACATGGTGGCACTCAGTATGCAGCTCGAGATATCCATAACGTCGAGGAAAACGGCGTCAGCTTGCGTATGATTTTCGAAATGTTACAAGCTCAACAGGCATCGATAGCTCAGTTGCAGAGTCAAACCCAGATACCGAGCAAGCCGGAGCCCAGTCAACCCCGAGAAATCACCCATACAACGGAACCATCTATAATGAAATCAAATGAGCAGAAGTCGGGGACTAATCCCGAAATTGCTAAGATGTTTGAAGAACTGACCAAACGAATAGAACCGGGAGAAATGAGGATCAAAGCAAACGATAAAAAGGTGGAAACATACAACTTTAGGGTTGATCAGATCCTGGGGGCACCACCAATATTGAAGGGCTTAGATTCCAAAAAAAGCAAACAAAAGCCTTTCCCCCAAAGCGCGGCTCCTAAACCGATCCCAAAGAAGTTCCGCATGCCCGAGATTACTAAATATAACGGAACTACCGACCCCAACGAACATGTCACCTCATACACATGTGCCATCAAAGGGAACGATCTAGAGGATGATGAGATCGAATCCGTATTATTGAAGAAATTCGGTAAAACCCTGCCAAAGGGAGCAATGATATGGTATCATAATTTGCCATCTAATTCTATCAATTCTTTTGCTATGCTTGTAGATTCCTTCGTAAAAGCACACGCCGGGGCCATAAAAGTCGAGACCAGGAAGTCGGACCTGTTCAAGGTAAGACAAAAGGATAACGAGATGCTAAGGGAGTTCATATATCGTTTTCAAATGGAATGAATGGATTTGCCACCAGTCACAGACGATTGGGATGTTCAGAATTTCACTCAAGGTTTGAACGAATGAAGTTTGAAGGCTTCACGGCGGTTGAAGCATAACCTGATCGAGTACCTAGCTATCATTTTGGTCGACGTGCACAATCGGTACCAATCAAAAATTAGAGTCAAAGATGATCAGTTGGGGGCTGAACCCATTGCTCGAAGGGATATCAATCGAGAATAGGGTCCGATCAGGGACCGATATCGACTGTATAATGAAAACCACAGAATCAATGAATCGAGACGTAACCCCGCACAAAGCAACACAAGAAGTGATCGAGGTCAAGGATCTCGGGGGTTGATGAACAGAAGTGAGTTCGATAGGCCTACCTGATCTAAGGAAGCACCACAGTTATCAGAGTATAACCTCAGCATTGATGCATCCTCCATCGTTGCGGCTATCAGACGCATCAAAGACACTAAATGGCCTCTACCCATGCAGACCGTTCCTGCCCAGAGGAATCCCAATCAAATGTGCGAATATCATGGCACCCATGGCCGCAGAACGGAAGATTGCAAGCAACTAAGAGAGGAGGTAGCCCGGTTATTCAATAAAGGGCACCTTCAAGAATTTTTAAGCGACAGGGCGAAGAACCATTTCAAAAACAGGGATTTCGGCAAACAAAACGAAAAAGAAGAACCGCAGCACATCATCCACATGATCATCGGCGGCGTCGACACCCCTCAAGGGCCGACGCTTAAACGCACTAAGACATCGATTATGAGAGAAAAATGACCTCGAACTCAGGATTACGCACATATAGGAACTTTGTCCTTCAATGATGAAGATGCAGAAGAAGTCATACAACTTCATAACGATGCACTGGTAATATATGTACTTATGAATAAAACTAAAGTTAAGCATATATTAATTGATCTAGGTAGCTCGGCCAACATTATTAAATCGAAAGTTGTAGAACAGCTCGGTCTACAGGACCAGTTCATACCCGTAACCCTGGTTCTGAACGAATTCAATATGGCATGTGAAACCACCAAAGGCAAGATAATTCTGCCAATAAACGTGGTCGGGACTATCCAGGAAATAAAGTTTCACGTAATCGAAGGCGACATGAGGTACAACGCCCTTTTTGGAAGGCCATGGATCCACAACATGAGAGTTGTACCTTCGACCCTACACCAGGTTCTTAAATTCCCAACATCGAGGGGAGTCAAAATAGTGTACGGAGAACAACCGGCCGCAAGAGAAATGTTTGTCGTCGAGGAAGCGAATCTGATATCCTCACCTTCGTTAATAAAGGGATCTGGCTCAAAAGGGGAACGAGATGCCAAATAGCAATCACAGACATTAGCTCTAACCCAACCAGAAAATCAGAAGATCGATGAAGATGATGATCAAAGGATCCCCCGATCCTTCGTGATTCCCGATGATTCCGACGCTACCCAATCAACGATTGAAGAATTGGAACAAGTCATACTAATCAAGCATTTGCCCGAAAGAAAGGTATACCTGGGAACAGCATTAACCCTTGAACTCAGGAAAAAGGCTTATTCAATTTTTTATTGATAACATAGATTATTTTGATAGGTCCCGTTTAGATATAACAAGGATCCCACCGGATATAACGACACATTGGCTAAGCCTGGACCCTAGGTTCAAACTGGTGAAGCAAAAAAGAAGACCCCAGTCCGAGGTAAAGCACGCATTCATAAAGGACGAGGTAACTAAACTTTTCAAAATAGGGTCCATTCGGGAGGTAAAATATCCTGAATGGTTAGCCAATGTAGTTGTAGTCCCTAAAAAAGGGAACAAACTTAGAATATATGTAGATTATAAGGATTTAAACAAGGCATGCCCTAAAGATTCTTTTCCACTGCCCAATAGCCATCGCACGATCGATGTCACGGCCGGCCACGATATACTTACATTTATCGATGCCTATTCTGGGTATAATCAAATCCAAATAAACCTGGAAGACCAGGAAAAGACTTTATTTGTCACCAAGTATGGAACATATTATTATAATGTGATGCCCTTCGGGCTGAAAAATGCAGGAGCTACTTACCAACGCCTAGTAAATAAAATATTCGAGGAACAGATAGGTAAATCAATAGAGGTTTATATTGATGACATGCTAGTTAAGTCCCTGCACACAGAGGACCATTTGGCTAATTTTCAGGAAACATTCGAGATTTTAAAGAAATACAACATGAAGCTCAACCCAGAGAAATGTGCTTTTCGGGGTCGGTTCGGGCAAGTTTCTCGACTTCATGGTATCAAATCAGGGGATCGAGATTAACCCCGATAAAATTAAGGCCATCGAAGACATCGCCATTGTGGACAGTGTAAAAGCCGTGCAGAGGCTAACATGATAGATTGCTGCCTTAGGCCGATTCATTTCAAGGTCGTCAGATCGAAGTCACAGATTTTTCTCTCTACTCAAAAAGAAGAACGATTTCTCTTGGACCCCGGAATTCCAACAGGCATTAGAGGAATTAAAGCGTTATCTATCGAGCCCACCACTGCTTCATACTCCAAAAACAGACGAAAAACTTTGCTTGTATTTGGCAGTATCGGAAATCGCGGTAAGTGGTGTCCTAGTTCGAGAAGAGCAAGGTACGCAATTTTTCGTTTATTATGTAAGTCGAACCTTAGGAGAAGCAGAAACTAGATATCCACACCTAGAAAAATTGGCACTCACACTAATAAGTGCCTCTAGAAAGTTAAGACCATACTTTCAATGTCACCCCATATGCGTATTAACCACTTACCCGCTTCGTAATATTTTGCACAAGCCCGAACTATCAGGCCGATTGGCCAAATGGGCCGTCGAACTCAGTGGGTACGATATCGAATATCAACCCCGTACGACCATCAAGTCTCAAATTTTAGCGGACTTTGTGGCTGATTTCATGTCGACCCTCGTACCCGAAGTTGAAAAAGAACTCTTATTGAAATCGGGTACATCGTCGGGGGTATGGACCCTTTTCACGGACGGGGCTTCGAACGTGAAGGGGTTCGGGTTAGGCATCATTTTAAAGCCGCCCACGGGTAAAACTATTAAACAATCTATCAAAACTACTAGGTTGACTAATAACGAGGCCGGGTATGAGGCCATGATTGCAGGTCTCGAACTAGATAAAAGCTTGGGAGTAGAAATCATTGAAGCCAAGTGTGATTCTTTGCTGATGGTAAATCAAGTAAACAAAACCTTCGAAGTTCGAGAAGATAGAATGCAAAGGTATTTGGACAAACTGCAGGTAACTTTGCACTGTTTCAAAGAATGGATCTTACAGCATGTAACTCGAGAACAAAACAGTGAGGCCGATGCACTTGTAAATTTGGGATCATCGGTAGGGGAAGATGAGATCAGCTTGGGGACTTTCGTTCAACTCTCGAGATCCGTGATCGAGGAAGGTCACACCGAGATAAACTCTACAAGCTTAACCTGGGATTGGAGGAATAAGTATATTGAATACTTGAGGAACGGAAATATCCCATCGGACCCTATAAATTCTATGGCCCTACGAACCAAAGCTGCTCGGTTCATATTGACTGCAGACGGAACATTATACCGAAGGACATTCGATGGACCACTGGCAGTATGCTTAGGACCAGGGGACACCGATTACGTCCTACGTGAGATTCAAGAGGGTACTTGTGGAAATCATTCAGGTACCGATTCATTAGTCCAAAAAATAATCAGAGTAGGATATTATTGGATCGATATGGACAAAGATGCAAAGGAGTTTGTTCGAAAATGTGACAAATGTCAAAGGTTTGCATCGATGATCCATCAGCCCGGAGAGCAACTTCACTCAGTCTTATCCCCATGGTCGTTCATGAAATGGGGAATGGATATCGTCGGCCCTCTGCCATCGGCCCCAGGTAAAGATAAGTTCATCTTATTTATAATTGACTATTTCTCTAAATGGGTTGAAGCACAGGCGTTCGAAAAAGTTAGAGAGAAAGAGGTTATAGACTTCATCTGGGATCATATCGTATGCCGATTTGGGATACCCGCCGAAATAGTGTGTGACAATGGAAAATAATTTATCGGCAGCAAAGTGACGAAATTCCTCGAAGACCACAAAATAAAAAGGATATTATCAACACCGTATCACCCTAGTGGGAACGGACAGGCCGAATCGACGAACAAAACTATCATTCAAAATCTAAAGAAAAGTTTGAACGACGCTAAGGGGAAATGGAGAGACATCCTACCCGAAGTTCTTTGGGCATATTGAACAACATCAAAGTCCAGTACGGGGGCAACCCCATTCTCCTTAGTATATGGTTCCGAAGCCTTGATTCCAGTCGAAGTCGGAGAACCCAGTGCCAGATTTTGATATACAATAGAAGAGTCAAATCACGAGGCTATGAATACTAGCCTCGAATTATTGGATGAAAAATGAGAAGCCACTCTCGTCCGATTGGCCGCCCAAAAGCAGCGGATCGAAAGATACTATAATCGAAGAACCAAGCTTTGCCATTTTAAAATCGGGGACTTAGTGCTAAGAAAAGTCACCCTCATCACCCGAAATCCCAACGAAGGAAAACTGGGTTCGAACTGGGAAGGACCGTACCAAGTACTCAAAAACGTCAGTAAAGGATCCTACAAACTCGGTATTATAAACGGCGAACAACTACCAAGCAATAGGAACGTGTCACACCTCAAACGATATTATTGTTAAGGTATGATTTTCTCCCTTATTTCGTCTATATATATTTGATACTAACTCATTGCAGGAGTTTAGCCAAAAACATCGAGACCTCAGGTTTTAAAGTACGTGTTGCACTCTTTTTCCCTTATATCGGTTTTTATCCCAACCGGGTTTTTCCGGCAAGGTTTTTAACGAGACAACAACTATGTGCTACCTGAGGACATTTTAATAGTATCCAAGGCTTCTTTACAATCAACCTCGAGTACTGGGGGGCTTTACCATCGAATAAATCGAGTTCGATACAAGAAAGTTATTTCGTACCAAAGTCATATCAAACAGGGTCTCGATAGGGAAAAAGTTTATGGGCCAAATGGTCAAATCGAACCATGCCCGCATAGTTTTGCTCGAGCCCTGGCACAAAATACGAACATATATATAACGACCTCTTTACCGATAACTCATATTTTGAACACTTTCGTTCTGCTTCATGATTCAAATAGGCTTAAGGGACGACCACTACCGAAGGAATTTTGAAAAAAGCCCTGGCACAAAATACGAACATATGTATAACGACCTATTTACCGATAACTGATATTTTGAAAATTTTCGTTCTGCTTCATGATTCAAATAGGCTTAAGGGCTGACCACTACTGAAGGAGTTTTGAAAAAACTTACACCATAAAGCCTACGGGCTATAATACTTTGAGTTCGAGTTCGAGCAAACTCTCACTCGACCATTAAGCCTACGGGCTATATTATTTCGAGTTCGAATCACTCACTCGACTTCTAAGCCTACGGGCTACTCTTATTTCGAGTTTGAGCAAACTCTCACTCGACTATTAAGCCTACGGGCTACATTACTTCGAGTTCGAATCACTCACTCGACTAATAAGCCTACGGGCTATATCACTTCGAGTTCGAGCAAGCACTCACTCGACTAAGCCTATGGGCTACTCTTATTTCGAGTTCGAGCAAACTCTAACTCGACCATTAAGCCTACGGGCTACATTACTTCGAGTTTGAATCACTCACTCGACTACTAAGCCTACAGACTACTCTTATTTTGAGTTCGAGCAAACTCTCACTCGACCATTAAGCGTGCGGGCTACATTATTTCGAGTTCGAATCACTCACTCGACTACTAAGCCTAAGGGCTACTCTTATTTCGAGTTCGAGCAAACTCTCACTTGACCATTAAGCCCACAGGCTACATTACTTCGAGTTCGAATCACTCACTCGACTACTAAGCCTACAGGCTACTCTTATTTCGAGTTCGAGCAAAACTCTTACTCGACCATTAAGTCTACGGGTTACATTACTTTAGGTTCAAACAATCACTTAAATCGACTACTAAGCCTATGGGCTACCTTATTTCAAATTTTGAGCAAGCACTCACTCGGTTATGAAGGCTACAAGATCCAAATTCGATCAAATTGCCTAAAACCTTATGAAAACCTTCATAAGGCATGGATAAAACAAAATCTTCTCAAGGCAGAGAATAAAACAGAGGCGAATCAAGAAAAGAAAAGATCTTTATATATACAAGAATATTTACAATGTCCGAACACGACACTACAAAAAAAAAAACTAAGGGCTAAGTTTCTTGGTCATCTCCGGGGGCGGTCTCTTCTCCATCGGGCTCCTCCCCGCTCTCAGACCCATCATCGTCATCATCAAAAGTCAAGGCTTCATCATCGGCTTCAAGCTCTTTAGCCCTTTTTATCTTTTCAGTAAGGTCGAAACCTCGAGCATGGATCTCATCGAGGGTCTCCCTCCGAGATCGGCACTTAGCAAGTTTAGCAACCCAATGTGCTCGAGTGTTGGCGGTCTCGGCTGCCTCTCTTGCTTGTTGTAACTGAGCAGCTTCAGCATTGTCCCGATAGATGGCCACAAATGTATCCGCATCAGCCTTTGCCTTTTCGGCGTCAGATTCGGCCTTGGCAAGTTCAGAGGCCAACCGAGCCTCGAGTTCCTCTATTCTTCTTGCTTGAACCGAGTTTTTTTCCTTCATACTTTGAAGTTGGTTTTCGGTCGATGATAATTGGGCCCAAGCAGCCTCTTTCTCTACAACAAAGCGGTCCATACCTTCTTTCCACATCAAAGACTCCACTTTTACCATATCGACCTCCTCACGGAGTTTCCCGATCATCTCAATTTTCTGCTGCAGCTGTGAGACCAAAATATTAGCCATCGTTCCAGTATCAAGCCCATAGCCTTTTAAAAATATCATTACCTGCTCGGACAGATTGGTCTGATCTTGGTGAGCCTTGGCCAACTCAGCTCGGAGGTCTTTGATTTACTCTCCCCTCTGCCCTAAGAGGAGTTTAAGGGTGTTCCTCTCCTCCGTGACCCGTTGAAGGTCGGCCTCATATCTACGTAGTTCGAATCGAGACCGAGAACATGCTTCTCGATGAACTGTTGCGACCTGCAAAGAAAGAAGAAACAAAGTTAGAAAAGAAAAACAAATGTAAAGGCATTAGCAACGAAGTAAGTTAAGGCTTACCCGATTCAAAGCCTGCTGCACTCTGAGGAAAAGATCCGATGCATCACTAGTGCCAACAACATCCTCAACACCAGTAAACAAATCACAGAAGGGGTCCTCCCCTTCATGTGATCAGTTTATCTCATGGGCCCCCAAAGCTTGGGCATCCCGAATCGCCCCTTCGAAAAAAGCATGGAGATTGGGCGAGTCCCCGATTACTATTGCCCCAAGTGAATCGCTTGGGGAGTTCTCCTAAGTTCAGAGAGCTTCAGAATCGGTCTCTTTTGATATACCCACCGATTGTTGACTTTGGTAGGAAGCATCCTCGATCTCTAACGGTTTGGGGACTCTGCCCGAACCTTCCTCGGATATCTCCTCAGTCCGAGGCGGAACTTTATAAATCATCATCGACGCAACTGCCTTAGGGGAATCGATGGTTTTCTTCGTTCGGGCCACCAACACGGACCCATCATTTTCTTCTTCTTCCTCGTCTTCATCCCTTAGATGCAGAACTGATTCCATGGTTAAAGGGATGGTATTCTTCCTCGCCTTCGGTTTTGGGTCTTCGGAAGCAGAGGCCCTTTTTCTCTTATTATCTTTCACCGGCTTTGGATCAGAGACCGAAGCCTCTTCCTCAATGGATGAAGGCCTCAAAACTGCATCTTTGCCCATATCTACATACAGGAAAATTAATTTAAGCATATAGAAAGCATCTCCTTCGACCTACCAAAGATACAAGAAAGAGGCTCACCATGATTTTTGGCCTCCCATCGGCCCTTGGATAAATCACGCCACAAACTCTCGGCGTATGTGGAGGTGGAAGATAGATCCCGAACCCAGTTCTTGAGATCGGGGACTGCACCGGGCATCCAGGGAAATGTTGCATCACAAGAAGGGGGATGTCGGTAAGAAAAGGAATTAAGAGGAAAAATAGCAGAAGATAACGACAGAATTACACTTACGCTTCATGTTCCACTCCTCGGAAAAAGGCATCTTTTCAGTCGGAATCAGGCTTGAAGTCTTTATTCGAACGAACCTGCCCATCCAACCTCGATCCCTGTCCTCATTTATACTCGAGAACAGAACTTTGGTAGCCCGACGCTGAAGTTTTATTAATCTACCTCGAAAGAGGTGAGGGCAGTACAATCAGATGAGATGATCGAGGGTGAAAGGCATCCCCTCGATTTTGTTCACGAAATAACGGATCAAAATGATGATCCGCCAAAAAGATGGATGGATCTGGCCTAGGGTTATTTGGTATTGGCGGCAGAAATCAATAATAACGGGATCGAGTGGACCTAATGTGAAAGGGTAAGTATACACACTTAAAAACCCTTTCACATAAGTGGTGATATCTTCTTCAGAAGACGGGATTACTATTTTTTTGTTCTCCCAATTGCAATCTTTTTTTAGTTGTTCGAGGTGCCTCTCGGTTATCGAACACATATACCTCGATACTGGATCACATCGGCAGGGAACCAACGAGCCTTTATTGACCTTAAAATCGGAGGTAAGAATACACGCCCCAAGAACGCACTCCTCAGGTCGTGGCTCCACCGGTGTTTTGCCGGCGGCAAATTGTGAAGAAGAGGCTTTTTTTATTTTTGAGGAATGGTATTTGATGTTTTCGCCATTTCTGGATTTAAAGATTGAAAAAAGAAGGAAGTAACAGAGAAGCGGTGTTTTTGAAGAAAGATTTTGCACAGAAGAATCACATAATTTTGCGAGTGAATTCAGAAAGAGTGAGAAAGAAGTTAGAAAATTTAGAGTTTGAAGATGTAAAAGTGATCAAAAGTGAAAAAGGGGGTTATTTATAGGTATACCAATGGCAGTTCATTTCGATAATGGCCGACCATCGTCTGACACGCATTAAATGCCTTGAAAAACTAATCCGACAGGACAGCTATCACGTGCTTCATGATCGATCCCATTGTAAACGCCAGCTTATTTCTGATCGAGCAGTCGAGAAATCATGTCGTTTCTCGCTACATCCTTCCCGAGAAACGAGGGGACTATCTGTATACGGTAAAAACCGGTTAGTCCTTCGTACGAACAGGTCGAAATAGTAATGCATTAGATTGGAGAAGCATCTTCATATTCAGGTTGAGGTCCGAAGTCAAGTCACCAAGCTTCGAGCCCTAGGAACCGATCAATGTCGAGCTCGAATCCAAATCGAACTATGATGCAAAGTGAAGTTATCGAGCTTATGAGGCAGAAACCGACCAACACTGACCCTGAATCAATATAAGGAGCCGGGTGAGAATCGAACTCGAGTCAAGATCGAGAGCTCGAGTCAATACCAAGCTCGAATCAATATCGAGCTCATAGACAAGAGCAGTTGCAATCCCACTAGAGGAGAGAATCCCGACACGAATTATGGAAAAACTGATTTATCATGGGTCTCCCACTATATATTTTTAATTATATCTAAAGTAGGATCCCTCCACTATAAAGAGGATGATTATTATTTCTGAAAGGACCAAGTTTTTCCATACATTATAATTGAGATATCATACACTCATATATTGAAGAGTTACCCTTTTTTAGCTTGATAAATTGATTTATCTTGCCTAATCTGTAAATTATTCTCTTCCCAACTTTGTTTATTTTTCATTCTCTATAGTCAATTCTTGATATTTCTATTCATTCTTACCATTTGTGTCAAGTTATACCACATACCTTAGAACTACGTAAAAATTTAACTCAATTCGTTTTTCGGGTAAAACACATATTTATACGATCCAATCATTTCAAATGCATTAAAGGAAAATAAACCTATATCCACGTCGGATAGGCTTCATATATAGTAGCTAATTGAAAACAGAAATGCCAACCGCGCCTTTCTGTTGAAGCTCTTCCTCTCTGACATACAGGTAAACTCTCCATGCTCTTCTTCCCCTCTCTGTATATCCATTTTGCACTTCACAAGCGTACGCATATCGTATAAACATTCACACATTCACGGCCTATTCGATGATTATTGATGTTTAGATACAAACATTACTTGTGCGTACTGGTATTTCGGTGAAATTTGTCAATTCTCGTAAGATAAGCTTCAAATTCTCGTGATTTTTTTGTCAATTTACTACTTCGTTGGTTGTAGAGATTTTGTGCTTTTTTCTAGCGTCTGACTCATTTTTCGGTTATTCGGATTGATAATGTGGTTTGTATGATCACGCTGTTGCTGAAATACGACAATTCTCTTACTCGCATCTACTTGAATGATTGACAGCGTTAGATATAAGAAATTTTATGAACTTTATTGCATTTGCAATATTGTTAGTTCAAAGATTAGCAGCAATAGCAATGGCTGTTGAGCCTGTAATTTCGTTTCTCCTTATATTTCAATTATTTTAGGTTTTGAACTTTAAAATCGTATCAGTCTTTTGCATATATGATCTATCTAGCAGTGAGTAGGAGTATTTGTTTGTGGAAGTGATTCGGTGCAGTATTGAGTATTTATGCTGCTTAATTATGTTTGTTTTGAGTTTGCAAAAATTACGATGCCACTGAAGAGATGAGTACTGATGCAACCGTCTGCTCCATCATGTATATATTTGTGTTTTTATTGTCAGGTTATTTGGTAGTTGAAGTTTCAAGTTCTGGTTAACAGGATGGTTTCATTTGAAGAAAGTGATGTTAAGAGTGAGTACATACTCCGCCTTTCTATCCTCATTATCTTTGACTTCTCTTAATTTCTGTAAATCCAGAAATGATGCTTTTGAAATAGTTCTTCCATATGGTCAAAGTACCACATGGAGTGTTCTGATTCACATAAAGTGTATCATTTTTGTTTTTATACATATTAGAAGTTTTAGATTATCTATGTATATAGATCATTAGTTGTTATTATTTTCTAGTCTATCGTCTTAATCAAAGAATTCTGTACAAACTTGTCTGCTTATAGTTTAGAATTGATACAGTCCGTCTTTGCTTTTCTTTGTCTGCACCATGTGATGTATGAAAAAATCAACCGCTGGTTGCCTGGTTCTGTTATGTCTGTTATGGCAGCTCTATGATATCGAATCTCATTATCGACGCACTTTTAGTTTGTTACTGCTTTACAAATTCACCATGATACTGGTCGGTGCAGGCTTGAACTTGATGGGTTTCTTTTTATTTCTTTCTTCATTTTGCATGAGCTGTTAATACAATGTTGTTTTGCAGATCAATTATTTTACTTCGATTTCTCCAGGCAGAAAACTTAAGTTGTATTCGAGATTTTGGTGTAATTATTTGTGTTTGTTTAATTATCTTATTAAATTTCAGCATCATAGTATGTATGTAGGTAGTAATATTTAGTCAGATTTAAGATGACTTTCTTCAGAAATATTATATGATCTCTCTTTTTTCCAACCCCCATCCCAATGGGCCGAAACTAAAGCTCTTATTTTCTGTTGGGTAATAGTCATAATGGGAGATTTCGGAAATCACTTAGAAAGTCAAGATCACAGGAGGAGGAAAGAACAAGGAAGAAAATCTTCTTTAGATGAAGACGATTCCAAAAGAAAGCCAAAACGGGGAATAGGATGCCTTAAAGGTGAGTTTGAACAATTTTTGGAAGTACCCTCAAGATTGCCAGTAGTCAGTCTCTGCCTAATAGCAATTTCACTCATCAGCAGCAAACATAACGTCTATTTCTTACATAGTGAATTCAGTTTCTATCTTAAAATTTGCTAGTTTTAAGATAAACTCCAGTACGTTTTATTTGATCTTGCTTCTTTTATTCATTTGATTTTGAACTTACACGAAGGTATATTTATCGATCTCTAGTCATTCAGTTTTGCTGCAGAACACCAAGAGAATTAGCTGGCTCTTTCCTGGATATTTGAAAGTTGAATGGCATATGTTTTTCAGGACTCCTGTAAAAAAGTTTATGTTCCTAGTGATTTTGACATGCTTGTTCCAAATACACAGTTCCTCAACCATGGGAAATCAAAACCTTCAATCTCATCTGAGATTGTAAAATGGCTCCAGAAAGCTACAGCATGGTATTACTGATGATGTACTTTGATCCAAGAAAAAGTAGTAAATGACGTTGTAGAAAACAAAAAGTGAAGTATAAAGTTCTATCAGTTCTTTAGTTCACCACGTAAACTTATCAAAATTTTCATTTGTGGAATGTACAATTTGAACTAATTTTATAAATTTCTTTCCTTGTATATGCTAGGTTAGAAGTTATCTCCCAAGAGTAAAGCATAATTGTCAAAAACTGACATTGATTAAAGGCGATAAAGACGTAGGATCATGTGGTGCTCTATCGTCATATTCTATTGTGGAAACTTATCAAGAAATTAACATATATATTGTACTGTGCTAAATCACTATCAATTTCGAAGAGAAGTCTTCTATCTTTTCTTGAATATGGTTTTACAAACCATATTTTTAAACAACCTCCTCACTGTTCTGAAGCAAAACTGAAGCTTATGGTGGTTTCGTGGTTGGTTTAATATGCTGTGATAATGTTGCCTTATTTGTTGTCTCAAGTTCTTACTTTCTCTGACATGTGACAGAGATTGGGCTTGGATTGACTGGATTTGGTGTAATTTTTACTCTGCTTGGAGTGTTTCTCTTCTTTGAGAGGAGTTTCGTTGCCATTGGGAATGTAAGATTTTCTTTATTGTCAATATGACAACTGTTTTGTTGTTCATCCTCTAATGCTTTGTGCTTGAGCCCTTTAATATGTTTGTTTGTACTTCGTATCATCTTTGATGGAACTTTTTGTGTGATCAGATCCTCCTTCTGTCTGGGGTGACCTTAACCATTGGACTGATGTCTACCTTGCAAATTTTCATGAAACGACAAAATTTGAAGGTTCCAAGTTCACGGACCCACTATGCTATGTCCTGCTTCATCTATGTCTTTGCTATTACCTTTTTTTTCCTTTGCAATCTCCATTTTCATATGCCAAAGCTTTAATTATCTGATAGGGTTCTGCCTCCTTTGCTGTTGGTTTCGTGCTTATTATGCTGGGATGGCCTGTGCTAGGCATGATTTGGGAGACCTGCGGTCTTTTTGTGCTGTTCAGGTAACCCTTTTTCTTGCATCCTTGTGTCTCGCCAAGAATAAACAGTGTTGGCTAATAAGGCATACTATGTAATGCAGTGGTTTTTGGCCCACCGTTGCTGTTTTTCTGAGGAAGTTACCTATCATTGGTGGAATCTTTCGCCAATCATCTGTGTCATCTGTATGTCACTATTTTGTATATGTATCTTCTCTAGTAACATTAAAAGTTATATGTGCAATATGCTTCAGATTCTTTCATGCATCACATTATGGTTGTCAACTGGTTACGCCTAAGGAATTTTGTCTCTTTGTTGGATTCCTGAAATTCATTTCTGGATAGTTCATAAATTTATAGTATAGAGAAGTTTTTGTTGACTGGTTGTTGTACAATCACGCCCATTATAATTTGTAGCTTCCAACTGTCTTATACACATTTGTTAGTATTGAAGAATCTTTTTCATATCTGTTAACTTGTTAGAAGCAAAGCGTTGGATGTTCATTATTAGACAAAGCATTTTCTGGATTGAAGCTAAGAACTGTTTCCTTTGTGTTGTGCAGTTCTTTCCACGTAACAGGGTTAAAATGGGTAAACGGATGCCGATTTGAGGACCGTAGCCTAACAGTAAATGAATTCTGAAAGAAGAAAACTGTGCAATGGGAAGCACCTGAATGAGTTCTAAAGAAAAGATAAGGAGAACCAGTACATACTACTTTTCTGCTAAACATTTAAACTTTAGCATTTGGATAAAGAGCATTAATGTCAAATTGGCTATGTGATATTGTATGTTAGTACTTGTCTCAGTCAATGATGTTAGGGGGCAAACAAAACGGAGCCATACAAGACTCTGATACACAGAGGTCATGGATCATGTATGCAACTGTTTCCACTATTGTCCCATTTTGTGATTAAGTCCAATTTGGTTGATATCTTCCCTTTATTTCTCTTATTTACCTTTGATATAGAATGAGCTTTGTTGTCGAAGATTGAGTTCCACCAAAACTTATAGTCTAGTGGTATTGTTGAAACCTTTCACACAGTAAGTGTGAATTCTATTCTCATTGCCTCCTTTTCTCTCCCAGTTCTTTGCCCCACGTGATAGAAAAAGTTTAAATAAAAGTCTTGAGTTTTAAGATTACGTAGGTGAAGGTATGAAATATAATCTAGAAAGCATATGATATAAAGGTCATACTAATTTTTATTTATTCAAAACGTGAATACGTGAGTAGCTTTTCTAAAACCATAACCAAAACTAGTTCAAACACACCTTTTTACAAATCTGTTTAAAAAATGCAATTTTCGAAAAATAGTTTTTCTAGAATTCAAAATCAAATATAAACGTTCCGAAAGGGAAATAGAAGTGTAAAAAGAATAATACACTAATATTAAGAAATGAGAGCAAAATAGAACAATATACTAACGGAGACAAGATGTATATGAGGAGAATGTAGAATTTATTTTATTCAAGTGTGTTTCTTCTATGTACATCATAGGATAAAGAATATCCTATTTATAGGATATAAGATACATGAAAAGTTACAAGAATACACCTAAAGGTTACAAATATTAAGTGATGAATTAACTAAGTACATGAACTCAAATGGTTCATGGAATAGGGATGTCTAAGAGTATTCAATGGACATCCACTTTAACATATTCATAACACTCCCCCTTGGATGTCCATCTAAAAGATAATGTGCCTCGTTAAAACCTTACTAGGAAAATCCAGTGAGAAAAAGCCTAGTGAAGGAAAAAAAGTACACATATCTTGTAATACGCATTGAGTTCTGCCTCATTAAAAATCTTACCAGGAAAATCCAATTGGGACAAAACCTTGGTTAAGGGAAAAAAAGTACAGCGCGTATTATACTCCCCCTGATAAAAACTTTATTTGACAATCTTATGTCTCAGCTTCTCAAATGTTGATGTTGGCAATGCCTTAGTGAATAAACCTGCTAGATTGTCACTTGAACGGATTTGTTGAACATCTATCTCACCATTTTGCTGAAGATCGTGTGTGAAAAAGAACTTTGGTGAAATGTGTTTTGTTCTGTCTCCTTTGATATATCCTCCTTTAAGTTGAGCTATGCAAGCAGCATTGTCTTCATACAATATCGTTGGAATCTTCGTTTTTATAGAAAGACCACACAATTGTTGAATATGTTGAGTCACTGATCTCAACCATACACATTCTCGACTAGCTTCATGAATAGCTATTATCTCTACATGATTAGAAGATGTAGCAGCTAAAGTTTGTTTTGTTGAATGCCGTGAAATAGTTGTACCCCCACAAGTAAATAGATAGCCTGTTTGAGATCGGGCTTTATGTGGGTCAGACAAATAACCTGCACCTGCATAACCAATCAACTGTGAATCGGATTCATAAGAATAAAATAATTCCATATCAATAGTCCCTCGGAGGTATCTAAAAATATGCTTAACACCATTCCAGTGTCTTGTTGTTGGAAAGGAACTAAATCTTGCTAATAAACTTACTGCAAAACTTATATCTGGTCAAGTATTATTTGTAAGATACATTAGTGCCCCAATTGCACTAAGATATGGAGTTTCATCACCAAGAAGCTCTCCATCATTTTCATGAGGTCGAAATGGATCTTTATTTATATCAAGTGATCTCACAACCATCGGGGTACTTAATGGATGTGCTTTATCCATATAAAAACGCTTTAGAATCTTTTCGGTATAAGTTGATTGATAGACAAAAATTTCATCTTTCATATGCTCAATTTGTAGACCAAGACAAAATTTTGTCTTTAGATCTTTCATTTCAAACTCTTTCTTCAAACAGTCTACTGCTTTTGAAAGTTTCTCAGGAGTTCCAATGATATTTAGATCATCAACATATACAACGATTATAACAAATTCAAATCCATACCTTCTTATAAATACATAAGGACAAATTGAATCATTCTTATACCCTTCTTTCAGCAAATACTCACTCAGGCGATTATACCACATTCGCCCTGATTGTTTCAATCCATATAAGGATTTTTGAAGCTTTATTGAACAATTTTCCCGAAAACTTTTATTAGTTTCAGGAACTTTGAGCCTTTCAGGGATTTTTATATAAATTTCGTTGTCTAATGTGCCATACAAATAGGCCGTGACAACATCCATTAGACGCATATCAAGTTTTTCATGGATTGTCAAATTTATAAGATACCTGAAAGTGATTGCATCCACCACATGAGAATATGTCTCTATATAATCAATGCCAGATCTTTGCAAAAATCCTTGTGCCACAAGTCGTGCTTTATATCTAACGACTTCATTTTTATCATTTCGTCTTCGCACAAAAACCCATTTGTATTCCACTGGCTTTATTCCTTCAGGTGTTCGGACTATACGTCCGAATACTTCACGTTTTTTCAAGTGACGCTAATTCTGCCTGGATAGCGTCTTTTCAATTTTGCCAATCATTTCTCTGTCTACATTCATCAATAAATCTTGGTTCAAGATCCTCATCTTGTTGCATTATTTCAACAGCAACATTATAAGCAAAAATATTGTCGACAATAATATTATTTCGGTTTCACCTTTTTGCCGTAGAGACATAACTTATTGAGATCTTTTCATTCTTATTATTTTCAGGTACCTGGACCTCCTCTGAGGTCTTATCATTTGTTATGTCACATGGCTCTTTTTGAGCAATTACCTCCATATTATGATCTCCTAGATCATTTGCTTCTTTTCTCTTTCGAGGATTTTTATCTTTGGAACCAATTGGTCTACCACGTTTCAAGCGTGGCTTAAACTCATTTGCATTTATAGATTGTCCAACCGGGATATCAATTCGAATAGGAGCATTAGCAGTTGGAATATGCGACTTAGTCACCCTGGTAGGTTAGTGAATGCATCAGGTAGTTGATTTACAAAATTTTGCAAATAAATTATCTTTTGAATCTCGTGTTCACATTGATTTATTCGAGGATCTAAATGAGATAGTGATAATTCATTGCAATCTATCTCCTTTTGCAGCTGCTTATTTTCTCCCCCTAATATTGGGTATACTGATTCATCAAAATGACAATCAGTAAATCTTCCCATAAATAAATCTCCAGTTATAGGTTCCAAATATTTTATAATAGAAAGAGATTCATACCCAACATATATCCCCAATCTTCTTTGGGGTCCCATCTTTGTGCATTGTGGTGGAGCAGTTGGAACATATATTGCACATCCAAATATTCTAAGATGGAAAATATTTGGCTCCTGACCAAAAGCCAATTGTATTGGGGAGATTTTATGATAACTTGTGGGTCTGATCTGCACAAGAGCTGCTGCATGCAAAATAGCATGGCCCCATGCCGAAATGGGAAGTTTTGTTCTCATAAGCATTGGTCTAGCAATTAATTGGAGGCGTTTGATCAATGATTCCGCTAGACCATTTTGAGTATGAACATGAGCAACCGGATGCTCAATTGTTATCCCAGTTAATATGCAATAATCATTAAAGGCCTGGGACGTAAATTTACCAGCATTATCAAGACGAAGTGTCTTAATTGCATAATCTGGAAACTGTGCTCTTAATCTTATTAATTGAGCTAGTAACCTCGCAAAGGCCAAATTGCGGGTTGATAACAAGCACACATGTGACCATCTTGTAGATGCATCTATCAAAATTATATAATATCTGAATGGTCCATATGGAGGGTGTATGGGCCCACATATATCACCCTGTATACGTTCCAAAAATGCAGGAGATTCAACTCCAATGTTAATTACTGATGGTCTAATAATCAGTTTTCCTTGAGAACATGCAGCACAAGAAAATTCTTTAGTTTGAAGAATCTTTTGGTTCTTCAATGAATGACCATGTGAATTCTCAATTATTTTGCGCATCATATTATAACCGGGATGGCCGAACCGGTTGCCAAATAATAAAATCATTAGTAAACTCCTTGTTTACTATGGCATGTGATTCAACTACACTAATATTAGTGTGGTATAATCCAGAGAAAAATGCGGGAAGTTTTTCAAGCACATACTTCTTTTCCGCTTTTATTTTAGTAATATAAAGGTATTCAATCCTTCATTGGTGGTCTCAATATGATAGCCATTTTGGCGAATATCTTTGAAACTCAACAAGTTTCTCTGAGACCTACTACAATATAATGCATCATTAACAGCCAATATAGTTCCTCCTGGTAGTAATACAGTCGCTCTTCCAGAGCCCTCAATTAATTTTGTACTACCAGATATTATTATGATATTGGCTTCTTTCATAATTAAATAAGAGAAATATCTCTTGTCTTTTAATATGGTGTGCGTCGTAGCACAATCCAGAAGACATATTTCTTCTTTATTATTCATACGGCCAACTAAAGACTGGGGAGTTTTCATATTCTTCAAAAAAAAAAACATCATAAGTAATATTGAAAAAATTAAGAACAAAAGAAACTACATTTATGAAATTAAATACGGACAATATAAAAAGTTTTATTCAAAATATGAACTTCATAAAAAGAAATATATTTATTCTTATAATTTTTCTCAATAATAAGTCTTCAGTTATGATGCTCAAAGAAGTCTCCAGCTTCTATATGAATAATATCTGCAAGGCCTTCAAAAATATCATCTTTATAGGCAAGGTTTGCTTCAACTTTATCATGATTATTCATAGGGCCCGCCTCAAGATCATTTTGAAAAGTCAAGTGAGTCTCAACTTTATTTTGTTTCCCTTTTATAGATGCTTGATAAAGTTTGACAAAATGCTCAGGTGTACGACAAATTCGTGTCCAATGATTTTTCATACCACATCGGTGGCAAACATTATCTTTGCCTTTTGAAGGATTATTCCGAGAACCCTTATTGTTCTCTTGTTTATAACGACTACCACCATGGCGATTATTATTTCGCCCCTTGCCACGCCCACGTATATTTATACGGCCACGATAATTATTTTGTCTTTTTTCAGACTTTGGATCTATCGTTCCCAGATTCGCTTCTGGAAATGGAGCTGATCCAGTGGGGCGGGCTTTATGATTTTTCATTAAAAGGGCATTATATTGTTCAGCCACCAAAAGGCATGAAATTAACTCAGAATATATCTTAAAGCCTTTTTCACGGTATTGCTGTTGTAACACCATATTTGAGGCATAAAAAGTGGAAAGAGTCTTTTCCAGCATGTCCTCATCATTCATAGGTTCCCCACATAATTTTAGTTGGGAAATTATTCTATATACAGCAGAATTATATTCACTTATGGTCTTATAATCTTGTAGTCGTAAGTGCATCCACTCACGACGAGCTCTTGGCAATACCGTGGCCTTTAGGTGGTCATATCGTTCCTTCAAACTAGTCCATAATTGAAATGGATCTTTCAAGGTTAAATATTCACTTTTTAACCCTTCATCGAGATGATGGCGAAGGAAAATCATGGCTTTCGCCTTATCCTGACTTGATGATTTATTTCCTTCTTTAATAGTGTCACCAAGACCTTTAGCGTCAAGGTGAATTTCAGCATCAAGTACCCATGGCAAATAGTTATTCCCAGAGATATCAAGTGCCATAAATTCAAGCTTTGACAAATTCGATATAGTGAAAACTATCATAGAAATAAGTGAATTAGAATGACAAGAATTATTATCAATTCAGTGCAGTACATAATCGTGTATTAATATTCTATATGTAAAATTATCAAACAAACAATTATGTGCAGTGCGATAATAAATTAGTGTTTAATATTACCCACAAAAACTTTAGACATGTAAGTGTCACACCTCTTTTTTTCCGAAGTGATAGGGGATAGAGAGTTTTTCCAATTTAAGTGACATTATTCGAAATGAGATTATTTATTTATTCAGAGTCGCCACTTGGAATAATTTATGGTGTCCCAAGTCACCGATTTATTTTAGAATCCCAAATCGAGGAAATTTAACTCTTATTTTTGGTCCGCGAACACAGAAGACCGGGTAAGGAATTCTGTTAACCTGGGAGAAGGTGTGAGGCACTCCCGAGTTTCGTGATTTTAGCACGGTCGCTTAACAATTAATACTTGGAGTAATTATCTGATTTATTACATGTTTTAAACCCATTGTGCATTTTTATCTTTTACCGCTTTTTAATATTTATGAAATTTATTTGAACAAGTCGCGATGTCGCACACTTGTCGTTTTGGTACACATTGCAAACCGCACTACGTGAAACGCACCCGCGATTTACAACATGTTTATTTTTATTATTATTTGAAGTTATGGTCAAGTTGCGTGAAACGTGCACTTGAATTGGGGTTTACATATCATGACTATGCCACAGGAACCGTACCCATAGTCACGATGATTTATTATTAATCGCGCCTAAATCAAGCTATGGTGTTCGAATATTATTCAATTACTAATTTTGACATTATTGTAAGGTCATGAGGTATGTATATTGTTATGGAGGAAATGAAGTAAATTAATTATGGAAAAAGTTGGCTAGCTTGTGAATGTTTATTTGTTTTTGGTCATGTGCAATAATTAGCCCATAAATACGCTAGGAAAGTTCAATTAAAGTCTTACACCAATCATGGCCCAACCTAATCTCTTATAATTTTATTGCTAACCAATATTTGAAATTAGACTAAATTTATGGCAGAAAAAGATAGATACAGGCAGGATCAATTTAGTCACTAAGATAGGAGATCAAAATGAAACTAAAGCATGCTAAAATGGAAAGCCATTACTTCATTGAATAAACAAGAAAAGTAACGAATTAATACATATTCATCAATAAAATTAACCATATGAACTACTAAAAAGGACAATAAATTAATCTTAACAAATACTAAACAGGAGAACAAATTAATCTTAGCACACTCAGATGCGAACTCGATCATATCATACTCAAAGTTAAATTAAAACAAAGTGACCCAAAACATTAAAGAGAAAAAAAAATAGAAATAGAAGTGAACCTTTGTATTGATGATTGTGGATTTAAATTACAACCACTCAATGATCGGATAGCTCTCAACTGGACCCTTCGGACCACGAAAAACTCGAGCGGCAAATCTCAACTTGTAACCTCAATCGACCTTGCAAAACTGACGATTTAGTGGCTATTTTTGGAGGTTTTTTTTTTTTGGGGGGGGGGGAGGGGGGGAGGGATTAATGATGGCTCAAAAGTGGTCAAGGGCTGGTGGTTTTGGGGTGGTGAAGCTGCTGGAGTTTTCGAAAGAAAGCCGAAAAAAGAATGACACGAGTAGAAATTTTCTTATCGTAGAAGAAGAAAATAATTTTTTCTCAATTCCTTCCTCCCTATTTTTTCCTTTCTCTCTCTATCTTTTTTTCATCACATTTCTCTTCTATTTATAGAATTTTTTTTTTGAAATTTTCAGATTTTTATTTTTTATTATTTATTTATTTATTATTTTTAATTAAAAAGAATTTCCACTTCCCATTTTTCTTATTTTTTTAAAAAAAAAAATAATTTCCCACTTTCCTTTACTTTTATTTTTTAATTTCTCATTTTTTTTACTTTTAATATATTTAAAATCCCACTTTTTTACTTTTCTTTTTTTATTTCTCACTTATTTTAATTTTTTTTTTATTTCCCACTTACTTTTCCTTAAAAAAAAAATCAGATACACTTACTTTTATTTTTTAATAACAACTTTATTTTACTTTTTATTTTTTAAATTTCCACATTCTTTTACTTTTATTTTTTAAATTTTTCCCTTTTTTTATTAAATAATTTCTACCTACTTTTACTTTTACTTTTTAATTTTATATTTTTACTTTTTCTATTTTTTAATTCCCATCCGAAATTTATTTATTTTTTTAAAAAATAATTAATTTTTATTTATTTAAAAATAAAGATAAAAATAATACTAATAATAATAATTGACCTTTTAAATTATTAATAATTTTTTCTATGTATAAGTGTAACAAAGCTAAAAAATATATATATATTAAATTCTGAAAATATTTACATAGTAGAAGGTGATAAAAATTCAAATATAGTAAAATATTAGGTGCTCACATGTAAGTATATTTTCATAGAATAAATAAGTTGAATTAATATGTACTAGTATAATTTTGTTCTACTTAGAATACGTTTCAATAAGCTAAGTAGGCATAAAACTAGATGCTATCAATTCTGACAAGTTTCAACATTCAATACGATTCATCTAATAGTTCTATCGTTAATTTTAAAGTCATTAATTAGTTTGTACACTTAGGTGATAAATTTATTGGAGACACATTTAAACCTTTTGAAAATTTTACAAGAATTCCTTCTAAATGCATATTCTGTTAGAATATTTGGATGCAGGCTTAATTAGTCTAATTATTGTAATTCAATTTTAATACTTATTTATTTATTTATGTGTAGGATTAAACTTCTTCGTAGTTTATATAATGAAATATCAATTTAATCGAAACTTATTGTTTTCATACCAATGCAATTATTATAATCATATTCAAAACAAGTTATGCATATAGTAATTAAATTGCTGGTTAAAGAAAGATCCTAGTAGAAACATTATAAATATAGGAATGTATAACTGAATCGGAAAAGAAACTGACTACCTCTTTTAGAAAGAAGATAAAATTTGGATGAAGCAGATAACCTCAGTTGGTTAGAACCTCGTGCTGATAACGTATTAAGAAATGAGAGCAAAATAGAACAATATACTAACGGAGACAAGATATATATGAGGAGAATGTAGAAGTTATTTTATTCAAGTGTGTTTCTTCTATGTACTTCATAGGATAAAGAATACTCTATTGATAGGATATAAGATACATGAAAAGTTACAAGAATACACCTAAAGGTTATAAATATTAAGTGATGAATTAACTAAGTACATGAACTCAATTGGTTCATGGAACAGGGATGTCTAAGAGTATTCAATGGACATCCACTTTAACATATTCATAACAACTAATAGTTTTTTGTTTGTTTGGAGTAAACGGATGAATTTGAGAATTACAATTTCTTTTGAAGTAACTTCATATTCAACATGTATTATAATATTATTAGGTTAATGACAATGAAGGAATAATTTAAAGTTTAAAGTCGTAAAATTAATTATATTTGAGTGATCTTGGAATATCTATTTTGAGAATTTACAAGTGTTTGATTACCTTTGAGAAATGCAGGGATAGTCGTCCATGTATAAAATAAAAAACGGAAAGCCAAAAAATGCCCTCAACGTATTAGAAATGGCTCAAACATGTCCTCCATCCACGTATTTGTTTAAATTTGCCCTTAATGTTATTTTTAGGCTTAAAAATATCCCTCTTTTAACGAAAAAATAACATGATATTGATGAGCATTTTAATTGAACATATGACATTTATTTAGTGGTCCACATGGATTTTTCTAACCCAACCCAAAAAATTCGACCCATCCATTCTAATAATCCGATCCTTTTAAGAGAACTAAAACCACACAGTGTGATATTTTTTTCTCTCTCCCCCCTCCTCCCCCCTTCTTGTTGAGATTTAACACTCTAATCTTATTTTCTCTTACAAGAAATAAGTTGACAAATTTGCTCTTGAATCTGCAATAATCTTTTCTCCAGTGTGGAGTTATAAAAGCTAATGTAATGAGAAACATAAGTAAGCAGTTTTTACTTTCTTCTTTTGCAGTAATCCATGGAATTTTTCACATACATAATAGAAAACATCGTTTGGCTACACCATTGAGCAGATGAACTTGACAGTCATTTTGTTTTCGCCCGATGACATAAGCAAAAGCTTCGGTATTTTGACCTAGTATCTCTTGTTTCAAGGGTTCTTATTTTCCTCCTCTTTCTTCCTTCCTTAATTTTCCATCAACATAATAGAACCAGCCATACATTAAATACAATTTAACCAACACAACAACTGTCACAATTAAGCAACAATAATATTAGAACTAAAAAAGAAAATTAAAAGAATTGAAATAAAAAAATTAACTTAAATCACATAATTAAAAGAACTAAGACAAAAAATTAAAAGAATTAGTATCAAAACATTAAAAGAACTGAAATATACAAAAACTGAACTCAGAAAGAAGATGGAAAATCAAGGAAGGAAGAAGAAGAGGAATGAGCTCTATTTGGAACAAAAGAGAAAAAAATAATCGCCTCAGAAACGTTGAGTTATTTTAAAAGGATCGGGTCATTAGAAGATGGATCGGATCTTTTGGGTTGGGTTAGAAAAAATTTATGTAGACCACTAAATAAATGTCACACGTTCAATTAAAATGTCCATCAATGCCATGTCATTTTTCCGTTAAGGGGGGTATTTTTAAGCCTAAAAATAATATTATGGGCAAATTTGAACCAATAGATGGAAGAAGGGCAATTATGAGTCATTTCTAATAGGTTAAGGGCATTTCTAGTTCTTTTTCGAATAAAAAAATCCGAAGACAGAGACAGAAAAAAATCCATAAATCCAGAAGTTGGAGCTTATTAAAATGTAAAATTGGAAAAAACCTTAATAGTGTTATAAAATAAAGACAGTAAAGTAAAGACAAGTATAAAGAGAAACTGATATATTATTCAAACTTCAAACTTATGTACATAATGAACTGAATTCTCCTCTATTTATAGAAGAAAGGAAGCTGCTGTGTAAGCTGCTTGTAAGCTGCTACTCTAAACTGTTGTGTCAGATATAGATAATCTTCTATCATGGGTAATATTTATCCATAACGGAGTACCGAAAGGATAAGTTTCTTCAGGAGGCTTATTTTCAATAGAGTACTAAATAGATAAACATATTTACGGCGGAGTCTCATATGGATAAACTTCTTCAGGAAGCTTATTTACAACAGAGTACTAAATAAACATCCATAATATAATATATTTATGACACTCCCCTTGGATGTTCATTAAAAGATAATGTGCCTCGTTAAAACCTTACTAGGAAAAACCCCGTGGGAAAAAATCCTAGTGAAGGAAAAAGAGTGCACATATTTAGTAATACGCATTGCTAACTGCCTCATTAAAAACCTTATAAGGAAAACCCTGTGGGAAAAAATCTTAGTAAGAACAAAAGAGTACATCGCGTATTTTACTCCCCTGATAAAAACCTTGTTTCAAATATTTAAATCTCCACATTCCAATCTTGTATACTATCTTCTCAAAAGTTGAAGTTGGTAAAGATTTAGCGAATAAATCTGCCGGATTGTCACTTGAACGAATTTGTTGCACATCAATGTCACCATTTTTCTGAAGATCGTGTGTGTAGAATAATTTTGGTGAAATATGCTTCGTTCTATCTCCTTTTATAAATCCTCCCTTCAATTGGGCTATGCATGCAGCATTGTCTTCGTATAAAATTGTGGGTCTTTTCTCACATTCCAAACCACATTTTTCTCGAATAAAATAAATTATTGATCTCAACCATATGCATTCCCTACTTGCTTCATGAATAGCTATTATTTCAGCATGATTTGAAGAAGTAGCAACAATAGATTGCTTTGTGGAGCGCCATGATATGATAGTACCTCCACATGTAAAAACGTACCCGGTTTGAGATCTAACTTTATGGGGATCAGATAAATAACCTGCATCTGCATAACCAACAAGATCTGCACTATCTTTGTTAGCATAAAACAAACCCATATCAAGAGTTCCCTTTGAATATCGCAATATATGCTTAATCCCGTTCCAATGTCTTCGTGTAGGAGAAGAACTATATCTTGCTAGTAAATTAACAGAAAATGCTATGTCAGGCCTTGTAGCATTAGCAAGATACATTAGTGCACCAATTGCACTAAGATAGGGTACTTCGGGACCAAGGAGTTCCTCATCCTCTTCTGGAGGTCGGAACAAATCTTTATTCACATCAAGTGATCGAACAACTATTGGTGTACTCAATGGGTGCGCTTTGTCCATGTAAAAGCGTTTTAAGACCCTTTCTGTATAGGCAGATTGATGGATAAAGATCCCGTCTACTAAATATTCAATTTGCAGACCAAGACAAAGTTTTATCTTTCCAAGATCTTTTATCTCAAATTCTTTCTTAAGATATTCAATTGCCTTTTGGAGCTCTTCTGAAGTTCCAACAAGATTTATGTCATCAACATAAACAGCAAGTATAACAAATTCTGAAGCCATTTTCTTTATAAAAATACATGGACAAATAACATCATTTATGTAACCCTCTTTCAGCAAATATTCACTGAGGCGATTATACCACATGCGCCCAGATTGCTTTAAACCGTACAAAAATCTTTGTAATCTGATTGAATACATTTCCCGAGATTCTGAATATGCTTCAGGCATTTTAAATTCTTTAGGGATTTTTATGTAAATTTCATTATCAAGTGACCCGTACAGATAAGCTGTAACCACATCCATTAGATGTATTTCAAGCCTTTCACGTAAGGCTAAACTGATGAGATATCGAAATGTTATGGCATCCATAACTGGTGAATATGTTTCTTCATAATCGACTCCAGGTCGTTGTGAGAATCCTTGTGCAACAAGGCGAGCCTTGTATCTTTCAACTTCATTTTTATCATTCTTTTTTCGCATAAAAACTCATTTATGACCAACTGGCTTTATACCAGCAGGTGTTTGGACTACTGGTCCAAAGACCTCTCTTTTAGCAAGTGACTTCAATTCCGATTGAATTGACTCATGCCATTTTGGCCAATCAGATCTTTATCGACATTTTTCGACAGATCGGGGTTCAAGATTCTCACTATCTTGCATAATGTTAAGTGCAACATTATATGCAAAAAAAAATCCACCACTATTTCAGATCGATTTAAATTAATCCCATCACCAGTAGAACTTATTAAAAGTTCCTCACTCACTTGAGTCTCAGGTTTATTGATTTCTTCAGGGATCTCAGAACTAATCAGATCTTGGGTCTCTTCAGGAGATCCCTTCATAATATCATTTTGATCATTTGTCGATTTTTTTTTTCTAGGATTTCAATCCTTAGAACCCAAAGGTCTACCACGCTTTAGGCGTGCTTTAGGTTCACTAACTCTCATGCTAGTAGATGGTCCTGCTGGGACATCAATTCGGATAGGCACATTCTCTGTATGGATATGCGACTTAGTTATCCTTTTCAAATCAGTAAATGTGTCTGGCATTTGATTTGCTATATTCTGTATATGGATGATCTTCTGGACCTCCTGATTACATATAGGGGTACGTGGATCAAAGTGAGATAATGATGAAACTTTCCACACAATTTCTCTTTTGATTTCCTTTTTCTCTCCCCCTAATTGTGGGAAATTTGTTTCGTCAAATTGACAATCTGCAAATCGAGCAGTAAATAAATCTCTCATCAATGGTTCAAGATAGCGAATAATAGAGGGTGATTCAAACCCAATATATATTCCTAACCTTCTTTGGGGACCCATCTTACTGCGATGTGGTGGTGCGACTGGCACATATACAGAACATCCAAAAATTCGTAGATGGGCAATATTTGGTTCATGACCAAAAACTAATTGTGACAGAGAATATTTATTATAATGTGTTGGTCTGAGACGGATAGTGATGCTGCGTGCAAGATAGCATGGCCCCAAACGGTAGTGGACAATTTTATTTTCATAAGTAGTGGTCTTGCTATCAATCGCAGTCATTTAATAAATGACTCTGCAAGGCCATTTTGAGTATGAACATAAGCTACATGATATTCAACTTTTATCCCAACTGATAGACAGTAATTATCAAAAGCTTGAGATGAGAATTCTCCAGCATTATCAAGGCGAATAGCCTTTATAGGATAATCTAGAAATTGTGCCCTTAATCGAATTATTTGGGCTAATAACTTTGCAAATGCCAGGTTGCGAAATGATAGTAGGAACACATGAGACCATCTTGAAGATGCATCTATTAAGACCATAAAATATCTAAACAACCCACTTGGTGGGTGAATAGGTCCACATATATCCCCATGTATACGTTCTAAAAAGGCAGAGGACTCAATGCCAACCTTCATTGGTGATGGTCTAGTGATCATTTTGCCTTGATAACAAGCATCACAAGAAAATTCATCATCTGTATGAATCTCCAGGTTCTTTAATGGATGCCCACTCAAATTTTCAGTAATTCGTCTCATCATTATTGATCCAGGATGGCCCAAACGGCCATGCCAAAGCACAAAAATATTTGAATCAGTAAACTTCTGGTTTACGATAGAGTGTGCTTCAACTGTACTAATCTTTGAATAGTATAAGCCAGAAGATAAAGTTGGTAACTTTTCTATAATGCATTTCTGGCCAGAAATATTCTTCGTAATACAAAGATATTCCACGTTCATTTTATCTATTGTCTCAACATGATACCCATTTCGGCGGATATCTATAAAACTCAACAAGTTTCTTCGGGACTTGGAGGAGAACAATGCATTGTCGATAATAAGTTTTGTTCCCTTAGACAGAAATACAGTAGCTCTTCCGGAGCCTTCAATCAAACTTATATTACCAGAAATTGTTGAAACATTTACTTTTTCCTTATGCAAATAAGAAAAGTATTCCTGATCTTTGAATATGGCATGAGTTGTTCCACTATCAATTACACAAATATCTTCATGATTGGTCTTTGATCCAAACACAATTTGAGGATTATCCATATTCTTCAAAATGATATAAACAAAATAAATATGATAGTAAACATCATTTTTAAAGCATAACTTTTATTTATGTATAATAATTACATAACCATACTATCTACTACAAACAACAAAAATTAAAATATTTACATTTCTATAGATTCACTACCGATCACATGACTTGTTTCTCCTTCTGGGAGTGCAAAATAATCAGCTACATCCAAATGTATGAAGTCTAAATTATCTTCAGAAATAAAATTTGCTTCAGCATTTTTCTCTGTCTTCTTCAGGGAGGCTTGATACAGCTCAACTAGGTGCTTTGGCGTACGACATGTACGTGACCAATACTCTTTTCCTCCACATCTATAGCATGTATGTTCTGGCTTTGCTGCTTGCACCGCTTCATGCTTTTGTTCCTTCCCTTTCCACTGCTGGTGGTGAGGGGGGGTTCTTTGGTGCATTGTTATTACCACGATTAGAGTTTTCTCCCCGACCACGGTCATGACCACGACTGGGGCCACGTCCTCTTCCACGCTTAGCTTGGTGGAAGTTCGTCTCATTCACTTCAAGGAATGGACAAGAACCAGTAGGTCGGCTTTCATGGTTTTTCATTAATAGCCCATTATGTTGCTCGGCTACAAGAAGATGTGAGATAAGTTCAGAATACTTTTTGAATCCCATCTCTCGATATTGCTGCTGCAGGAGCATATTCGAGGTATGAAAAGTGGTGAAAGTTTTCTCCAACATATCATGATCAGTAATATTATCACCACATAGTTTCAATTGGGAAATAATTCTAAACATAGCATAATTATACTCACTGATAGATTTAAAATCTTGTAGCCTTAGATGAGCCCAATCATAACGTGCCTGTGGAAGAACGACCATCTTCAGGTGTTCATATCTATCTTTCAAATTATTCCACAGTATGACTGGATCTTTAACAGTAAGATATTCCATTTTCAGGCCCTCATCAAGGTGATGTCATAGGAATATCATTGCTTTGGCACATTCTTGGTTTGATACCTGATTTTTATCTTTGATGGTGTCTGCCAGACCCATCGCATCAAGATGAATTTCGGCATCAAGCACCCAAGACATGTAGCTTTTGCCCGATATATCCAGGGTTACAAACTCAAGTTTAGAAAGATTTGACATTATTTAGAAAAAGAAAGTTCGTACCTTTGATACTTTCAAAGTATTTTCTCGAGATGGCAGAGTCTCGTGCTAATAACGTGTTATAAAATAAAGACAATAAAGTAAAGACAAGTATAGAGAGAAACTGATATATTATTCAAACTTCAAACGTATGTACATAATGAACTGAATTCTCCTCTATTTATAGAAGAAAGGAAGCTGCTGTGTAAGTTGCTACTGCAAGCTGCTGTGTAAGTTGTTACTCTAAGTTGTTGTGCCAGATATAAATAATCTTCTATCATGGGTAATATTTATCCATAACGGAGTACCGAAATAATAAGTTTCTTCAGGAGGCTTATTTCCAATAGAGTACTAAATAGATAAACATATTTACGGCGGAGTCTCATATGGATAAACTTTTTGAGGAAGCTTATTTACAACGGTATACTAAATGAACATCCATAATATAATATATTCATAACAAATAAGTGTACAAGTCACTATTTACTAAGCACTTCTGAACCGGGGCTTGCTAATTCCGGTCCAAGAGATCAAGATGTAAAATACTCGAAAGAATCCTCAAAACCTCAGTCTAATTCAGCACTTCTTCCCGTCGCAACAAGGCCTAAACAGAAAAAGGAAAACGACGAGAACAACAATGGCGTCGGCGTTGAGATCTGCTATACTCCGTCACATCCGGGTTCCGGCAACCCAAGCCTTAGCTGCAAATGGATCGAGGCTAACCGCTGTCAGATTGATGTCGTCGCACGATGACCATATCACCAAAGATGAAGTCATCAACAGAGTCCTTGACGTCGTCAAATGCTTCCCCAAAGTCGATCCTTCCAAGGTTTTTTCCTCAATTCCTTTTGTGGGAGTGGTTAAATTTTGATTTATTTGATAAACCCATTTGACGAAATGAATCAGATCTGAGAAATATGAATACAAGTATTTGCATCGTTGGTAGCTATTTATTGGTCAAGCCTGGAACATTAGGGTTTTTATTTAGCTATAGCTTTGGTAAAATGGACATATGTTTATCCAGATGATATGGGAGTCTATTTATACCTGAAACAAAACAAAATGAAAAGGACTTGGTATATGTTTATCTTTTATCAAATTGTATAGTTATCTATTTCCCATCTAGAGTTATGAGATACTTGTGCTAGTGGGAGGTAGCAGGTACCCGGTGGAATAGTCAAGGTGTGCTAGTATAGATACCACCGTCATCCAAAATGCTCAATTGTGTAATTTTACACAAAATGCTCATTGTCACACGAAATGCTCAATTGTGTAATCTCTCTCTGGGAAGCTTGAGAATGGAAAGAGAAGTTGATTCCTTTTCTTATATTTTCTGTTTCCTTTTAGGTGGATGGCAAATGCTTATTCATAGCTCTAGATGACCTAAAGACCGGAAACAAAGTAGCCGAGAATTTTCTCTAGTCACCTGCTGAATGCTATGTTCAGAGCTTAGCTTTAGAATCATTTACTTTTCATGCATTTCAATCAAACTTAGTGTAGTTTGATTCTGTAGAAAAGAACTGATCTACCTATTGGGACTGTCTTTGCGCTGAAGTGTTAGGTTAGGAGAACTTTAGTTGCCATTCATTTTCAAGATAAGTCAATTAATTGGTTAATGAAGGAAATTAAGAAGGAATTTAGGAGGTTTTAAGTTCAAATCCTAGCGGAGGCAAAAATGCTAGGTGGTTTGTTCCAATCTGTCCGAGTCTTGGTTTACAGAGTTACCCGGTACCTGTGCTAGCGGGGGCACAAGTACCTGTGGAATTAGCGAAGGTGCACGCAAGTTGACGGAAACACCAAGGTTATCAGAAAGAAAAGGCTTTTTTTTTTTGGGAATGGGTGGGTAGGTGGGGGATTTAGGGTTCTAATAAGAAAAAGGTGAACTACGGATAGAGACTACACATAAGTCATAGTAGCACCAACCAGGAAACCTCCAACCCGAAGCTGTTGTTTAGCATATTTAAGATTAAATTTGGAACAAATTGCAGAGACATGCTAAGTTGCTCGGATTGGGGTGCGGATTTAGAGGTCGGATCCTTCATGATCTAAATTATAAGATTCAGGAGTACGAATCCGGTTGCGGATACGGGTTCGGGGATTCAGCTAATAATAATTGAAATATCTAAAAATAGAGTTATAAATAGTCTTAGACTATGAGACATTATGTGAAAAACTTATATGGTGCTTGTAAAGTGTAGAAAATTTCTCTTTTATATACAAGATATTCCATCTTCTTCCTAAGTTGCTCACCCGTGTCCGACACGGGTGCGGATCTAGAGGTCGGATCTTTCGAGATGTAAATTCTAAGATTCGAGGATACAGATCCTAGTACGGATACGGGTGGGGGAATCCGGCTAAAAATAATTCTAAAAAGAAAAAAAATATAAAAATATCCCTAAATTATGAGAAATTTTGTGGAATACTTCCGTATAACTTGTAAAGTATGGATTTCTTTTTATTCTCTAGTTGTAGATAAGTAAATGATTGATTTACTAGATAAGGTATGCTATCTTCTTCAAATTAACCCTAGTTTTGGTTCTAATTTCGGGAATCAAATTGTATCTCGTCTCAAATTTTTCCATCCGTCGTGGTCAAAGTACCCAAAATTGTTTGACCAGATCCGGTACGGATCCCATACCCACACACATACTAGTGTCGTGTCGACACGAGTGCGGCACCTAAACTGTCGTGTCGGAGCAACTTAGTTTTCTTCAATTTCACTCTAGTTTTTGTTTTTATTTCAGAAATTATTATATCTGTCTCGAATTTCTCCCTCAATTTTAATCAAAGTACCCAAAATCGATTGACCAGATCCGGTACGAATCCCACACCCTCACGTCGTGTTGACACGGGTGCGGCACTAAAAGTGAAAAGTCTGTGCAACTTAGGAGACATGAACCATTTTAAGTGGCTTGCTTGGGTCCAATGGACTATAACTTTGTTCATTGAAGGTTGATCCATTAGGAGATAATTATCTGAGAAAGGAAATGATGCTTTTAGAGCTCTGTTGTGAGATGAGAGCTATTAGGATAAATGTCTGTCAAGAACTTCAAAAATTAGGTTATAATCATTCTCTCTCTTCTTTCTTGTCTGCATCAAATGGGCGAAAGTACATGCCAACAGGTGTTTCACTTAGGTCTTTGCAGTTCTTGCACTGAACTTTTGGTGTGATGATGGATTAAACACAATAGTTAGGTTTACGTGGAAGTTTTCAAAGTAGATGAAGAGAGTAGGATAATGCAGCTTTTTCTTCCCATTAAAGAGAGAAAGTGATGTTCCAGAAGACAATTAGTGAATCAGAATGTAGGTTGAGAATTTGATAAAAGTGATACCCCCCTCCCCCCAAGAAAACAGAACTCCATCACTTTCTCTATCACCATTTGGTGTTCTATATTATCAAAACAGGTATTGTTGTTATATTCTGTTAGTGGTGTTTGTTGACTCAATTTATTCATTGTCATGTCAAATGCAATCATCTTTTTCCTTTGTGCCAGTACATAAGCTGGTGGTAAAACAATTTAACCCTGCAAAGTTAACTGGATACTTATTCGTTATCTGGGAAATCATTATGGGCTTTATGGTTAATGGTTATCTTTTATGCAGGTGACCCCTGAAGTCCACTTTGAGAAGGATCTGGGCTTAGACAGCTTAGATACGGTAGAGATTGTAATGGCTCTGGAGGAAGAGTTCAAACTGGAGATTCCAGACAAGGAAGCTGTCAGGATAGAATCCTGCGAACATGCAATTGAGTATATTTATAGTCATCCAATGTCTAGTTAAACTCAATGCATCTTTGTTTGTTTGAATTTGTTCATCAAAATCAAAGGTACTCTTGCTCCTTGTCATTTGACTAGGTCAAGGTTGTAGAATTTTGATCCTCTTGAGAGAGGCAATAATCAGACTCTTTGGAAGACCAGTTGCTCAGGCTTTGCTATTGAGGATTATATCATCCTTTTTCTGGAAGACATGACTTGGTATTTATTCTGTTACCGTCTTTCCTCTTATAATATTCAAATGGCAAACATTCAAGCTTGCTTTGATTGTTGCACTGATTGGAAGAAATCTGTCTAGTCAGGCTCAGGAACTTGTAAAGGTGATTGGAACTTGTAGTTGGAAACTTGGAATTATGAGTAGTAACTCGCTTGGTACAATGGTGGGATATTCCGGGGTATGCCATGGGGTTAGCTATTCCAGCTTAATCCCACCATTTTAGTGTAAAATTTATCTCAGGATTAGATAATACCTATAACCAAATATGGGAAGTTGCAATTCCAAATTCTATTCCGGGATTATTGGCCTTATCCCTTGTACCAAACGACCTCTAAAGGTACAAATGGCAGCATTTCCAATTTCAAAATCCTACAAGAAGGATAAATGGTCTCTTTGAGCTATACTTGAAAGTAGTATTATGTTGGTTATCTAATGGCCAATAAATAGGATAGGACAATGAATTGTGTTAACGATAATATTCACAGATATTTAAACTCTGTTGAGTGTTGACTATGACAGCAGCAGTTGAAGGATGAGGTGGGACGAACTAAAATTTTTACAGGATGCGTCGTCCCGTCCCGCCAAAAAGAAATTTATGCCTTTTTTGACGTTATCATTACGATTTTCTTCTGCGATTAGAAAAAAAATAGTTCTGTACATACTTATCCATATCTACTTGTCTCGCAGAATAGTATATTACATTATCTGTTTAGATTTATATGTTACTTGGTTTTTTCTGTTCTGCTGCTAATTTTCGATTTAAAGTAAATCATATGATCTTGATAAATTATCAAGCCATTCAACCTCGTGATAAAATAGGATATGTTATACTATTAACTAACTAAAAGGCAGGAAAAATATGACTCAATATGAAATTCTTATTCATCTGGATTTTGCATCGGCAAATGAAATTAATTAGGAATTGTGAGTATTTTTTTTTTCCAGTATCACTTCAAATGACATAAGAAACCAAGATGTTTGAAGTGATATTAACTCCAAGTTATATGCCCGTGTGTTCATATTTTTACCTATCTTTAATATTTTTCTAAAAATATTAAACTGTTATTCATTTAATTTGATCTTAACACGGAAATTTTTTTTTCTGTACTTTCATATATTCTGAGCTCACATATTCTCATAATGTTGGAAAAAATTTATTACGTAAAACATGAGATTACTAAATATCAATATAGTGAAACTAAATCCGCGGCAAATCTTTTCTTTAGAAGTACAACGACGACGAAGTATTACGAATCAATAGATAGAAGATTTTTCGAAAAGAAATTGAAGGTGGGTTTTCTCTTTCATAAAAGTGAAGAACTGAAAATGAATGTTCTTTTGATTTTCTTGTATGCCAACTCTTATCTCAATTTATAGGAGCAGTTTTATTAAAGAAACTTAAAACGTGTGTAAAAATATGGGCAATTTACTATTGTAGAAAAGGGTCAATATGTTAGGAAGTATAACTGTATAAGTAGGAAGTCTCCACTACCTTATCTACTTGATTAGGCCAACAAACAAAGGCTTCAGTTCCTATCAAATCCAACTCAACAAGATGAAGTTTTGTTCCACGAGATGACATAGTGACATTTTAGGCCTTAAGTCATCCAAAATTCCTTTACTAAAAAAATTATTTTTTTTAAATGGAAACATTACTAAATAGCATAATAGTTTATTTAGAATCTTCTTTCCTATAACAACTTTCATTTTAAATTTTGTCAAAATTTTGGCAGAAGTTCTTATGATAACAAGTTTACTAACGGAGCACTCTTAAAACAAAATCTTTTGCTCAAACTACAACGACAATAATATACTGTAATCTCACAAGTGAAGTTTGAAAAGAATTGTATGTACTCAAACCTTACTCTTACCTTGTGCAGGCTTTACTTAAACTAAAGGAGGAAAAAAAAAATAGTTCAAACTATAGTTTAATTTTATACGCTGACACTATTAAATAATTTTTAATCAACTACACAATATAGCTAAATCATCCACAAAAGTGAGATTAGCAACCTAGTAAATAAGTTAGATTACCTCCTAAAAAAAGTTAAAATACAATGACAGTGAATTTATTTTTTCACAATCAGTGCATACTATAAGTTAAATCCTAAAATACTACTCTACTACCTTACAACATCAAATAAATTAAATTTATCATAATATCACCAAACTTAACTGATTCTTGCAATTTTTCTTAGATAAACAACTAAGATATCCAATATAGGAGAGATAAACAAATAGTTTAAGTACAGAAGTTCAAGGAAAGACCACCCAAAAAAAAAGGAGAAGAAAGATAGAGAAGCTACCTTATGAAAGGAAAATCTAACATAGACGAATATTAACATTCAAAATTAAGAAGGAAGAACCAAGAAATAGGAGTATTCTTGAATATAATATCATCCAATTGACCCATTATTCTTAATAAGATTCATAACAGAAAGTGCCACTGCAGACAACTGAAAAGTGATTTCATTTCTCTTTGTTAATGGTGACACAACACCATCTTTCTCTTTAAATCCATCTTCACATGTCGTGGTAGCATCCATAATTGAACTTATTTGTATGTTAGCATCATAATATTTCTTCGCGTTATAACTCTTCATAGCAAGCTTGATAGACGGGATAGCGTCTGAATAAAGATCAAAACAATCACTCAAACACCTTCTTATATAAGGATCCAACTTCTTTTCCTTCATTAAAATCTTAATATGACATCTCGCATCTGTAACGTTGTATCGAATTAACCTAATCGAAATCATCCCGAGTCCACGTAGAGTAGCACATTGACTGGCCGGAGCAGCTTGTAGAGATGAAGTGCAAAAACCAAACTTAATATTTGGATCATCTTTTGAACATGTTTTGCAAGTGTTTTGGATTAAAGTACTTTGGCCTTTTGAGCTATGGAATATTAGGAAAAATAAGGAGAGAAATAGGGACAGAGGTAGGAAGAAAGAGGAAAGAGGCTTCATTTTGTGGTTGTTTGGTATGACATGTCTTTCTTGTTTTCTCCCAAAGAGGGTATATATTTATAGTTTTGAAGGGGAAGAAGTCTTTTGGTTTATAAAATAATGGAAGAGGGTGAGTTTTTATTTATGAAATTATAACCGGCTGATCATGATTTTGTTCTTAATACATGTTTTATGGCTTTTGTCCTTAGGCATGTGTTTGTTGTTGCAATCTTGAGCTGGTGATAAGTCATTTTCTGTTGATTGCTGTCATGTTTTAGAAATTAACTCTTGTTGCTAAAGCCTAAATGTTACTCCATTGTTTATTGTGGTCTTTTATAACTTTAGTGGTAAGTTTAATTCCATATGTTATCTTATATGATAGTGCTAATAACTTGGCTTTATGGTCTAGCATGAGTACTTTAAAGATTGCGCTTGAAAAGAACAATTTCCTTTTTATTTTTCTTCTTTTGTTTTGTTCAACTTTGTTATAAGTAAAACGATGAAGGAATTGTTGATTTTCAGTCACATCAAGATAGGGAAAAGAAAATTCTCCTATGAAAGGGGATCTTTAGGCATTTTCAAATGTCCAATGTTCAATGGTGGAAATAACTTCTCTTACATTTGAGCAGGTGTAAAAGTTCGATTCTCCCAATTAAAGAACATCGATTGATTAAATAGGAACCTCACCTGGAATTTGCCTTTGGAACTCTTAAGGAAGTAGGACACGGGGCGGAGCTAGAAGCCGAAGTACAGGTTCGGTCGAACCCAATAACTTTTGTCCTAACTCTATATCTATTAAGAAATTAACTTTAAATATGTATAAAATGAAATTCAGAACCCAATTACTAACACCTTATGTCGTTATTCTATAATTTAGAACCCATAAAGTTTAAATCTTGACTCCGCCTCTTGTAGGACATAAGCACTAACAAACTGGCATGGGAGGCTTTAATTTGTTAGAAAAACTACTACGTACACATCATGATATGCCCATTCTTTGAAGTTGTGAAGCTAATATCTGTAAATTAAAATGGATGGGTAAGATTTGGTTTGTCGCAAGTCATATAGCAGTATTTTGCACAAGTCAATCACTATCGACTTATAATCACAGTTCTGTTATTTTGAATATGAAATTGTGTGGTTTTTTTAAACTTTATTTTCTGTTTCGAATTGATTTTTCCTTTTGATCATTATTTCAAGAGTTGTTGCTATTGTATTATATACATTATTTTTCCCACCACTGTTTGTCGTTCTTCTCGTTGCAAATAGTTATCGTAAATAAGATTATTTTGCTGTGCATTACTTTTTAACAGAGGATTAGCTGTGGTAAAATCAAGGATGATTAAATCATGGTCTTTTTGTGGTTAAGATGTTTTCAAACTTTAGTTTGCTCTTTGGATATCTTACGTAATAATATCGATCTTGTTATAGCATTTTAATATTATATTCTAGTGTAATTTCAACATGTTGCAAAATATTTCAATGGTTAAGTATTTCTAACAATCTCAAGATATTTGGCAAAGTATATATTAGACGTTGAAATTGTTATTGAGGCGTTTTAAGCCTCTTTTCGGCATCAAAATTTCATTTTCCATGGATTCATTTAAACACAAAAGAAAGAAGAAAATGGACAAAGGTTTTCTTTACCTTTTAGGCTTTTAGAAAAGAGGTTAAGGATATATATATTCCTAGGTTTAGAAAAGGATCTAATTCGTAATCCCATCATAACTTTTACTTTATCAAAAGGCCCCTCTTTGGAATTGCCCATGTACTTTCACTGAGTGATGATTCTATCCTGGTTTAATTAAGGCATCAATGGTTAATCGTTTTCCTTTCTACTTAGGATTGTTCTATTTGTTTATTATTGTACCGGATTCATATTATTTTTATACAAATTCAGTTTTATTAAAATAACTACTAATATTCTGAAAGAAAGGAGTAATAATTATTACATGCTTTATTGGCAGAGTACTTAAGAATTCTTGAAATCGGGGAAAGCTCATCTTTCTTTCGTTTTCAAAGATTCACAAGAGCATTGAATTAAATGACATTTGTTTCTCAATTCATTGAGTATGCCAAAGTGAAGCTCAGAAAGCTTTCATTTGAAATTTGATAGTTGGAATTGTTTATATCCTAGTTGGGTTGCAAATTCTATTCAACAAGTTATCAAAGACTCAAAGTTGCTTTAATTTGTGTTTGAAATTGTCCAGAATTTATGCATCAACTGATGAACTAATTGGGTCCCTTTTTTTTCTTTCTCAATTGCTTACACGCATCATATATGTACATGCCAAGTTTGGTACCTAATTAAGATGCACTTTTGTTTAAGGATATATTTCATTTTCGTATGAGGTTCAATGTGTTTCTCTAATGGTTAGATTTCCACCACAAGAAAAGAGAGACAACAAGCTGAATTCAAAATTTAATCATTGTAAGTCAAGACAAATGATATTTGTTGTTGCTTTAAGCATAATATATACATGCACTTGCCAAAGTATATCTAGGACTACAAAGCAAATCAAGTTATATGACATGAGTACAAAACCAACTTCGTAAAATCGCAGTAGAATTTAGTTCTTTGGGGCAATATCAAGTACGTTGTATAATATTCAACTGTCAAAGGAGTGGTATTTGACTATTCACCTAAGTTATTGTTGCTTTCCGCGAGTGCCTTCTTTATTAGAAAAAAGCAAAAGACAAAAAATTGTTTTTCATATGTTCGAGCCGTGAAAGCGGTCACTAATGCTTGCACTACGATAGACTGTCTATATTACATCCTTGAAGTACGGCCATTTTTCGGACCCTAAATAAATACGAGATGCTTTGTGCACCAAGTTACCCCTACTTTTTTAAAATACATACGCATTCTGAGTTTGTGACTCCTTTACTCTATACTATATGGTAGAAGGTAAATAGCAAAATTATCTCAAAGTGCTCAAAGTAGCTGATGAAGACATTGAAGAATAATGCTTTCTAAAAGAATTCTCAAATCTCTAGAAGGACTCCTTTGGTTCGTCGACTGGGTCAATGATTATAATGGAGGAGAATGAGTACAATATAGTTAGATGATGCTAATTATGAGGGAATTGTGAATAAGATTCCATAAATTTTTAGTCACGCTTCAAATATGATTGTATTGGAGAACAACCTTTTTAGAACTATGAATTTATCCGTTTATTTAACAAATAACTCAAAATTAAAATTTAGAGGGAACGGAGTGATGTTATAAATAGCGTCATGGGTCGCGAATAATAATACATTCGACGATGAAAAAAGAAATCTTTTAGCTTTGTTCTCTACCTTAACGTCTATCTAGTTTTCTAACTTTAGACAAGAGGTTCCGATAATTTAAAGGTGTTAACTTAGGACGAGATTTTACTCGAGGCATAAGACGTGAGTCCTATGAATATTTTGTTTCTAATAGTTGTTATAAGAATAAAATAACATTCAAAAAAATGAAAGATATAGAAAATATATTCAACATTACATAAAATTTCAAAGCAAGATATATGCACATGAATTGATTTAACTAAATAAGTGTTTGACCAAAAAATGTAAACCTTTGATTAAACTAATTAATTTTATATAAAAAGAGATTAAACCTAGTTAATAATAATATACCCAGATTTATAACTAGTCAACTCAAATAAAACCGAACAGTGTTGGTGGAGGATTAAATGTTGTGTACATTCAATATTTCAAGATTATTAATGATGGAAGAATTTCAAGCAATAAATAATAATAAATGGCATTAACGTAAATAAGGAGAATGATTCACCCAATATTGAAAGGGGTGGATGAATCCTCCTTCAAACAATGATGAGTGATAGGCAAATGTTATAATATTGGAACTATTCTCGGATCTGATGGAAAAGTGTGGAATAATATATAATCGAATCTTTTCATAAAGGTAGTGTTTGTATCTTTTCTAGAGAGAAGGTCTTCTTCTCAAAAAGTGTTCTTATCAGAGAATGTTCCATGCCCCTTTCCCCCTATCTTTTTTATTTATTTATATGGGAGATACCCTAGTCAACTCTAAAAGTACAGACACCAAGAATATTCAATGAAATATTCTCTTGAATATCCTATTACAAAAATTAGTCGTTAGCACTGCCCTTGATACTCGACCTCGGCCGTTATTAACTGCTCGGCTACGAGTCCTATTATCTACTAGTTGACCTCGACCATATCGCTTTTCACGATATCGTTCCATGTTAAATCCCACTAAGGCAGATTTTGACATATACAATAAGCATAAGAAAATAAGTACCTAATGAATTAAGTCAACATATTCTAAATTATAGGATATGTATACGGTCGAAATAGATTTCGGCCTCTGTAAGTTTGATCGAGTTCGAATGGTAAGCGATCGAAGTGAGAGCTCGATACGAGTTCCGAGGATAGTACAAACAAGCCCCGAGCTCCAAGATCGATCGAGGAATCGGCTCGGTATCATTATCAAGCCCATGACCAAATCGGACCGCAAGGCAACGAGAAGGTTGTCGGAGATGCACGGACCGATTGACACTCACCCCGAATGTCAAACTCGAACTCAAGGCCGAGGGCTCGACCTAATACCGAGCTCGAGCCAGTATCGAGCTCGCAGACAGGAGCCGTTGCAACCACACTAGGGGAGAGAATCTTGGCAGGAATCGAGGAAGAGACAATTCATCATGGGTTCTCCACTATATATTATTTTATTATAAATAAAGTAAGATCCATCTACTACAAAGGGGGAATCATTGTAAGCACAGAGGGCAGGGACAGATTGCAACCAAATATTTTCTTCTCATATTGAAAGATATCCCCTTGTGTTTATTTTCCTTTATCTTATTCGTTCTTCTTATCACTATTCTCATTATCATAGTCAAGAATACACATATTTCTATTTCTGTATACTATTTGTATCAAACTATATCACATTTCCTTAGAACCATATACAAATTTAACTCTATCTAATTTTTCGGGTAAACAGTTTGGCGCCCACCGTGGGGCTAAGGATAACAGTGGTTGTTTGATACAAATCCGCAATACGCACCAGTTTACAACTCCGAATCAGCAATGGCAAACCCTCGATTGATTGCTTTACCTATCGACCACGAAGCTGGCCTTCAAGATGAAACCAACAACTTGACACCCAGGGTCGGAAGGCGAATTAACGATGTCACCGAAGCTCGAGTCGAAGTACCGCTAGATGTCAATTCATAAGTGGCTCTTGAGGCGAACCAACGTTCCGAACTGGAAAAAAGTGAATTTTGCTATGCTTGTAGATTGCTTCGTAAAACCACATGTCGGAGCCGTAAAAGGTCGAAACCAGAAAGTCGGACATGTTCAAGATAATACAAAAGGATAACGAGATGCTAAGGGAGTTCGTATCTCGTTTTCAAATGGAACAAATGGATCTGCCACCAGTCACAGACGATTGGGTTGTTCAAGCTTTCACTCAAGGTCTAAACGAGTGGAGCTCAATGGCTTCACGGCGGCTGAAGCAAAATCTGATCGAGTGTCCAGCTATTACTTGGGCCGATGTGCACAATCGATATCTATCCAAAATAAGAGTCGAAGATGACCAGTTGATTTCTAGGTCCGTTACGAAAAGAACTACCAAGCAAAAGTAGGCCAGAGATCGATACCAGCCATATAGCGGAAATGATACTACTGCTGAGTATCCGAGGCCTCTTTAAAATCAACCTCGTATACTAGGGGGCTTTATCATTGAACGCATCTATGATGATTACCAAGTTTGGTGCAAAGGAAGTTACTTCATTGTTTCATGACAAATAGTGTCTCAACACAAAACGTTGTAAGAGCCAAATGGTCAAAACGAACCATGCTTATGTAGTTGGCCCGAGCCCTGACGCAAAATACGAACACATGTATAATGACTTGCAAATAAAGCCCTCTTCTTTACCGATATTCTATGTTCAAGATTTATTATGCAAACAGGATTGAGTTTGAGCAAGCGCTCACTCGACCATTACGCCTACGGGCTACATTATTTCGAGTTTGAATCATTCACTCGACTACTATGCCTACGAGCTACTTTTATTTCGAGTTCGAGCAAGCACTCACTCGACTATTATGCCTACGGGCTACATTGCATCGAGTTCGAATCATCCACTCGACTGCTAAGCCTACGTGCCACTTTTATTTCGAGTTCGAGCAATCACTCACTCGACCATTAAGCCTACGGGCTACTTTGAACATTACGCCTACGGGCTACATTATTTCGAGTTCGAATCATTCACTCGACTACTAAGCCTACGGGCTACTTTTATTTCGAGTTCGAGCAAATACTCACTCGACTATTATGCCTACGGGCTACATTGCATCGAGTTTGAACCATTCACTCGACTGTTAAGCCTACGGGCTACTTTTATTTTGCGTTCGAGCAATCACTCACTCGACCATTAAGCCTACGGGCTACTTTGAACATTACGCCTACGGGCTACATTATTTCGAGTTCGAATCATTCACTCGACTACTAAGCCTACGGGCTACTTTGACTATTACGCCTACGAGCTACGTTGCATCGAGTTAGAATCATTCACTCGACTGCTAAGCCTACGGGCTACATTTCTTTAGAGTTCGAGCAAGCATTCACTCGACCATTAAGCCTACGGGCTACTTTGACCATTACGCATACGGGCTACTTTTATTTCGAGTTCGAGCAAGCACTCACTCGACTATTACGCCTACGGGCTATATTGCATCGAGTTCGAATCATTCACTCGACTGCTAAGCCTACGGGCTACTTTTATTTCGAGTTCGAGAAATCACTCACTCGACCATCAAGCCTACGAGCTACTATGACCATTACGCCTACGGGCTACATTATTTTGAGCAAAACTACTCATTTCTTTGAATTCAAATGAACACTTGACTATTTAAACTGAAGGATGTTCGAGCCCGATAAAGCAAAGGGGACTTCCCACAAGGCCCGAAGGCAACAAAGATTAAAATTCAAACTATCTATTTAGTTTGAAAGGCTATTTTACTTCAAAAGGAAGAAAGATTTATATTTACAAATTTTTTGTACAGAGGCGGCTACTCTGCCAAAAGGAAGTTCTTTATACAAAAAACCGAAAGCGGTATCAAAAGAACGCAGCAAACGACCTAAGGCCTTAAATGACTTAATCTTTATCGGAGGCCGTATTCTCGGCATCGTCCTCATATTCAGACTCCCCCGAGTCATCGGAGTCCTCCTCAGTAAAGGCCGACCTCCGAGTTTTGTTCTCCTCCGCCCTGGCGACTTCATTCTCGGCCCCAATATCGAAGCCCTGAGCTCTAACCTCCTCGAGAGCCTCTCTCCGAGCTTGCCACTTTGCATATTCGACCATGCTCTCAACTTTGGCTTGGTTAACCTCGACATTGATCCTGAACTGAGCCACTTTGGCATCAGCTCTTTTATTGGGCTCGATCACCTCATATCTAGCCACCTCAAGTTCTTTGGCCAAATCTTATTTATCTGAAGTGGCCAAATCCAACCGATGCTGAAGCTCTTTCATCTTTTCGATCAGCCCCGAAGCATTTTCTTTCGTAGATCAAAGTTGGGCATCAGACAGCTCCAACTGAGATTCGACGACTTCCTTTTTCGAGGCAAGGATATCCATACACTTTTTTAATTCTTCTGCCTCGGCGAGTAGCGCATCTACGTGTGAGTTAAGCAGTCTAATCTGCTCGATCCTCTGCCAAACCTGCAGAATCGGATCGTTAGTGGTTATCTCTTTTTCATCTTCACTATCACGGAACATTCGAAATACCTGCTCAGCCATCTCCTCATGCTCTTCCCAAGCCGCTTTCAAATCTGCTCGAAGTTTTTCACTAAGGAGCTTGTACGAGTCACTCTTCTTAGTGAGGCTTCGAACCTTGGCATCATGCTCCTACCGGATTCGAAGAAAGGCCTCGTGATGCAACATCGAAGACTGCAAACAAAAGAAGAAACATTAGAATTACCTACAACTCTATGTGCAAAAGAAGCAACGAAAACGCCATCAGAGTTACCCGATTCAAAGCATATTGGGCCTCGTTGAAGAGACAGGCGGGCCCCACCGCATTCATCACTGATTGATCTTCTTCGATCACCAAGGACCGTAGGTAGCTGGAAATCCCCACAGGGGAAGAAAAAATTCGGGTATCCGTAGGTACGGAGAGCACTATCTTCCGCCTTCGATCGGGATCGATGCTCGGGGCTGGAAATCGGTCCACCAGTTTATGAATCGATGAGGGCTCGGTAGAACCCGACCACGATGCTTTTTTGGGTACCAATATTCCACCAAAACCGGTAACCTCATCCGAGGCACCTGACTCGAGCCCCTCCAGAAAACTATGGATATCGGCCGACTCCTGAATACCCTCATAGGACTGATCCTTCAACATGACGGCCTCTCGAATCATGGCATCTGAAATCTGAGGGGATCCGCCAAGGTTAACTATCCCAAACTCATCCCTTGAAATATCTTTTACTGCCCGAGAAGCTCCACCCTCGGTGTCCCTTTCAATCATCTTAGTTCGAGAAGGGATAATCTAGGCTTCTTCTTGTTCTGGGATTATGGCCAAGGCTCCCTGATTTGCTTCCACCAAATTGGAAGACTGTTGAATCACAACATTAGCCCGTACGCAGGCTAAATTCTCCTCTCCTTCTTCGGGCTCGTCCCTTAAATGGTGGGCCACTTCCGAAGTCATAACATCAGAGCCCCCCTTCGGCTTTCGGGATCTCATAGCCGATTTCTTCTTCTCCAAGCTCGGGGGGTCTGATACGTCTTTTTCTCTTCCTTTCTTTTACCTGCTTCCGGACAGGAACTTCTTCGCCACCAGATAGGGGCCTCATGACTACATCTTTCCCGAGTCCTACAAAAGAGAAGAGGGAGATTTACCATACAAACCGATGAAGAGACAAATCGACAAAAGATTTACCATGACTGCGGGCCTCCCATCGACCCTTTGATAATTCGACCCAAGCACGCTCGGAGTACGGTCTTTGCAACACCAGACTTTCGACCCATTGTCTAAGATCCGGGATCGGTTCCGGCATTCGAGCTACGGTTGTGATAAAGAAAGAAAAATGGATCAACAAAATAAAAGGCATTCACAAAATCAAAACGGGCAAAGAGAAACGTTCACTCACGGCTCATATTCCATTTCTCAGGAAATGGCAAGTCATCGGCATGGATCAGGTCCGAGGTTTTGATTCGAACAAAACGGCTCATCCAACTCCGATCTCGGGTCTCGTCTATGCTCGAGAATAGCGCTTTGGTTGCTCGGTGAGCAAGCTTGATCAACCCTCATCGATAAAGTCGGGGACTGCAAAGGCACATAAGATGATCAAGGGTGAAGATACGCCCCGGACCTTGCTCGAGAAAAATCGAAGAAGAATCACTATCCTCCAAAAGAAAGGGTGAATTTGGCCGAGGGTCACATCGTACCTCTTACAAAAGGCAACGATGACAGGGTCTAAAGGTTCCAACGTGAAAGGATAAGTGTAAACACTTAAAAAACCTTCAACGTGAGTAGTAATTGATTCATCAGGCGATGGGATTACTACGAGTTTATTATCCCAGTTGCATTCTTGTATGACTTTATCGAGCACTCTTTCGGTAATTGAACGTTGATACCTCGACATCGGCTCACACCGACCCGGTATCGGAGAAGGCTTTTCAATTTTAAAATCGCCTTCAGTCGAACACCCTACCAGAACGAATTCCCCAGGGCGGGGCTCTTCCACATCCTCGCCACCAGAAGGTCGAGATGAGGAAGCAGTCTCTTTTTGCGGAACAATTTTAGACGTTTTTGCCATTTAAAATTTTGTAAACAAAGAACGGAAGTATTTGGTCTTTTAAGGAAGAGTTTGCAGTAAAACTCACAGATTTACAGGCAGAAAACTCAGAAGAGACGAAAAGGAACTTAGAAAAATTGGAAGATTGAAGACGTAAAGGATGAATGATGGAAGGAAAGGCTATTATAGATTGAAGCAATGACAGTTCAATATCAGAGGTGGCCGACCACCGTCTGACACATTAAATGCCCTGGTAAATCCGAACCGATGGGACAACTATCACATACGTCATGGTCGAGATCGATGTAAACGTCAGTATATATCTGATCGAGCTGTTGGAAAATCATATCGTTTCTCACCACATCCTTTTCTAAGAAACGAGAGGACTATATGTATACGGTCGAAATAGATTTCGGCCTCCGTACGTTTGATCGAGTTCGAACGGTAAGCGATCGAAGTGAGAGCTCGATACGAGTTCCGAGGATAGTACAAACAAGCCTTGAGCTCCAAGACCGATCGAGGAATCGGCTCGGTATCATTATCAAGTCCATGACCAAATCAAACCGCAAGGCAACGAGAAAGTTGTCGGAGATGCACAGACCAATTGGCACTCACCCCGAATGTCGAACTCGAACTCAAGGCCGAGGGCTCGACCCAATACCGAGCTCGAGCCGATATCAAGCTCGGAGACAGGAGCCGTTGCAACCGCACTAGGGGAGAGAATCTTGGCAGGAATCGAGGAAGAGACAATTTAGCATGAGTTCTCCACTGTATATTATTTTATTATAAATAAAGTAAGATCCATCTATTACAAAGGGGGAATCATTGTAAGCACAGAGGGCAGGGACAGATTGCAACCAAATATTTTCTTCTCATATTGAAAGATATCCCCTGTTTATTTTTCTTTATCTTATTCGTTCTTTTTATCACTATTCTCATTCTCATAGTCAAGAATACACGTATTTCTATTTCTCTATACGATTTGTATCAAACTATATCACATATCCTTAGAACCATATACAAATTTAATTCTATCTAATTTTTCGGATAAACTGGATAATAATGTGATGTAACCTATAGTCAAATGCTTCAAATAAAGTTTATGTTCTGACGCATATAGGACGAGCAATTCAAGATGGAAACATACATTGTGAAAGTTATTTGCGACGTACAAGACAAGATTTATTTTTATAACGAAAGAGAAAAAAATTTGTAACTCGCGGCCGCTAGCCTTCGGATACATTGTGGGTAAACTCTGCTCTAATAAATTAGATATGTGAGTCTTTATTTTGTCTCACAACATATGGTGTTCAATTCCTACATATTTAGGTTCACATTATTGCGAGACAAAAAAAACTCACACAACTATTGTGCGTGAGCCCTAAAATAAAATTTTCACGTTAGCAAAAGTAAATCGCATTACCTTTCGGGGTTGCACAATTGATTTGGAGGATGGTCATTCATATGGATGACTTGGGATCGAATCCCCCTCAATGCGTTCTGGGTTGAGCCTGTCGAACAGAATTTGTCTAATGCGATTTACATCCCTGTATGATTTGCAGGTTATTACACAGAAAAAGGTTTATCCAGTGCGCACAAAGTGCTCACGCCGAGGTTGTGCGAGAAGAAAAAAATAAGAAAGAGAAAAAGAGAAGGCAAACCTAAGAAACGGCTAAACCCCAGATTCAAAACCCTCCTTTGGTAGTAGTCGAGTCCTTCCAAAATAGAGCGACAGATACAGATAAGGAAAACATCCACACTCCCCCCACCTCAACCTCAACCTCAACCTCGTTTTCGCCGGCGTGAAGAAAATGGCGAATATGAGGACGGCGATGGACGCAGCGTTTTGGGACCTCAACATATCTACACCAAATGCCCTAGACGCGACGGCCCGGTCCATTCCTGGAGAGCCCAAACCGCTCGATGGCAGCAAGGCCAGCAGAGCCCTCCGAATCCAACAACTCTCTCTGCTCGGAAATGGGTTTCCTCTGGGAATCATTCCCTCTTATTCTCCAACTCCCAATAAGGAATTGGGCTCTTTTGCTCTTCAGTCCCTTTTGTTTAAAGCTACCACTTCTAACTGGTAATATAACTACTACTTACAATTTTCAACACATGCTGATGAAGTTGTAACTCTTGAAATCCTTGCTTCTTTGATTTCTCAAGATGATGTAGTGAATTTCAATTTGATTCAAAATGTTGTCTACAATAACTGCGAATTATTTCTGTTCTCTCTTTAAAAAATATGCGCAAGATGGTCCGGCCACCACTTTAAAAAAAAAAAATCACGTTTACTTCTATAAATGTTTCCTGTATAAGAAAAAATAAAATTGAACATGTACAGAATGGTTGTTGAATTCGATTTGTCTAGGTGGCAAAATATTGATGATCTTGAACTTGAACTACTGATCTTGTATTTAGTTTTGCAACTGCACATATATCTTCAAGGACACCAAGCTGTCTAAAATACTAAACAAAATTTTGTTGATTGGGAAAAAAATCCATTTATTGTTTAAATACACAAAGTTCTTATACTTGAAATGGATGGATTTTTATCAAATAATTTTTCTGAGTAAAAAATGAGTGTGTAACGCAATGTACTTGGTGGTGGGGCAAAAAGCTTTGTTTCTCAAGTAGAAGAGAGTTTTCAGCTAATTTCCACACCACAGCGAGATAAAGTGCACATTCTGGAAACAACAACAACAACAACAACCCAGTATAATCCCACTAGTGGGGTCTGGGGAGGGTAGTGTGTACGCAGACCTTACCCCTATCCTGGGGTAGAGAGGCTGTTTCCGATAGACCCTCAGCTCCCTCCCTCCAAGAACTCCCCACCTTGCTCTTGGGGTGACTCGAACTCACAACCTTTTGGTTGGAAGTGGAGGGTGTTCACCACTAGAGCAACCCACTCTTGTCAACATTCTGGAAACAGTAGGGAAGTAATATGCTTTTTCCCAAAGTTCTTTATCCATCAGATGTTTTGCTTCAAATGTTAGCACTTTTGACTTTGTCTTCCAGCTAGAAATATTTTTAAAATCTTCACGTCTTTCATAGCTGATTGCTTATTTTGTGCTTGGACAACCATACTGGTCAAATAGGCTCTACTGACTATTTTTGCTCCCCAATTTGTTGCTTTCTCCCTTTATATTGCCCCCTCTTTATATACAAGATAGATGAACTATTTATCTGTGATTTATCTTCATAGGTGGATTGGATTCATAGGTCAGTTTCGGCCAAAGAAATTGTTATCTGACATTAAAGCAGAGATATCCAGTGTGGATGAGTGGGAGCTGCCAGTATTAAAAGACATTGGCAAGCATTTCTTGGAAAAATCACTTTATGCCTTTAATGTGTGCTCACAGCTATCCCTGACACCGTCTTCTTCTCTGTTATTGAGCACTGAAGAACATGGTGAGAAGAAAGGACGGCGCTTCAGGGCCATGCTTCTTAATAAGGCAAGAATCTGAAGTCCTTCAACATGTGGTGCTCTACTATTGGAATGCTATCTTTTATTTCCTTATATGCTTTCTTTAAAGATGCATTTTTGCTCGTTAATGTGCGTCCACTACTATCGTAGGGATGGCAGTGCTGCATCCACAGCAGTCAACATCCTATGAAAACCCATAATGTCATAATGCCACATTACAAAGCTGATTTTGATGTGCATAATATCTTGGGATACAAATTGACGAATTGACAAAATTGCCAAAGTTTGCCATTTCTCAAACATTCAGTTCCTGATTAAGCTTGGTGGGTTTTCAGCTTAAAAATAAAATAAAATTGATGCTTTTAGATTTCGTAAAGATGACAGGTTGTGGCATGCATTGTTGGTCTTTTTATTTGATCCTTTAAGCCCGTTTGTGCATCCAAAGTAGGTATTAATAAATGTTGTGCCTCTATTTTGTTGGTTGTTATTTTTCTGTTTTGTTCCTAGATCTGTGTCTCGTTTAGGACATGCGTTAGTATCGCTTTGCTATCCCAGGCTTTAGCACACTGTTAGGGGTCGTTTGGTTTGATGTATAAGGAGAAATAATCATTGTATAGAGGAGTTCTAATAGTTTACAACGTTTGATTTTTATTTTTTATTCATGTATAGTTGATCCCTTATAAAATTATACAGCAATTGGTGTGTTATCTTTTCTCACGACCAACATGGAGTAACTAATCCATCTATAAGCTATACATGGATAAAATACCAAAAACTGTCTTTTGTCTTTTTCCTAGAAGCCTATCAAGGTCAAGTATCCCAGGCTATAATCGTAAACTCATTATTTTTTCGTTTAAAAAATAAACAAATATTTTAAATGATATCTTGTGTATCCAAGTTTAGTACAATGAACCAAACGCCTCAACAAGAAATAATCCCCGCATTACTGATCCTTATATTATTAATCCCTACATTATAATCCATGTATAAATTGTATTTGAACCAAACAACTCCTTAGAGTTTTGGAACCTAGAAGGCTACTTTACTTACATGGGCTTTTCCCAGTATAACTAAGCTAAATGACATTTCGCTTAGTTTTCTCACTTTTGTTTAAACAACTTGGAATCTGTTACCTCTTTGTTGAATTGGAACAATTCAGCTGAGAAACAAATCCTAAATTGCTTCCACCGGAGGACAATAAGATAAGGAGAGGTAAAGGGTCCCTGTTTTATTTCTCCTAGCTCACTTTGTAAAAGATGAATCTTCCTGAAATTTGAGAATACCCAACTTATTAAAGAAGTTAAATATTGAACATCATAACATACATGTAACTATGCATGAGTCTATCATAGCGTGCTCATCTATGTGGTTAATTATTATTCCCAACGTATGGGCATTTACTATTGTGATGTTTGATTCACTATTCTTCCAAATTCATTGCAGCTTCCTGAGCACGACGTTACTTTGGAAGCAGCATGGCCTGAGCTATTCATAGACCATAAGGGAAGATATTGGGAGGTCCCAGAGTCAATATCCTTTGACTGCTCATCGCTGGTTTCCGAGAAGGGATTCCGATATCGTTTTGGTTTACACAAAAATGGTGGCCATCCTCAGGCTGTGGATAACATTACCGATGAACCACCACTCAATCTGATGCAAGGAATATGTGGAAAAGCTGCCTTTTCTTATGAGAAAAGTGAAGATCTCTGGAGAGTCGAGGAAAAAAAAGAGGACGTTGTTATTGAGACAGATAAGGGACGGTTTTATCGCCCTTCTTATGATATTCGTCTTAGAGAGCCTCATGCAGCAGTATCTGGAATTATTGGTAACTTCACTGGCCACAAAAAACTATAGTGTAATTGATTTGATATAACTTGGTAGTTTCCAGATTCTTTTATGACATTGTTTGCTGAACTACACTGTGATTATCTTTTATGCATACAAGATCTATATCTAAACCTTCTAACTGAATTTGAATTATCAATGGACTTAGAATTTAAATTACCAGCACAGAAGATAAATGTCAGTTTATCAAATATATAGACAGTTTGAAATTATCCTTTCCTCTGTATGAACTTTCTTGCCTTGCCTCTGCTAGAATCTGGGGTTTCAATTATTTCTGTGGAGTTATTTTGTACTCAATGTGAAACATTTTAAAATAATTGTTACATGCATTTCAGAAGTATTGTTTTCTTTACTTTGGTAACTAAATTGACTTTGATGGGTAGGTTAATTCTTGAGCATGTTCCTGGAATATTGAAGAAGCGAACAATATTTTCCTTTAAAAGTTCTGACCACTTTATAATATCTCATGAGAGCTTTGAATCAGTAGAACTCCTTCAAGTTTCTTAACGTTAACAGCATCAGTTCTTATGAAATTGGTGGGGGTGACTATTTCGTGCATATGTGATGCTATCCAGCAGTGCTACTCCAAATTCTCAGCATTCACAACGTAGCTTTATCTTCCTAGTCTCTTGCCTTATCTTGTACTTCAACTTGTTGGTATAGGGGGAACTCTTGAGGCATGGCTCAACAATGGTAGCAGTAGTCCGTCGGATTCTAGGCATAGAAGGCCCTTTGGTGTTGATTTATTTGGTTCACTTTGTTATACTTTTCAACATGGTAAATTCAAAGAGACATTCGGAGACCTCACCAGGATAGATGCTCGTCTAGATATCTCATCTGCTTCAGCGTTAGCCAAACAGGTTACAAAAGTCTTCAGAAAAGCATCAGCTGATAATGCAAGAGATGTGCGCTCTTCACCCAGGCTCGAATTGATACTTCAGCAACAGGTAACTATCAAATATTTGTTTGTCACATTGTCTACAGAGGTGATTTGAATGTATACTAGATGCGAGTTTCTGTAGCAAGGAAACACATTTGGAGGACAAAACAAATAGAACTGATTTTATACTAACTAGCTTTGTTACGTAGGAAGCTTAATGGTGGTTTAGGACTTGTAGATCTTAACTCTTGAGTGGAGTGCGTGTCTAAAGCTGAAGTTGCCTCACCAATGCCTTTGTGAATGCATGTTTTTTGACCATGGTGTTATATTTTATGTTTGCGTTTCAAATGCAGGTCGCTGGGCCAATTGTGTTTAGAGTAGATTCAAAGTTTTTGCTCAATACGCCCGTTGGCAGGCCTGGCCTACAATTGGAGGATTTCATATGCAGTTTAAATTACTCTTTGAGGGTTCTACAGTCTGGAAAAGTGGTAGCATGGTATTCTCCTAAAAGGAAAGAGGGAATGATCGAGTTGCGCCTATTTGAGTTTTAGAACTTAACCCCAAAGTTTACTTTTTATGTTGATTGCTTTGTAGTTAGAACTGTTGTCGCTAGAGATGCTATTTGTGAGCAAACGGCCCTTGCATCGGATTCATAGGCATTTTTTGTTGGTTCTTGAATACTAGTCACCTTACTTTAGTTAATTGTTTTTATATTTTTTTAATTCATTTCTAAAAATTCCTTGTGTTTGGAGATCCCGAAGATAAAAAACTATAGTACCCGAAGGACATTGAGATGTTCCAATCGTTAAAGGCGTTCTTAGAATCAAATGTTCCTATTTGTTACACGAAAGCCATTCAGATTTCTGGACTTTTAAACATGCTCCATTATATTATTCAGAAAATAACACTTCATGGCCGCCTAAAAAATTTAATAGCCCAAAATTTGCACTTTACCCGAAATGTCCAGTGAAATAAATTTAATATCAAATCATAGAACCCTCACATCTTCTTTTTTTGTCTTCTTCTCCATTTTCTTTCTTTGTCGGATTCTCTCTCTTCTTTATTCATTCTCCTTTTTTCTATTTTTCACTTCAGATCTAGCTTTCTTTCTTTTTATTTTGCATTTTATATGAAAAAGCTTCTTTTGAGTATATAAAAAAGTTATCAAAAATTCAATTTAAATCTTAAAAGAATTTCTTTGATTAATACTACGGTAATGATATTAGAGTGGCAGTAGAAGAGGTGAAATTTTTTAATCAACCTCTGTGTATTTCTGTTGGTGTTTTATTAGTGGTTATGGTAATTTTTATGAGGATATGAGATTTTATGGTAGATCGACGGGTTATTTTTTCATACAGGTGATTGCTTCTTCTTTTTCTTCTTCTTCTTCTTCTTCTTGATGTTTTGTGAGTGAAAATCTTTTACAGTTAGTGTTGATGGTGGGTCTGGGTTTAATAAGGAAGTTGGACGGTACTTATATGTAATTTTGTATATATATATATATATATATTAAATATTTTATATACGCATATATAGAGTTGTACATATACGATAATTTGTATTGTAGTTTTGTATAAAAATTATATATATATTATTATGATATGTATAAAAGTTATATATACATTGTATCCTAAGTTTGGCAATGTACCTTATGTATATTGAGTGTATCTGAACGTGTTTGTATATCCAAAGCGTATATTGAATTTTTTATACATGATTATATAGTGTATATATATAATTGCACAATATGTATACATCATGTATATATTATGTATGTATACTATAAAATATTTATATATACTATATACAAATTATATACATAATTTATACAGGATTGATACATATTGTGCAATTATATTTTTGTATAAAAATTGTATATAAACCGTTATATATGTATAGAAGATGTATATTTACAGTTAAACAGTATATAAAAGTTTTATATACAATATTTCCTGAGTTTGACAACGTATTCTTCGTGTATTCCGAGCTGTTGTGTATTTTAAGTGTATAAAAAATATATATATTGTTCAACGATGTATAAAAAGCGTATAGTACGTGTACAACCTATACATTACCTTATTGTTCATCTTCTTCTTATATCATAGGTATTTTTGCTTATGTAATATTATATTTTTTTAAATTGGATCACTAAAAATTTAAATTTTTTTGTAAAAGTTAAAAAGGGGATTATAATTTGTGTATAATAGGAAGAAGTTTGGTGGTTATGGAGAAGACAATTGGGTTTGATGGAATTTTGGGGCTGAAAAGATAGTTTTTTACGAGATTTCACTAGATATGAAGGATTTTGGGGTGATTTGGCGAGATTTTAAATTTTTTAACTACTAACATTAATTTTAAAAGAATGTTAGGCTAGAGGTTGGGCTAACAGCTATTATGGTTGCATTGAGTAGTCAAAGTTTCTCGTTGGTTTTCTAGGTTTCACTTGCTAGCCCTTATAATTATTTTTGGACTATGAATTGTAAACCTTTTTTTTGTGGCTACCAGTTGTCATTAATTTTCACCGAGTGGCTGCAAATGAATTTCTCTCTCCATTATTGGTGATATGAAGTCCAACAAGTAATAAATTTAATCGGAGCAGAGGCTCAAATTAGAAAAAGAAAAAAGAAAAAATGGAAAAAAAAAGGTATACATAATGCGTTAGCTCGCATCATGGGTGGCTCGAATATAAGGTCAGTAAAGCAATTGCTTGGGGCCCCAACTTTTTGGGGGCCCCGTTTTTTCCTTAAAGATGTATTGTATATGTATTATTAAGAAAATATGTATATATTTAAATTTTTTTTAAAAATGGAGAGAAAGTACAATAACTTTAATGTGAAGATTGTTGTAATAATTAGAGAATGGAATAATTTTTAATGAATTGTTTCCTTACACGGGTAAGGTAGTTATTTTTTTGCCTCATTTATATTCTAACAACTAATACGGCCACATTATTTATATTAGTTATAATGTACGTGTATTTGTAATAATAGATATTTTACTGTATGGGATGAGGATATATTATGTTGTTGTATCTGATCTAATAACTCTTTGTGGATGATATATTTGGTGCATGTTCCTTTTTTCGGCTTCAACTGCTTTGTCATTAAGCCTTGTTGTTGACATTGATATATCCCTCAAAAGTGCATCATATAGTAATCCATGTGAAAAAATATGTTGTGAAAGTACAGCTCAACATTAGGTATTATTTACCCTTATGCATTATTTATTGTCATCAAAAAGTATAAGAGTACCGAATTTCTTTTCGGATGAACCTGTATGATAATATTTTTAAAATTAGATAGATGAATTCACATACAACATAAAATTAAATAGCAACTTAACAATAACATATCTGATGAAAGATTACGTGGTATTAAAGTATCTAAGTACTCTTCTAGATAATAGTTGTTGGTATCATCCCCTCAAAAATCAAAACTAAGAAATGTTCTGTTATATCCTGAAACTTGGCAATTAACATCTTATTTTAATTAGTTGATTAACATATTTATTTTCACTAGCTAAGATAGCACTTTTTTTCATGTATATTGTACAACTTGTCTTTTCATTTATCTACAAAAATATTTTCCTGCCATCATATTTTTTTGTTAATTGAATCTTTTGCATTTGATGCCACAAGTATGATTTTATCAAGCTTGTATTTATTGTTTCATTTCTTATAGATTTTGAAATTACTGGTAGTATTTGACGAAATCACCTCTCAAAATTATTACTTTTCCACCAAAGAGTTCATATATCATTATATCTCTAAAGCTCATGTCAACTATTTAAATCGTGTGACAATTGGCCATAAGTGCTTCATTCTAAATTAGCAGTCTTACTTTTCTTATCAATTTAGCACCACCACTCAGCGTTGGCATATTTGTGATGGTTCTATTAATCGTCTGAAGATGTATGTCAAATCTAGAGTTAATCGTATAACCCGTAAAATTGCAGTTGCTACACTATATGTTGCTATTGCAAATACTATAGTGCCTATTAATTTGATATTTACAAGTAATGCATAATATAAAAATATTTTTTCGGTTTCTCCAAGTCCATCTACGAAGAACAATCATGCTCGGCCAACGTCGACTCTTTGCAATATAATCTTGAATGCTTACTTTTGTTTAAAATTTAACTTTGATTGTGCAATAAAATCTTTAGGATGTAATTTTATAAACTTTTCTTCGATTATTTCTCTGCATTCAAATATAATACCATTATCTAACCCAGGATCAAGTTTAGATAAGTCATTTTTTCCTTATTCTCTTGCCCATGCTTCTTAATAAATGACTGATGGCTTTGAGCGTGCATCAGAGTTGAGCAATAGGAGAAATGTCATGCATTCTTCTAAAATCTTTTGAAATGTTTTTAGAGAACTGAAATTGAATCACTTGAAATTCTAAAAGGCCCAGTGAAACAAAATAGTCATGAATTTCTAAGTACGTTTTAACATATAAGAAATTGTTATGACTTGTGACTCAGATCACATTAATTTGAAGAATTAACCCAAATAGCAGCCTATCCGGTCACTTAAATTGAAAATAGCCGGTTGAGGTATAATATATTCATAATTTATATATTATATGTGTATAATTGTGTATAATCAATGTATAATCTATGTATATCGCTAGAAAAAGTAAATAGTGAATATGAACGGCTATTTGTGTAAAGATTAGGAGTGAGGGATTGAGAATTTATCTCCTTAAGCGAGCCACGACATCAACATTTTTCTTCCAAACTAACTAGTATCTAAAAATAGACTTTTAATGATTCCAATACCCCAAACAACATTAAAAAAAAACTTATAACTATCAAGGCAATAGACATTGTTCTTCTTTTTATTCCCTCCAATCAAAGGCTAGAGAAAAGGAGTTAAAAGTACTCAAAATTTTTACCTAATTTTTTTATAAAGAATTAATGAAATATTTACCTAAAATATTTAAATAATTAATCGGTTAATTTTCTTATAACCTCAATCTAAAAGGAGGTCAACGAGCTCAAAAGTTTCCTAATGTGATATTTCCAGTGTTTTAACTGAAAAAGGACTCCTAAACTGCTACACAGAAACTATAAAAGTGCTTGAAATTTCCACCTAAAATATTTATGAAGAATTAGTCGGTCAAAATTTAATAACAAACAAAAAGACTCCTGAACCTAAAAAGAGTTCAAAGAGCTGTAAATGACTTTATTGGAAACAAATTTACAAAATGATGTGATTTTCCTGTTTTATTATATATATTTTTACAAACTTATTATATTACATAGTTCAAATAAAAAGATTTAATACACAAAATTTAGTTGATTTTGAATTTTTAAATATTAAAAATATATAAATGAATATTTTTAAGTATTAAAAAGATAGTTAATAGTCTATTTTGTCAACCAACAATTTTCTATACAAATTCTAAAAAAGCCAACAAAAAATACAAATGAAGGAGACGAATATAAATAAATTTAATGGGCTATATTCATTGGGAGATATAAATAGACATTTTTAATGCCTAATAATCTGAATGAGTTATATCTTAAATTCCTAGATATTAGGAATTGTTATTGAGTTCAAACACGGAAAAAGTTAATAGTCAAAAATTATATTTAATTTCAACGTCCTAAAAATTAGGAAAATAACTTAAATTACATCTTTGTCCAATATAAAATCTATTTTAAAGGGTAAAAAAGGCGAACGACATTTCGCTAAGGGCCTTCGTGCTTTTAATATAAAAATGATATTTACTTTTTTCATTCTCTCCTTTACTATTCTTATTTTCAATATTGAAAAGTCTCTCAATCAACAACTTACAGCGGCTTACAAGTTGTCTTCTTCAAAATATAAAGCAATCATTATATTGAAGCAATGCAACACTTTTCGATATCATTATATCAACTTATCTTGCTTTATAGTTTCTTACCCTTTGATTTCTGTTACTATCTATTATTTTTTATACTTCGATTATGTTATTTATCTGTGATAGCTACTGCTCCTTTTTAGACTGATTTATCATGACTTATTCGCTTTTGTTACTTTCATTTTCATATTGCATTGAATTGATTGTGCTTATCTGACTTTTTTTCCCATGTTTTCTCGAGCCGAGGGTCTTTCGGAAACAACCTCTACCTTTCAAGGTAGAGGTAAGGTCTGCGTACACTCTATCTCCCCAGACCCCACTTTTTGAGTTTTCACTGGGCATATTATTCTTGTATATCAACTTATCAAATTCTTGAGTCGGTTTTATTATTCTACCTTTATTTTATAAATTTTCATTGAAAATTTATCTTTAATATTCTTGTTTAGGGCATGTCTCTAAAATTTGGATTTAGGCCCCCAATCTTGTTGAGATGGCCTGGCTTGCATCAATAGTGTTGAAAGACGACTTCAAGTTCAAGCCTATCAATTTCACCTTTACAAGATTTGTGGGCATACCAAGAGAGATAAGATTAAGAATAAGGTTATTCGGGACAAAATGGGAGTAGCCTTCGTGGAGGACAAGATGCGGGAGTCGAGGCTGAGATGGTTTGAGCACGTGAAGAGGAGAAACATTGATGCCCTTGCTAGGAGGTGTGAGAGGTTGGCCATGACTGGTCTGGGATGAGGTAGGGGTAGGCCTAAGAAGTATTGGGGAGAGGGGATTGCACAGGACATGATGCTGCTTCAACTTACTGAGGACATGAGCCAATGGTCTATGTGAAACATCCTCTCTATCTTCAACTTATAGAGGTTGAGAATTAGGGTAGAAGGTTAGTAGGTCGTCGGGAGTTTCCCCTTTCCTTACCAGTAGTATTAGTAGCACTTTTGTATTTTCACATTGAGCTTTATTTACAACTGGTTGTTTCGGTCGCGTGAGCTATCTTATTTTCCTGTTGTTATTTTTGGTACTACTTCTTCCTTTTCATCTTATTCTTTTTCTTTTTCTTCTCCTTTTTTTTTCTTGTTCTCCTTCTTTTTCTTTTTCTTTTTCTTTTTCTTCTTCTCCTTCTTCTTTCTTTCTCTTTTTCACATTCTCTTGAGCCGATGGTCTATCTGAAACATCCTCTTTATCTTACTAGGTAGGGGTAAGGTTTGCTTATACATTACGTTTCCCAGATTCCACTTGTGGGATTAGACTGGATCGGTTATTGTTGTAGTATTCTGTGCAAATACTGAGGTTTAATTGCGCAAATAGGAAGATTCAAATCTAATTTGGATATTAAGAAGATTACCAGATATAACATAAAATTTCACCACCTATTCGAGAAGTAGAAAGAATTACAATCCCATCACAAGTTGACTTTAAATCAAGTGATGCTATTCTGAGTTTCGGAGGTGTGCCAAATTTTGGTTGCAGACTTGACCTGCTTATGATGGCTGATGTACTGAAAGTATCAAATAATATAGAGAAGATCCGATTTGTGAATCATATCATATCATATCATACTATATTATAAGTGAGAATATCAAAAGTGAAACTTAAATCATATTATATTATAAGTGGAAACATTAGAAGCGAAACTTAAAATACTAAAATGCTCTTATAAAGCTACATGACATTATTACCCTTCAATTAAACACTACTATTATAATATTTTTGGACAAGAATGTAAAACCATTTAATAGTAAATAATTCATTTAATGGCCATGATAATCTTGCTAATAACGTGAATTTTGAAGGAAATACAGAGCCTACTGTTTATTTCATCAATTATGTTGGTCCAATGAATCAACATCAGTTAAATATCATTATTGTCGGTTCATTGAATTAGCAACATATGAAGAGTCGGAATAGATTTTTTACCACACATAATTACCCAAGAAGCTGCAATCACTCTACTTCCAGTTCCTTTAATGAATTTAGAAATTGAGTATACATAATTTGCTTGCAAGTTCATATATAGTTTTAGGATCAAGGAGTATGTGGCAAACAAGACGTTGCATTTATCTCAGGTGACTTTTCACTTTTTGGTTGGATTTTGTTTGTAAATTATGAGCTTGAACTTTCTCTGACTAAATTGGACAAGCATTGAGATAAATATCTTGATGCATATGATCATTCTAAAGTATTATTAATGTAAGCATATATGTGGTTGTTCCTTTATTAACATGTGTTCTTATAAGATAATTCTTTTTAATTAGGGGAACCACCGAGTTCTAGAATCAGATTTTTGTGTGAAAATTTTATTTTGTTCTTAGATAACTTATTTTGTTTTCTAATTTATCCCTCTAGAATATTCACGTAGCCTGCCAGAAAAGAACCTAGCTTTATGTCGTCAAGAAGTCCTAATGGAGAAGAAGCCCAAGGGTGTACTATATAAGGCTTTACTCATGTCTGATTAAATAATTTTAGAGAACTTAATTACATTCGAGTAGAAATTTAATTGATTAGAGAAGTCTTGATCAATGTAGATGTCTATTTCAGCAACTACTTACAGGTCTATATGGTGATATTATTGTTTAGAGCTGAGGAATTCAAATGCTCGCTCATTTAAAGTTGATTCTATCTTTCCTTTGCCACTGGAAATGTTGGTCTCAAAGTATTTACCTATGTTTGTGAGTGTAATTTGTTATCACATTAATGCCCAAGAGTTTCTTTCTAAAATACTCTTATATCCGTGAAGAAAATCATAAACATGTACACAAGGAATATGGAAGATGGAAGCATGTCTGTCATATATTATATTTTAATTGAATATGATTCGTCAAAAGAGGGAGATTGTATGTGTTAATATAAGCATTTGATTCATGTTGTAACTGTCATTTATAAACAATATTCATCTTTTTCTGAATACTTGTCTGTTCATATTTAACTGCATTCTCATTAAATATCAAGGGACATGTTAACTTTGATTCCTTTGTTTCATCTTTCCCTATGGAGACTTCAATTTTCAGATATAGATGAATAATTTTCATTTATTCATCAACAACAAAGTACACAGTAAAAGATATCACATATTCAAAACGTCGCTATAAAAAAATATTATATATAGTATAAAATAAGAAATACACATGTGATATACGTATTTAGCTAAAAAGAAAAAACTTACCAACTTATCTTCAACATTTATGCATTAAAAAAACATTTATGTACAAAAACGTAAATTAAATTTTAGAATTTTTCTTAGAATTCTCGAAATATTTTTTAACGGCATATGGCAACTAAAATCTTCACCTTTTCATACATTGGTCCTTTGAAATTGTCAAATGCGTATATCATAAGATAGGCATTCTTAGCGACTTTATTCAAATTACCTACTTATCTTATTTTCCTTAAAAACAAACCGCAACTTTTTTAACTGTAAAAAAGTTTATTAAAGAAATTATTCCATGTTTTCATAACTGGTGTTCTTCATGTTAAAGATATTTTTTCATCTTCATAACACTTGCAACCTTGCATGTTATTTCCTCAAAGAAATGCAAATTTCACTAAAGAATTGAATTATTATTGCGAGCAAAGTGAATGCAAGTCAACACGTTGTGCTACTCAAGTAAATACAGATCCATGTAATGCAATTGCAGTAAGACATCCGAGAACTTATGTGGAATAGTTTCTTTCTTTATTTAATTAGCTAAATATCATCAACATTCATTATTTTCAAGGATAATTGGTACACTTTTTCGTTAATTTTTATTCTATAACTTGCGCACACAATTTTTGAATTGATTTTTTTTACTCATTAATATGAGTGTAGTGGGAAGCCACAAAGTAAAAGTTAAAATACCCATTAATAGTTGGATGACCTTTTTAACCTTCAATCTATAATATTTTTTTTACTATTAGTGTACAAAAATATAAATGTATATTTCAATGTTTATGGTGGAATAAGGAATCGTGAGTTATGATCTATTAGCAAGACAACAAATGGATCCGTAATTATATTGTACAATAAATTAGCGATTGACACAAGTAATGTGCATGCACCTTTTTCTTGGCACTAATTACAGATGTGAACTTAATAGTTCTTCTTAGGAATTAAGTTTTTTTTTAATGTATCGTGTGTATGACCTTTGTAACGGATATGAAGAAACCCAACAGACATTTAGGGTCTAACTTATTCCAACGTGACTTTTGAATTTCTACAGAATCCTTAGACATACTTTTTGGCTTATAAGTATATATATATATATATATATATATAGTTATGGCTTCACAAGATTTTTCTGTGTGTAATATGTCAATGCGACATGATATTGTCTTACTTTTGATAGCAATTGATATTGCTTATCAGGTTAAGATAATGAACAGTGGTGGTAGTCATAACATCAATGAATTATATATCATCATCTTCATTATAATCAAGGGGTGGGAAAAATAAAAAATCTGATGACCTCACTGTTGTATATATACTTCAGCAAGTTAGCAGTAGGAAGGTTTCCTTAAGAGTTAGCTATGCATCATATTTAATTATTGCATCTCTTGTTTATTTAGATGCTATTTCTCTTTGCCCCTTGTATTGTCTGATAAAGGTTGATGAGATGCTGAAACAAAGAGATCTACGACGTTCATCCATTACTCTTTATTGGAAGTGCATGTATTTCAGTAATGGAAGTAGCTATAATCATCACGTACTTTTAAAAGCTTATGGCGAGAGTAGATGTACATATGTTGTGCTTTACACTACAAAAAAGAGCTCATTTTGTGGGGGTTAATTTAAAGATTTGTGGCACTTTTTGACCTCCACAAAATAAATTGTGGCGATTTTAAAAAATGCCACAGTTACCTGCGCCACAAGCATTTCTGTAGGAGTTTTTAAGAACTTCCACGACAATCGCCACAAAATCAATTTATAATTTGTGGGGGGTTTTAGAGGCAATTAGTGACGGTTTGTAACCTTCCAAATATGATCTCAATATTTTTAAAAAATATTATGTGAGAGTCATAAATCCCCACAATTTCTATCTCAATCTTTAAAAAAAATTAAATACTGGCAGCTTATAACTGCCAAAATATTTTTTTTCTATTCAAAATTTTAGTTCTAGGATTCAATAAATACACCGCAAATCTAATTCCATTAAAAGTATCTAAACAAACCAACATCACAAATTCAAGTTCATATCAAACTAAGGTTATACAACACATACGATATATGATAGCTTAAACATTTTACAATCTAGAGAAGGTCAACAATAAATAAATATACAAAAGTGACATGTATTTGTTTGGTGATCTGTATTGTTGTCACCTCGTGATACTCTTCCGCTCATGAGTGAAGCAGACTCACTCTGCATATCACTATGCTGGAACTGTGAAATAAATCAATAATTAATTTATCAAGCTAAACCAAACCACACCAAAGTCAAAATTTTTTGGAGCTAACTTCAAACAAAAGCAACAAAAAGTGCAAAATAATTCTGGAATAAATTAAAAATATATACTACTAGGTTACCTCAATATCTCAATTCTAGAGGAACTAACAACTACAAATATGATACAAATTTGGTTACTTGATATAATCTAGGAAAAGAAGTAAAAGAATTGAAAATTTAGGAGATGAGTTAAGAAACATAACTTACCCCTCAGTGTCATCATGCAAGCACATCAATCCTTTAAACCAAATCTGCATAAATTTAACATCCAATCAAGTTAGCTTCAACAAATCTTTTTGTCTCTTGAACTACTTCATAGTAAGAGATCCTCTTAAAGGAAACACATGGACACCATAAATTTAAAAAGAGGTGAATCATATATGAATACCATTTCTAAACATACTTTTAAACCAAATATGAATACCATTCTAAGCATACCTATAAACCAAAAAAAATAAATAAGAACTACTTAATTATTATTACCTTCAGATAGGGCACATATTTAATAAAGTCAGAAATAACATTTCCCTTTACTACATCATCAATTAGATGGTATGTAACTAGTTGTATATACTCGTCACATGGCCAAAAAGTGTTCAAGTTCTTGCTCTTGATATGTCTCATTCTAGTATATTTCTTCTTCCATCTCTTCTCACATATCATACAAATTAAATCTTTTGGCTATGGATGCACAACACATCATTTACATAATACACCTTTTGTGCTTGAGATGCTTCAATGTAAGGCTCAGATTCTTCGCTCTCTATCTCTAGTAACCATATAGAAAATTATAATTCACTGTCTTTTTCAAAATAAATTAAGCATCAGTGGTATACTAATAATTAACCTACCCAAAAATCTCCAAGATTAAAGTTCATTGTAAGACCTTAGCAAATAAAAGAGATACTAAAGACCATGTAGTTTCTTGAGATTTCCCAATGTAGATGTTAGAGATAACATTAAAAAATACCCTGTCTGAAGAATCCTGATGTGCTCTCGCACAATTATTAATATATGGGTCTCTTCAAGCAATTTTAGCATCACACAACATAATTAAATTATGGTTGGAATTTGAAAAAGCTTTACGTTAAGTGAAAAACTCTTTACAGAAACACTGGGTAATCTGTAACCAAAAGTAAAAAAATCTAATAGCGGAGGTACCGTTTGTTTAAAGTATTCATATATTTTGAAGCATATATATTTAACAAGATTTACTCAATCATATTCTTCAAGAAGGACTATTCCAAGGCAGATTGTCCATAAAGGTTTTATTACTGGTTCAAGCAATAACTAAACTACAACTGAAAATCACAAATTCCATGGCTATTGAGATAAAGAAAACAAATTGAGTTAAGAGAAAAGGAAGAAACCACCTTAATACGAGTAGCGGCATTCTAAAGTTAATTTTCCCAAAAGGATACTTCCCTTCAGAAAAACCCATGTCATCCTTCAAGCCTGAAAATAATTGAATAAAAAACCATTAAACTGAAACATTGGGGCAACGAAAAATACGTAATCCCTGATCTCAAAAGTCAGTGTAGGAGCCATAAATTGAGAAGAAGAATAATACTTAAACGCAATTAAACTAGATCAAAATTGAAGCAGATGAAGAAAGAACGCACCTGAAGCAATTGAAGCGAAAGGAATTCACAGGGAAGAAGGCAGTTCAGCCGAATTGTTGAAAAGAGAAAACCTTGAGGCATAGTGGAATTAAAACAGGGAAAGATTTGGGAAATTTTTTGAAATGGGAGGGAGAAATTACCGCGTCTGTTTTTGGAGCAAACAAGAATGAAAATTTTAAGCAACAAAACCAAACTAGTTGAGAATTTTTTTTTTTTTAATAACAAAAATATTTTTGGCATCAATAAAATTGCTAAAATCTCTATATTAGATAAATGCAATAATATTTTAATTGGTATGATAAAATAACGAAAATCCAAGTGCTTAGTTTTGTTAGTATTATTTTTATCCTTTCAAAATTTAAATTATCTCAAATAAAATGATAAAACAAAAATTATGTGTATATAATTATAAAACTTAAATATCTTTCAGGTAAATATCGCGCGCGCCTGACGTGGACGTTACCTTACATAAGGTGTTGTTTACGGTCAATCTAAAGCGTACTATATCACCACAATGATTTACACTTGCCTTCGAGCCTATATTTTATACATAGCCTTAAGGTAAGTTATTTCTTACTATTCGCCAGGCATAAAAACATATAAACATCCATCAATAAGATCTTTATTGCTTATATTTATATATTTTTTGTCTCATTCTACTATTTTGCTACTACTGCCCTATTCTTTCTAATTGTAAAATTTTGTCACGATCTCAATTTTCCTCCGTAGGATGTCGTGATGACACCTAGTCTCAAAAACTTTTACAAAAGAAACCTCACAATAAGAATAATTTTATGAAGGTTAGAACAAAAGCGCCACAAATAGAATATATAATGGGGGTCTTCTACAACCCTCACAAATAAGCTGCCACAAAACGAATTATTTTGTGGGGATTGGCACAAACGCCACAAAATAAATGTATAGTGGGGGTTTTGTATAACCCCTATAAATAAACCGCCTCAATTTAACAGATATTTTGTATTGTTTATTTGGAGATTTTGTGGAGATATATATATTTACTCTGTATGTTTGGTCAACTGTTTTAAATTAAAGTTCTTCTATATGTTTTAGCAAGAATAGTTTTTGCTAATTTCATTAGATGTATTTTACATGCATCTACCATCAATTCTAAAGTAGAAAATTCATTCGACATATTTCATTTACCATTATGGAGCTATATTATCTTAATTAGCTTTACGTATTTGTTGCTCGGTGGCAAATATATTGTCCTCCTATTTTGTATTTACTTAATTAATAATAATTTAATATAATAGCAGAACCAATATTCCTTAGTTTTAGCAATTCCTATTTAGCAAACAAGTAACTTATAGTAGAAAAATTACCTTACATAGTTGTATTTGTATAGAAAAACATATATTTCATAGAATATATTATAGTCTAGAAAAAAAAGTTGAAGCACTTTTTTCAAAATTTATTGAATAGAACTCGATACAATGTCTACAAACTCTACCAAAACACTAAGAGATAATTAACAAACACCATGAAAATAGGCATTCCATATTAATTGCAACTCTATTTAAGTTTAAAATTTGCACAATTTTAAATTTGAGTTCTTATATGATTGGTTTGCTTCGGTAACGACAAATATTTTCTAAAGTGATATAGCTTTTAAGGTACCTCTTTAGTTTACTATTTTGCCATATAAATTTATAATAAAAGTTGAAGATAACTAGTATACAACTATAAAACAAATGTCTCCTTTACTGTTCTGCTTCTTTTTTCTAGTCAAATTAAGCTTCAATTCAGATGGCGCAAACAAGAAGGATCAGTTGACACTAGAAACGAAAGGTCGATAATTCCACTATGTTTATATGAATTTGTAGAAACGTAAGATAACCTTAATAGGTCTATAACGAAGTGGGTTCTGGATTTCGTGAGAAATGGATGGAGAAAAATCGTCCTGACGAGTTCTGGAGGAAATGGACTAAATTGTATTGATTCTTTATGAAGTAATATTTGTTGAAAAGCGCAATTGCTAGAAAGAAAAGAAGCAGCAAATTTTACTCAATCTCAACACTTGAACTGTTTGTAAATCAGAATAACATCCACTAAAAATATTAATCTCAACATGTTTGTTGTCTGTCTACAAAAGATGAGATGGTACAATACATCAGTAATTTTGCCGTCTTTTGGCTAAGAACCTGACAAAAGATGAAATGCAAATAGGAGACAGTTTATTCAACCAAAGCAAGCAACTCGCTCTCCTTGCAGAAACAGTGCCTTGCATCAGTTCCCAAATCCACCTGGATACATAAGTACACAGAAAAGCATTTAATTTGTCAATAACAGACAGTAATGAAAGTAGTTGCTGTGTACAACTTGTAAAACTAAAGTCGGCTACATTAAATAGCCTGTAAGCTAATCTAGACCAGACAAAACAAAAACAATGCAACTGACACCATCTTTGACACTGAAACAGCATTTCACAGCTCCAAATAAGTACTTACTCGAGCAATTTAGAGGCGATCCCAACATAATTAACACACGCAGATGTATTTTCATTGTTTCCTGTTATCACTAATTAGAGTCATGCTTTAGGCCCTCAGAAGATTTGGGCAAAATTTACATCTTTAAGGGCATCGAAGTTGGATTAGCTAACTTCTATCCGATAATACAGCATGTTGAAAGTAATTATTCATTAAACGGGCTAACCACCTACGGACTCCTAAGCTAACATTAACAGAGTGATGCCCATAATCCAGTCAAGTCCGTCAAGGTAACAACAGTTGAGCATTCTAGAGAGATTAAACTAGCAATAATAAGCCGATTTTACAACAGCCATTTGTCCCTGCAATAACCAACTAAGGTGAACTGTTGATCCTAAGTAATTTTCTTCACCGCAAACCTTTAATACATCAAATCTCTATTTATGAGGAAGCCTAGATCAGCATCAGTCTTCAGAACAAACTTTATAGGCTTCTGTGTTATCCAGTAAATCCCTCTCAGGTAGGTAATAAGACCTCTCAGTTGCCTTCTACTAATGTTTATCAGGTAAGACTAGTTTTAACAGTCTCGTTATTCTTATACTCTCTAATCCCTAAATTAATTAAGACATTATATGATACTAAGGGAAATAACACAGACCAAAAGAGTCTTGACCATTTTGCAACACGACTGGCCTATCAGAACTAGAAAAGCTTATAAGTAAATGGTTTTTCCAAAGAGGCACTAGGTTGCCAAGAAGAGAATTTAGATCCTTTCAGCAAGGCAAAAAAAAAGAAGAAGAAGAGTAAGTATGAAACAGAGTGGTGCTTAGGGATGTCAATAAACACAATTATAGATCAGCTCACTACTAAACCGCATACCTCGTAAGCGTTGATGTCAGAGAAAAGAACCTGCAAAAGAACCATATCATTCAGAAGAAGAAAGTACACAAAGGATCAGTTAAAAAAAATTTACAAAAAGGATCAGTAACGCAAGCCATCATCCCCTCTACCAAGGGGTGGAACTTGGAAGGCAGGAAGGTGAGATTAGCAAAGCTCTATAAATAAAATAAAAATGAAAGCTTTAACTTTGATAGAAATCCACTAAATCAAAAACTTCGAAAGGCTTACCTTCTTCCCTGCCTCTACTTGAGCAACCTCAGAACCAACAGAGAGAACCTAAAATTAACAAAATTGGTCTCAGTCAGTCATCAAAAGGATATCTAATACCATCATACGCATCTCCAATCTGTCCAAATGAATAAATAATATGCATAAAACTTACTTCTCCCATAAGATAGCGCTCAAACTTCACTGCTGATTTTGGAAGCAAAACTCCACCAGCAGATTTCTGCACACAAACTCTTTTCATTCAGTGAATATTACAGAAAGGTCTCCTTACTGCTGTGTATCTGACCAGTCTTATATAACAGTAGACAGACCAAAATTATTCTATGCTAAGCACATATGTGTCAAAAAAAATAACTTGCAAGTTGCATCAACACATTATCCAGACCTAAATTACCAGCACACGTAAGCTGTTTCTTTTCAGTTAAGCTATAACTGAACGCTCATTGAACTCTAGAAGATCTAGTAATGCTTGTTTTAGCCGGTGGCGGATCCAGGTTTTTGGGTTCGTGGGTGCTTAATATTTTTTGATATAAAGTTACTACTAATCGCGTGTACAAGTACAACTATTTAAACACCGCGATGGAAAAAAGTAAAGGAGAAAACTTATATTAATATTATGGGCGCTGTGAATCTGTGATGAGAACAACGGGCAAGAAAAAAGAGCGGTGAATTTTGAAGTAGTATTGGGTTAAGAAAGTGAACTTGAAAGAATTAAAAAAATACCTAAACGAGGAAAACATAAAAAAAAATAAGAAAAAAGAAAGTAGCTTGAATATAAGAAAAAAGGAATAGTTTACCAGCTAGTTATAAAAAAGGACTTTTGCTAGGATTGAGTTTCGAACTCTCGCCCGCTAACAAAATTAAGTCTCCAACATTCTATCTTAACCAAAGTACCCAGCAGTGTTTTTGTTTCTTGGGTGCTTTATGATCTTTTATATCAATTTTAATAAAATTTCTATAGAACTATATCGCTCTAAGTTGAGGTTAATAGGTGCTTGAGCACCCAAATTTTATATATAGATCCGCCCATGGTTTTAGCAATCTGAAAAGTAGAACAATTTAGTCATGTCTGAAGAATGAAGTAGAAGTTCACTGAGAAAAGTTATAAAAAAGATTAATGACACTCATTCTTGCTGAGACCATTGCATGATGAATCTATATATGGATCTAACAAGCTGGACTAGTATGCCTTTTCTTCTTTTTTTCACAAATGAAGCGTCACATGCATACATTACATCCATATGATTTAAGATAGCTTAATCCTTAATAAAATATAACCTTTCCCTGATGTACAGTATAAATCACTAGCACCAAACATAAATAAACCTGCACCCAGTTAGCAGTACTTCTAAAATACTAAGTTTGCTCTCATGGAAAAAAAAAAAAGACCAACTTTTGTGATGCTACTTATTGCAAAATAATCAAGAACCTCAACAGAAATTGAATTACACAGTCATATCTAGTTGAGAATACACAATACACCACAATACAACAACAATAACAACAACAACAACAACAACAACAACAACAACAGACCCATTGTAATCCCACAAGTGGGGTCTGGGGAGGTTAGTATGTACGCAGACCTTACCCCTACCTTCAAGAAGGCAGAGATACTGTTTCCGAAAAATTCTCGGCTTAGGAAAGATAAAAGGAAGTGCGGCAACAATCACACCAATTATAAAACCAAAGCAAAGATACAAAACTAAAACCGAGTATTGTAATCAGAAAGCCGAAACGAAAGCAACGACAAGTAATCACTTAAATCAAGAAATACGAAAATAACTAAATAACGCTAACTCATGTACTAAAGCTACTGTTACAAATAAGGACAACGCTAGGCGACCTATCCTAACCCTTTAACTCCACACCTTCCTATCCATGGTCATTTATTAAGTGAGCTGGAGCAAGGTCATATATTGCCTAATCACCTCTCCCCAATACTTCTTCCGCCTACCTCTACCTCTCCTTAGGCCCTCCAGGGCCAACCTCTCATGCCTACTCATCGATGCATATGTGTCTCTCTTCTTCACATGTCCGAGCCATCTAAGTCTCGCCCCCCGTATCTTGTCCTCCACAGAGGTCACGCCCACCTTATCCCGAATAACTTCATTTCTAATTCTATCCAGGACACGGGATTTATTGACTGGCCAACACTCAGCCCCATATATAACATAGTGGGTCTGACCACCGCTCTATAAAACTTACCTTTAAGTTTAGGTGGCACATTCTTATCACATAAAATACCTGAAGCGAGGCCCCATTTCATCCATCTCGTCCCAATACGATGTGTAACATACTCGTCGATCTCTCCTTTTCCTTGTATAACTGACGCAAGGTATTTGAAACTCTCTCTCCTAAGGATAACTTGAGATTCAAGCCTCACTTCTCCGTAAACAACCTGAGTCGTCCCACTAGACTTGCACTCCAAGTAATCTGTCTTGGTCCTGCACAACTTGAAACCTTTAGACTCCAGGGTCTGCCTCCAAATCTCTAACCTCCCATTAACACCGCCTGACGTCTTGTCAATCAGAACAATCACAATACACCACAATGTCCAAATCACAGGTTTCAAAAGCACTAACTTGATAGCACCTCCACTTAATACACAAGTCCAGTTGTTGCAATATTATACAATAAAATTCAACTAGGTAAATTGGCAAAAGAGAGAAAACAATTAAGAAACATCTATAAAAGTACCTCAGCCAACTCTTCTAACCGAATTAAAACTCTATCAGCTTGCGGCACAACCTATATTCGAAACAAACAAAATAAGTATCCAAGCTACCATTTCTTAATTTTCCTACTTCAAATGTAACAAATAACAAAATTATTCACATTGACTTAAATAAGCATAAAAGGAGTAACCTTTGTGGGTTCCCATTTCTTGGAAATGGCATTAATTCTCAAAGAATTTCTCTTCAGACCTGTACAAAACCAAAAAGGGTGGTAAATGAGAAAGTAAAGAAAACATAAAAATGACAGTTTCAGCTAAAGGGGAATTTCTATCAAGAAAGAGATTGGGTTGTGAGATATGTACCTATAGGTCTTTGGGTAGAGAAAGAAGGAAGATTTGTGGAGTGAGAAGTGATGGGTTTAGCCACCGCAATGAATGTAGAAGCCATGGATAAGGCGAGAGCAGCTGCTGTTTACAGTGTAGAGAATAGAGTACGGTAGGTGTTTGGTGACTCAGTCCAATAAGGACAATTAAAGGGGTTGTGAGGGGTATAATTGTAAATCTTCGTACAAAATATTATTTGCTTCGTCTTTGTTCTAGATTGTTCGAATTGTATTGTAATTTACAAATTTAATAGATTTGTAAACGTTGTCAAGAAAAAAAATTCAAGATTTTCTCTTGTCATTTTTGCGTCGCTTTATTGCCTACAAAATCATCCAATATAAAGAGGATTTTTTTTCATAATAATATTTACTTGGTTTAATTAAGTTTTTTAAACTACAAAAAGTTACTTATAAAATATATACAAATCCTGTCAAGAGCTATAAATACAACTTGTATATTTTTTTTTTGTACTAAATTCGGTCAAAAGCTATAATTTATGCATAATTTGTATATAATTTTTTATTGTGCGTCAAAGACATACAAATTACATACAACTTAACTTGCATAGAACTTGTATACGATTTATGGGTTTTAGGGTATTCACCGGTAAGTGTATATTTAGTACTCGAAAAAAAGCCAAATATATCCCTGTACTTTTGAAAAATATTTAAATATATCTATCGATATACTATGGGTCCAAATATACTCATACCGTTATACTTTGGGTTTAAATATACCCCTCATTTAAACGGAGGGACACGTGTCATCGTCCTGTTGGACAATTTTAAAATATCTTCTAATTAATTAAAAAGATTCATATGCATACTCATATCTAGGGGTGTTCAAAATCGAACCGAAACCGAAGCTTAATGGCTTATTGGTATCGGGTTAACGGTTTAACGGACGGGGAACGAATTGAAGTTTTTTTATTAACGGCTTATCGGTTTGGGGGAGGATTATTTAATTTTCTTATATATATATATATATCAAAAATCTTCCACTTCTTCCAGTACTTTATCTCTAAGTTCTAACGCCTAATTCCTAAATAATCAGAACCCTAACGCCTAAACTTCAACCAGCAGCCACCAGCAGAATTATGGTTCTCTTTATTCGACCATAATTCAACCAGTTTCAGTAGAAATTCAACCAGCACTCCAGCAGCCACCCGCAGTACTCTATCTCGTCGACTTCCAGGCTTCCAACACTCTATCTTAGTGCCCTAGTATGAAGAGCAAGCTCATATTTTTGCTTTTTAAAATTGTAAATATGGATCCAGCACAGCCTTTGTGTTAATTATTAATATATTGTTAATGAACAAGAAACAAAGGGAAGGACCACACGTTTATTGTAATTTTGCTTCGTTTGTGCTATGAATAAATTAATAAAAGCTTAGATACCATTATATTTAATGAGCTAAACTACTGAAATTGTTCCTTTGCATCTAAACCCAGGCAATCACATAGTTATCTCAATGAAATTTGATATCCTTGTATGATCCATGTTATAGCTAGCAAGAGTTACAGTGACATATCCATTAGAACTACTTTTTCCTTAATTACATCATATCATAGTCTGCTTTGGGATGTAATGTAGACTACAATGTGTTCTGCTTTTTTCACTCTACACCACATGACACACTACATCATTCTTATGTAGGCGTTAACATACATGTATGTCTCGACTCAATGTGTAATTTTTTATTCTGAATTTGTATGCTAGGCGGTCAACAAACAATTAATGCACGCAATATAGATTGAATTAGGCCGATAAACCGCCCGATAACCGCCCGATAACCGCCCGATAAGAGCTAAACCGATACCAATCCGCCCGATATCTTATCGGGTGGATAGCGGATTAATACATTTAAAAGCCGATAACCGTTAATAGTAATTAACCGCCCAATCTGCCCGATAAGCAGCCCTACTCATATCCTCCCATTACCCATATCCGAATTTTAAAATATCTCTTAATTAATTAAAAAAAGTTTTTTACCCTTCTATACTACATAAAAAAATTTATTACCCTCCCTAATCAAGTTTTAATTTAATTATATGGTTATATACAATTTACTAATTATATACAAATATGTTTTAAATAAGTATCCTTTTATATATTAGGAATTGAATAAGGAATATCAGTTATTTCTTCATCCCTTTATACCTGCTCCCTCTCTCTCCGTCTCTCTCTCTTTCTCTCTCCGTCTCTCTCTCTCTCTCTCTCTCTCTCTCTCTCTCTCTCTCTCTCTCTCTCTCTCTCTCTCTCTTTCATCTCTCTATCTCTTCTTCTGTGTTTTTTTCCCAATTTTTCTTCCTTTGATGTTTTCTGTTTTTTAATGCTTTCGTGTTGTATAGAGTTTTAATAAAATTTATCAATGGATTTCAATTGTTTTACTATAGAGTTTTAACTTAGCAATTTCCTTTCATGTTGCACAATTATCGAATTAAAATTGTCAATCAATAAATTTTGAAGGTGTTTGATTCTCTACCATTGACAACCATTAAAAAATTTCGAAACTTTGAATTCGAATTTGGGTTTTCAAAAACTATTATTTATTTTGATTGGGTATTGTTTCAAACAATTGAGAATATTTTTTGGAGTTTATATCTCAATTTTGAGGGTGTTTGGTAAAGATAAGACTTGATTTTTGCCGAATTTTAGATTGAAAGAAGAAGAAGAAGAAGAAGAAGAAGAAGAACACATGACATACAATATACTTATAAAATTGTATTAAAATTATATTTAAGTTGTATTATGTTGTAGTTATATATTTTTTTATTTGAATGTTGTATGAAAATTAAAAAATATTAGTATAATGTATGAATCATTGTAAGAAATTTGTATTTAAGTTATAAATACTATCTTTTTACATAAAGTTGTTGATATGTATCAAAATTGTATTAAGATAAAGTTTTGATTGGAAGTAGAGAGGAAGAAGAGCACACCACATACAAAATATGTACAAATCAGATACAAAATACATACAAAAGACATTGTAAAAAAATTATATTTAAGTTGTATGATGTTGTAGATGTATTTAACTAGGTAAAAATAATATATGAAAGTTGTACGTAAGTTGTAAATATGTTGATTACTATATAATTAGTTGTATAAAATTTATTTTTAGTTTATATATTTTTATAAATGCGTCAAATTTGTACAAAATTTTATTTTTAATTTGTATGATGTTGTACCATACAAATTTATCATTGTCGAATTTCTATTGATGATGTTGCTGATGCTACATCGACGAAGGTGGAGGCATTGAACATTTTACTTAATTTCGACTCACGTGTTCAGCCACAAAATTCAGCCACTTAAACCACTTTTAAACCCAGCAAAACAGTCGACAAACCGTACACTTTTACACCTAAGACCAAGCCCAAACCCACCCATCAGAAATATTAATCGTACCAATAAATTTTGACTGAGAGAGTAATAAAACGAATATCAGAAAATGTTTTGTGATGTGAATTAACGCTATGGATCAGTCCAAACTGTTGATTAGATAAAAGATAAATACATTTGTTCTCACTTGGAGTCTATGTATGCGTAAATATAACCAACCTTGCATTTGGTCAATATTTTCTTCCACTTTAATAAAAAAGAAAAAAATGTGTAACTAAATTTTCTAATTTAAGGCATTAGTAATGAATTATATATATATATATATATATATATATATATATATATATATATATATATATATATATATATATATATATATATATGTCACGACCCAATTTTTCCTCCGTTGGGTATCGTGATGGCACCTAGTCTTAGGGACTAGGTAAGCCTAACAATAATTAAAATAACAACATTATTTAAATAGAATCTCTTAAAATTCCCAAAACCGGTAGTACAAGTCATAAGCTCTACAGAGTATTGGCTAGAAAACTTCTAAATATAACTGTCCAAAAATAAGAATAGACAGTGCAAAACGAAAAGTTGAAGGTGACTCCGAAACCTGCGAACGCAGCAACAGGTTTACCTTGAGTCTCCACAGCAACAGTCCACACAACTAGCTGACGAACAAGTACCTGGATCTGCACAAAAATATGCAGAAGAGTAGCATGAGCACACCACAGCAGTGCCCAGTAAGTATCAAGACTAACCTCGGTGGAGTAGTGACGAGGAACAGTCAAGACACCCACTGGTCTAATAAACTGAACAGATATAAGTACATGAACAACAGAAGTATGATGTCACATAAAAACTATGCAATATGGCTCACAGTACAGTGATGGCAATAAGGAAGGAAACAACAAGTATCAGTGGAATATTATGAAAATGACACAGAAAGGTGAATGGAACACAACCTAAATCCAAAATCACAAATACAGCAAGGACAAGTAATAACTCAGCAACTACAACCGCTTTTACATCAGGTTTTAGTCAACAACTCCACGAGGTACCGAACCTCGGACAAATCACAACTCACGGGTCTCAATACCTGAACCTTAACACTTGGCATCCTGTGCCCTCATAACACCTCATAACTGCACTGACGACTCACGTGCCAATAGAGCCATTCTCACATAGAAGACAAGTAAACAAGGGTGAGCATCTATGCTCAACAATATCAAGAACACCTCTTATCCAATAAGAGTGCTTAACTACGTGTATGCTTGTGCAAGTGTCCTAACATAGTCCATACCAGAAAATGAGCATAAGGAAGAAGAAGAACGGACAACACGTAGAATATTTTCTCACAGCTTTCACAAGATAAAGCTCACACAGGTACGTATACCACTACACAAATATCAACAACAAGAATGCCCCCAGTCCATAAATCATCACAAATCAATCCCTGACACAGCCCACCTTGTCTTGTCATGTATGCAATAGTAATATAAATGCCCGCCTTGTCTCGCCACACGTGCATAATAATATTCCCACCTTGTCTCGCCACATGCGCAACCCACACACACACACACACACACACACACATATATATATATATATATATATATATATATATATATATATATATATATATATATATATATATATATATATATATACACACACACACACACACACACACCATACCACATGTACAAATATCAATGATAACAATAGCACGACAGAAATCTCGTGCAACCCCATAATAACAACCGCACGATAGAAACCTCGTGCATCACCACAACAAGTACAATAACAACAATGACAATAATACAAAGTACGACAAGTAAATCAACTCAAGAACTTTAATTCACAAAGAAATGGTAGTACCAATTCACAAGGAATAACCACAGTAAAGAATGCTAGGCCTAAAGAGAACAGCTCAACAAAGGGAAAACTAATGTGTAGCAACGATCCCACAATATACACTTCGACAACAGGGAAGCTATCACAAATCAAATAATGCCAAATAAAATAAGTCGACTAAGATATAGGATATCTAAACTTCTTTTAAAGTTGAGAAAATTACGAAGGATATTTAACAATTCAATTAAAGATAAGCAGCGGAAAAATAATCATAACCTCAATTAAGACTGAACAATTATAGGATGAAATAATATAAATTTCAAATAAAGGTAAGTAGTTATGAAAAGATAGCATGGCTATAAAGAGATAACAATTTCAATTAAAGCACATATAAATCTAGTAACAATAATAGTGGATCATGAAGTAATTGATTCTAATTAAGCAGGTAGATGTGAATCTAGTAATTAAGATATATAATCATAACAAGAACAACTGCATATTTAATGAATACAAGGACCTAAGAACCCTAAAAGGCCAACTTTCCACAAATAAGTCTGTGCACGCACTCATCACCTCGTGTACATGGACTACAATCAACATAGAAGACTCAAATCCTAAGGGAAAGTTCCCCACACAAGGTTAGGCAAGATATTTACCTCGAACCAAGCTCAAACAATTGGTCACAATGCCTTTCTACGAATATCCGGCTCTGAATGGCCCAAATCTAGCCAAACACAATTGCATAACATGAATACAACAATAATAGACTTATCTAATCAATGAAATCAATATTTTAATAAAAATTTCAAAATTCGCCCTAAAAGGTCGACCCAGGCTCACATCTCGGAATCGGATAAAAATCACAAAATACGAATACCCATTCACTCACGAGTCCAACCATATAGGAATTACTCAAATCCGACCACAAATCCCCTTTCAAAACTCAAAATCTTTATTGAAGAAATTCTTCCAATTTTTCCCAATTTCAACACCAAAAATCCGAAACTAAATGGAGAAAACAACTACAGATTCATGGAATACAACCAAAAACGAGTTAGGAATCAGTACCCCAAAGCTCCCTCTGAAAATCCCTCGAAAAATCGCCAAATTCCGAGCTCTCAAGTCCAAAAACGAAGAATGAAACCAAACCCTCGGATTTCTCTTTTTTGCCCAGGCGTGACCGCACCTGTGACATAATTAGCCGCATCTGCGCGACCGCAGGTGCGCACGTCTAAATCGCACTTGCGCTTCCTCTCACTTCTGCGTGCCAAAATACGCTTCTGCGGAGCCGCTGATGCACACAAACTCTCCGCACCTGCGGAGACTGTCAAGTCCAGCTCTTTTCGCACCTGCGCCTCAACCTTCGCATCTGCGGGCATCGCAGATCGCAGATGCGGAATTTTTCTCGCACCTGCGACCCCTGGCACTCCTCCATTTTTTCGCTTCTGCGTTTGCCTCTCCGCACGTGCACTCTCGCACTTGCGGTCTCTTCACTGCAGGTGTGAAAATACCAGAAGCCTGAAGACTTAGCAGTAACACAAATCAAACTTTTAGTCCATTAAGCACCCGAAACTCACCCGAGGCCCCCGGATCCACAACCAAACATACCAACCAGTCCCAAATAACATAACTGAGTTATTCTAACTCTCGGAATCACATTCCGACCCCGATATCAAAAAGTCCCCTTCCGGTCCAAATCTCCAAAAATTCGACTTTTGCCATTTCAAGCCTAAATCAGCTACAGACCTCGGATATACAGTCCGGATACGCTCTTAAGTCCAAAATCACCCAACGGAGCTTATGGAACCGACAAAACTCCATTCCGGAGATCGTCTTCACATAGTTCCAACTACGGTCAAAATTCTAAGACTTAAGCTTCCATTTTAGGGACTAAGTGTCCCAAATCACTCCGAAACATCCGGTAACCGAATTCAACCATGCACGCAAGTCAATACACATAATATGAAGCTGCTCAGGGCCTTATGCCACCGAACGAGACTTAAATTCTCAAAAGGACCGGGCGGGTCGTTATATATATATATATATATATATATATATATATATATATATATATATATATATATATATATATAGAGAGAGAGAGAGAGAGAGAGAGAGAGAGAGAGAGAGAGAGAGAGAGAGAGAGAGAGAGAGAGAGAGAGAGAGAATAAGGAAAATTGTGTAACTAAATCCCCTAATTTAAGGCACTAATAATGGATTGAGAGCCTTTTAAGGTGGAATGTATATAATTTGTAAATAATCCTTGTTTAGGGCGGGTAATATACAAAATTAAAATAATTTTGATAAATAAGTTTCAAATATTATGTAGGAAGGAAAAAATCCCTTTCTTTTTCTTGTTTGTGATGATAGCTAAATCAAAATTTGTGGACCTCAACATCCGATAGTCCACGACTTTATTTTGTGTGCTCTTCTTCCTATTTTATATTTGAAATTAGTTTATTTTTGTCTTAAATGATTAATTTATTGTTTAGAAAGTAAATTTTATTGTTAGTGTAAATATTTTATGAAATAAATTGAATGGCTTCTCAACATGGTTTCGCCTTAGACCACGAGATCTATTGAGCCGTCCCTGTCAAAGAAGATATACAATTATCATTTTAGGACAATTAGAAAAAAAGGTTGTTGTTTAACCAAAAATAGATTTCTCGGTCAAAGCCAATATCTAGAAGAAATCAGGTTACTGATAACCCAGATTTACTTCACTTTCCCAATAATTTTGGAAGAATAGACTGAGTAATGAAAATGATTGAGAAAGGAAAATAAGAAATAAACTAATAATCACTCCCCAAAATTAAGGCTTAAATCTTAGAGAATAAAGCAAAGAATAATAGTGTGGATTTTAATAATAATCGTCATTTGTCCTTACAAAAAAGATTTATGTCCTTATATAGGAGCATACAATTATAACGGTTCTCATACTTAATTTGGGCTCACTAATGATATTAATTGTATTGATTGCCCGTTACCATATGTAACCGTAGCTGATACATTTATGACTAAAAATTCCTTATAATGTACTGATTCCCCTTCCTTATTTACTTTTGGTTCGTGTATCTTCCCTTCTTTGCAGCCTTTATGCATTTTATTTATATTTTTTCTTTAACAACTGTCAGGTCTGGTTCTTTTCTCTACATAACCTCGTGGGTGTTTCTCCCGTGTCTTTCCTGCATTCTTAACTCATCTAATTGACAATGCCACTTGTCGTTACATTAATGCTCCATGTGTCATACCCCGTCATCTTGCTGACAGTCCAAGTGTCATGTCTTTTTTCCACCAATACTGATAGTCCCCTCACTTTTTGAATATTCTTAACTGAATATTCAGGAAGTGGTAAGTTTTTATGGCGCGAATTCTTTGTGGCCGTTTTTCTAGTATCATCATGTCTCCTTCAGAATCGATGCGACGTATGCCACATTCATTTAATTCCCATACCACGTGGTTTCTTATGATTGGATCTACAGTTTCTCAATGCTTTTTAGGGTTTTTTCTTCGGTTGCGTCAGTCACGAAGTGACGGTTCCATTACGACGCTTTATAATGACCAATTTCTAATGACAGTTGTATCTTCTTATAAATACTTCATTCTTTTTGAATTCTTGAATCCTTCTTCCTTCAGTATCCATTACCTTAATTATTCTTCGTATCTCTGTACCCTTTCTCTATATTTATTTTGTTAAACATGTCCTCGTCTACACCAGACCCTCACAAAGTTCTGATCGTTGACGAACTAGCTCTTTCCACTTCCCCTACTAGAAGTATGAGAGGTGGTAGACTTCATAGCCTTGGTTCATTATCTAATCGTGGTTCCTCTTCTCAAAGTAGTTCTGCCAGGCCATCTTCTTCTAGACCTAGGGCTCCTCTAACCCCTAGATCTTCTTCTAGAAATAGGGACCTGAATGAACCTGTGAACCCACAGTCGCAGAGATTCTTCCTCAAGAGTTTTCTTTTGTAACAGACCATAAGACCATGAGAAACTAAGTCTCTTCTATAGCTTCCCTTAACATTGCTGAACTTTACCCAAGTTTGATCACTGTCGGTCTTGTTTCTTTAGTTCAACGAGCATGTCATTGGAAACTAGATTTCCCAGTTTTGATCCGTGCCAACCAAAGAATCACCGCTTACCATGCCGATTTTGCTTTTATTTATACCCACCTCTTTACCTTAGGGTTTAAGCCTCTCATTGATCAAGTGATTATAGAGTTTTGTCGCTATTTTAATGTATGCCTTGGCCATATTGGCTCCATCGTGTGGAGGGATGTGCATGCCTTCGTTATTTGTCATATTTGGTTTTCGTCCCTTTTACCCTTCGACACTGTCACGACCCAAAATCTAAAAGGTCGTAATGGCGCCGGACACCACTGTCAGGCAAGCCAACCATAATCAATTAACTTAATTACCCATTTTAGTATTTTTGAAATAAAAATTTCTTTAATAAAATTGTAGAGATAAAAACTCATAGAGTAAATGATAAATATTTTTGCAGCTAAATTTCTAAACAATTCACAACCATTCCCAAAATCCGGTGTCACAAGTGCATGAGCATTTACTAGGGAATTAAAATAAAATACAGCATCTGTCCAGAATACAAATTAGACAGGAAAATATAATAACTCTGAAGAAGATTTTATTAACTGCGGATCGTAATATAGAATGCAGCTCACCTATGTCCCCATAATTTTTATAATACCTCTGCGCCCATAAGGCAGCTATACGTATATGTACCTGCACAATAAAATGTGCAGCAAGTGCAGTATGAGTACGAAAACAATGTGTACCCAGTAAGTATCAAGCCTAATCTCGAAGAGGTAGAGACGAGATGGCCGACTATGACACTCACTATGGGTCAATAATATTAAATAATCATGAAAATAGAAATATTTATATCAACGATGATTCACATAATTAACAATAATTTATTGAACCAGTAGAAGTAATTAAATTCCTTCAATTCCAATAATTCTCAGTATAATAATTAAATTCCTTCAATTCAAATAATTTCTAATCTATTAAGTAAATCCTTCAATTTCAATAAAAATTCCAGTTTATCAAATAGCTTTACAAGCTACAATTTAATTTCAATAAATTTCCAATTTATCAAATAACTTTACAAGCTGTAATGAACTGTTCAAGTATCGTGTAATTATTATTATTATTAAGCACGATTTCTGCCGAGGACGTACGGCCCGATCCAGAGTGTCGTGTACACTGCCGAGGGACGTGCGACGCGATCCGTAGATGCATCTATCCTGCCGAGGCGTTCGGCCCGCTCCACAAAAAAGGAGGACATTTTCTTATGTACCTCCGGAAGGAGAGTATAATCATTATAAGATAAATTCGGGAGGATGATCAATTTCTTTAAACAGTTAATTAATTTAAACAGAAAATTAAGCATATGAAATTTTCATCTTTATTATATTTCCTAACAATTCACAATTTATATATCAAATAATTCAATTAAATAAATAATATAATTTACACAAGTAATTCATGCTTTGTGTCCTAAACTACCCGGACTTTAGCATTAATAGTAGCTACGCACGGACTCTCGTCACCTCGTACGTACGTAGGCCCCACAATTAGCAACTATTATTAATTTAATCACCTATGGGGTAATTTTCCCCTCACAAGATTAGATAAGAGACTTACCTCGCTCCGAAGTTCCATAGCCGGCTCCCAAGCCTTTCAAATAACTCGACCGATGCCCAACGCTCCAAAATTCGCTTTCGCTTTATTAATATTCACAAGCTTTTAATCCTCCTCCGACATCGTAACATTGAGTAAAATGCTCATACGCCACCAACAAATTGATATCTACAATTACAATCCCAATTACAATCAAAATATGACTCAAAAATATTTATCAATATCCAGTTATGGCTCTCAAGTTGGCTACAAGTCTCCAGCTCAAATCGTCTAATAGGTTCACTTACTAGCACATTCAACTCCACTCTTATCATTCAATACCATTTGAAGTCATCAATGATACTACATTAATTCTCCAACACCGCCAAATTACTATTCATCGTCTTCCTTAACCAACATTTCCAAAACATTCAATTTGGTGATTACTTAGTTGAATACTTCCAACTAAGCTAGAATATGATTCCATAGGTTCATTGCATCCTTTAATTTCATTTCTAAGAACACTATTTATCTTTCCCTCATTTTCTCAAGAACACTATTCATGCCATGAACTAGAGTTTATGAAATCAATTATCTAACCATAACAACTTAAAACAAATATTAGAATTACTCTCACCGACTCATAAGAAATGAGCTTAAAGAATTAATATTACCTTCTTGAAGCTTTTCCTTGAAATTCCAATGTTTGGAAAATTTGTTGTTCTTGAACAACTTGAAAGATTTCTAGGGATTTCAAAGATTGAAGGATGTTAATACTAGTGTTAATAGGAAGTTATTAACTTAAAATATCCAAATAAACTCACCTTGTAATCTTAAGTAGTCCCCAAGGTCGAATCCACCATGAAAGAACCAATCCCTAGCTCAAGAAAATCCCCAAAAATGGCTGCTGCCCGTGACTGCCTTATAAAGGCACAGGTGCTTCAGCGAGTTGTACCTTGCTCTGTGCAGGTTGTACCTCGTATTACAAGTTTTTCCCTGCTGGACACCCTTTACTAAAACGTCCATAAGTCCTTGTAGAAATATCCAAATGACGAACGGTCGAAAGCGTTAGAAACTAGACTCGAAGATCTTTCATTTGATAGGTTGTCCACCATATAACTCCTTATATATATATATATATATGCATGCTTGTCCAAAATTAGGTTTTTGTGTGTACTTATTTGGAACTTTAGTCTATCATGTAATTTCCAACTTGATTAAGACTTAGGGCTCTCCTTAGACCCTACATCACTTATAATATGACTCGTTCACTTATTAACATACGAACCTGCTGGAACCTTAAAATTCCGATTCCGGGGTCATTTTCTCAAAGTGTTGACCGAAGTCAAATTTGCCCTTTTAAGGCTAACTTAAGGAACCAAGTGTTCCGATTTCAACCCAAACACTTTCAAATCCCGAACCAACCATCCCCGCAAGTCATAAATCATTAAAAACACATTCGGAGAGTTTTATTTAGGGGAACGAGATTCTAAAAGTCGAAACGACCGATTGGGTCGTTACATTCTCTCCCTCTTAAATATACGTTCGTCCTCGAACGTGCTAAGGAGTGTTCCGGAGTTATCCAAAATCATTGTTTAACACCTCGTGCACCTACCTATGCTACCACACCCAGTTGAGCACATTAACTCGTGCCAATCTGAAAATTCTCCCCTTTATTTAGGCAAATAAGCCTTAGAGCACAATGCTAACATCCAGAATTCTCCACCATGCATGTTTCCAACCTATGAATGTCGTATCTATCATTACACGATGCACCAATACAGGGTTGCATACCTTTGTTGAATTTAGACCATGCACTGCATCATTCACATGACTATAATAACATCCTCTGATAACAATAGCTAAAATTCCACGAATTTGATGTTCACAACACACCTCATGATACATATAAGTCCTGTTCCAACTCTTGAAATGCTTCCACGATGGAAGAAATGTGTAGAAATTCATAACCAACTACCGAGTCAACAATTATTGAGTTTCTCCTTCTGACAAAAATCATTGCCTCATTATAATCAAATAATGGTATTTGCTCTTTATTACACTTCATATAATCCGATCGCACTAATCCCGAATCCAATAATCTCGTCTCACCAAGTATAAGTTGCTCAGGCAATAAACCACCTCAGACACGATCAAAAAGCCTCATATGACGCCACAATGAGCTAATAAGCTACAGACTCGATTGCGATACATAAGAAACACGAACTCTAGAAAGGATTTCTCGACCCACGTGACTAATTAGACAACTGAAAAGGTGTCATGAACCTTCCTTAGAAAATGGGACCCAAAACACAAAAAATAGAATATAAGGGACTATACTCAACATCACATTGTTGCAACGTGCAACCCGATTCAAACAACATACCCGTGGCGGCATGCCACCCGATCCGCACATAACGAATCTATAAGGAAATACTTACCGAGCTAGAATGCTCATTACTACAAAATATCCGAATATCGGACACAAGCACGCTAAGTGCATAATACCATCCCTGGAAGGACCGACATTGCCATACGCTACAAAACTCAAGCACAACTAAGGTGCGACATATAATCTGAATCCCGAGAGCCATCCTGCTCACATAACACCATCGCTCTGCGGAACCTCAACACATAAAAAAATTATCAAGCCTTTTTATAACTCACACGGCACAATATAGTATTACATGAAATAACCGACAACGAATGACATCCAACGTCCGAATACTCCTCCATAGGAGCTTTTATGCTGAAATGAATATATCCGGCCTGATATAGAGCCCGTATTCATATTTAAATCCATCCACAGACCTCAAGACGATTCTGAGGTCTAGGCTAATAACCTTTCAAGGATCCATAATAACCCTTTTTCCCATAACACACAAGAATAACCGTCATAATCGGATCAAACTTTCACAGTCCACAACCAAATGAACCAAGCGCCCTCCAGGCATAAATTCTCGAATCAGCAATATTACCACAATCTTCATACTTGGTTTCAATATTCACTCAATCAAGTGACTACACGTCACTCTTACATAATATTTCCGTGAGACATTCTCCCACGACCTTCCACACCAGGTAACAAGTCTGCACATTCATGCTACCGGTTACACAAAATGCTGTAAAGCATATCAAAAATCCACAAATCAATACACAAGGTCTCTTACACCTGACATCGACCTTAGATGATGCCAAAAATAATACCATCTTACTTTAAACATCTAAACCCCTTTCCTGTTCATCCGAGTTCATGACATCTTTGTCAACACCGAACCGAAATCTTAAATCCTCAACTTTCGAATCCCATGCTACTTAGTGCACTTAACCACGCCAATGCGCAGGAGTACAAGAATTCCATCATAACTCCCGAACCACTAATAGAGTAAACACTTCATCATATAGAAACCTTCTTCTTAACTCATTTCAAGAGAACCATTGCAACACATGACTGAATTCCCATATCCGTAGAAAATACCGACCTCAAGTAGTGGTCTAAGCCACCATAACTTTTCCGGGATCCCTCTACACATAACATGCCATAATACTTGAATTTCTCCAGATAAAATCAATTACGGCGGCTGCCAAGCCTCGCACGTACCGCTACCAATTACATGCATAACTCTATGCGCTGAAGGAACTGGTCATTGCCACCATCATGCCGATTCAACCGTTGTTAGCCGACCCGTCTTTTTCTCAATTTATTCTCAACTTGCCTTAGAAATAATAATAGCTCCATTCATTATATCACGAACTCAAATCCGCACTCATCCCAAGTGACCTTATTTCACGAGACCACGCTATTTCAAAACCCACTAATTATCTCATATCCCTTCTTGTGCACACTTTTTACATCTTCAGCTGGTACACACATTCTGATACTTCTTTTATGAATCTGAAGTTATTTTCTTCCGTTTTTCCTATGCTACACCACAACCTGAAGATAACGTAGAGTACTCCAAGACCCGTTTAATAATCTGCTGCAAAAGCTCGATACTCAACCATACTAAAGACTCGAGATCCTTAGACACTACACTTTAAATTTTTGAATCCACTAGGACCGTTATTGAGAGTCACTTGCTCTGACTTGTTCCCATACATGATCAACTCCAAGGCCTTGCTAGCACATGGACACTTTCTCAAGGAAACACCCGATTGTCTCACTCTCCCTGTGCATTACATCTACACGAAGCATAAACTCTGAGTCTTCCCACAAACCTAAATATGGATTGATAAGGCCAAATATGGCACACATTCCCTAAATCCTTTGCTCAAATTACCAGCGATGTTTTCTTTCCTTAGTTGTAATGACCCACCAATACACCGATAACCAGAAATCGCAAAAGTTGACACTACACAATCCAATCATAGACAGTGGGTCTCTCCCACTTAGCTTGAAGCTACAAATTAGAAAATTCTGGAATCCACCGAGATTCTTTCTTCATCGTCGGCATGATCCTGCACACGCAACTTGCCAAATTTCTCGAAATTCTTCTATTAACCTTTAATAAACACTCCAAACCACTAGCCATATTTATATATTAAATCTCTTACCGGGTAGCCAGTAAAATTCTTCACAGAAGCTTCGTCAACACTACGCGACCGCTAACCTGCTCACATGAGATAAGCCACATGTGGAAATTACATGCTAACATATTCCAATGCCGCTGCATTGGGTGCAATTACTATGAAATCAGTAGATCACCCTGAGTCCGAGCTCATTCACTAGTTGCACCAGTCTGTTCACTCCTCATGGCCATCAACTAGAGGTGCGAAAATACATTAAAATCCAAAGTCATGTTGTATCATTCTTCATATCAAGCAACTCCCTCTTGTTGTATCCAATCTTCCTTAATATAGCAGTTAATATTACAACTTAAGTCCATAGACCTAGTCACTGTCCATTTTACATCCCAAATCACTCCAAACGTTCCTCAAGACATGTAATCATCCTACCACGTAACCCATGTGCTACCTTGCCATTCTCCCACTTTGGTCAACCATCTCCTTTAAGCAACTACTCTGCTTTTGTTTTCTTACACTTGGCATTTTCGGAACCTAACCACCGCAAGGCACCTTCCACATGTCCTTCCTCATCCTTCGCTGCCCAGTTGTTGCCTTAACTCAAAGTTCATCTCTATAGCACTTGAACCAATAGATCGTTACCAGCTTTAAACCTTTATGACGATCATCCTTCTCGAGACATCAATACTAGAAACGTTGCTTTGATCCTGAATCACTTCACACCACGATCTCTAACGACTACTTCCTCTATACCAATTCATAACACCCCGTCGTGAAGGTGAGTTGAAGAAAATCATAACACTGGCGAACCTTAATGCATTTTACAAGGCGATGACACCACATCAAAATTGAGAACTCTACCACACTCGAAAATATCAAGCTTCGTTACTCCATCAACCCCAAACCTGAACATTCATAGTCCGATTGCCTTTTCTCCGCTGAAATTAAAACATGGAACCTCTGAATCATGTACTGAGAAAACCTTCTTTCAAGTCGTTTACTGCCCCGACACATAGACAGACATTTTGTTTTCCATTTCATAAACACTGTGCGATAACAACGCACGAATCGTCATAACAATCAATGCCAAATCTCAAAACCTTAATTAGTACTGATACTTAATTTGAAATGACAGAGCGGCCTTTCGTAAGGCGATGACAATAGCCCAATTAATTACATAAGGAGAAGTATCTTGTACTACATCTGTAGTACCATTAAAAATTTCCTCGATCCACAATTTATAACAAGCGCTTCACATCGTATAAGATTGAGTAGGAAGGAAATGAAGGCATAAGCATCAAAGGAATTGAATCGCATGATGAGGAATCAAAAAGGGAAGTATTCCTAACAGCCTTGTAGCCTCTCGAAGATAAATACAGACGTCTCCGTACCGATCCGCAAGACTCTACTAGACCTTCTCATGACTCGTGAGACCTAAGTGAACCTAGTGCTCTGATACCATGTTGTCACGACCCAAAATCCAAAAGGTCGTAATGGCGCCGGACACCACTGTCAGGCAAGCCAACCATAATCAATTAACTTAATTACCCATTTTAGTATTTTTGAAATAAAAATTTCTTTAATAAAATTGTAGAGATAAAAACTCATAGAGTAAATGATAATTATTTTTGCAGCTAAATTTCTAAACAATTCACAACCATTCCCAAAACCCGGTGTCACAAGTGCATGAGCATTTACTAGGGAATTAAAATAAAATCCAGCATCTGTCCAGAATACAAATTAGACAGAAAAATATAATAACTCTGAAGGAGATTCTGTTAGCTGCGGATCGTAATATAGAATGCAGGTCATCTATGTCCCTACAATTATTAACCACACCTCTGCGCCTACAAGGCCGCTATACATATATGTGCCTGCATAATAAAATATGCAGCAAGTGCAGTATGAGTACGAAAACAACGTGTATCCAGTAAGTATCAAGCCTAATCTCGAAGAGGTAGAGACGAGATGGCCGACTATGACACTCACTATGGGTCAATAATATTAAATAATCATGAAAATAGAAATATTTATATCAACGATGATTCACATAATTAACAATAATTTATTGAACGAGTAGAAGTAATTAAATTCCTTCAATTCTAATAATTCTCAGTATAATAATTAAATTCCTTCAATTCAAATAATTTCTAATCTATTAAGTAAATCCTTCAATTTCAATTAAAATTTCAGTTTATCAAATAGCTTTACAAGCTACAATTTAATTTCAATAAATTTCCAATTTATCAAATAACTTTATAAGCTGTAATGAACTGTTCAAGTATCGTGTAATTATTATTATTATTATTAAGTACGATTTCTGCCGAGGACGTACGGCCCGATCCAGAGTGTCGTGTACACTGCCGAAGGACGTGCGGCGCGATCCATAGATGCATCTATCCTGCCGAGGCGTTCGGCCCGCTCTATAAGAAAGGAGGACATTTTCTTATGTACCTCCGAAAGGAGAGTATATTCATTATAAGATAAATTCGGGAGGATGAACAATTTCTTTAAACAGTTAATTAATTTAAACAGAAAATTAAGCATATGAAATTTTCATCTTTATTATATTTTCTAACAATTCACAATTTATATATCAAATAATTCAATTAAATAAAGAATATAATTTACACAAGTAATTCATGCTTTGTGTCCTAAACTACCCGGACTTTAGCATTAATAGTAGCTACGTACGGACTCTCATCACCTCGTACGTACGTAGCCCCCACAATTAGCAACTATTATTAATTTAATCACCTATGGGGTAATTTTTTCCTCACAAGATTATAAAAGAGACTTACCTCGCTCCGAAGTTCCATAGCCGGCTCCCAAGCCTTTCAAATAACTCGACCGATGCCTAACGCTCCAAAACTCGCTTTCGCTTTATTAACATTCACAAGCTTTTAATCCTCCTCCGACATCGTAACATTGAGTAAAATGCTCATACGCCACCAACAAATTGATATCTACAATTACAATTCCAATTACAATCAAAATATGACTCAAAAATATTTATCAATATCCATTTATGGCTCTAAAGTTGGCTACAAGCCTCCAGCTCAAATCGTCTAATAGGTTCACTTACTAGCACATTCAACTCCACTCTTATCATTCAATACCCATTTGAAGTCATCAATGATACTACATTAATTCTCCAACACCGCCAAATTACTATTCATCGTCTTCCTTAACCAACATTTCCAAAACATTCAATTTGGTGATTACTTAGTTGAATACTTCCAACTAAGCTAGAATATGATTCCATAGGTTTATTGCATCCTTTAATTTCATTTCTAAGAACACTATTTATCTTTCCCTCATTTTCTCAAGAACACTATTCATGCCATAAACTAGAGTTTATGAAATTAATTATCCAACCATAACAACTTGAAACAAATATTAGAATTACTCTCACCGACTCATAAGAAATGAGCTTGAAGAATTAATATTACCTTCTTGAAGTTTTTCCTTGAAATTTCAATGTTTGGGAAATTTGTTGTTCTTGAACAACTTGAAAGATTTCAAGGATTTCAAAGATTGAAGGATGTTAATACTAGTGTTAATAGGAAGTTATTAACTTAAAATATCCAAAAAAAACTCACCTTGTATTCTTAAGTAGTCCCCAAGGTCGAATCCACCATGAAAGAACCAATCCCTAGCTCAAGAAAATCCCCAAAAATGGCTGCTTCCCGTGACTGCCTTATAAAGGCACAGGTGCTTCAGCGAGTTGTACCTTGCGCTGTGCAGGTTGTACCTCGTATTACAAGTTTTTCCCTGCTGGACACCCTTTACTAAAACGTCCATAAGTCCTTGTAGAAATATCCAAATGACGAACGGTCGAAAGCATTAGAAACTAGACTCGAAGATCTTTCATTTGATAGGTTTTCCACCATATAACTCCTTATATATATATAGGCATGCTCGTCCAAATTTAGGTTTTTGTGTGTACTTATTTGAAACTTTAGTCTATCATGTAATTTCCAACTTGATTAAGACTTAGGGCTCTCCTTAGACCCTACATCACTTATAATATGACTCGTTCACTTATTAACATACGAACCTGCTGGAACCTTAAAATTCCGATTCCGGGGTCGTTTTCTCAAAGTGTTGGCCGAAGTCAAATTTGCCCTTTTAAGGCTAACTTAAGGAATCAAGTGTTTCGATTTCAACACAAACACTTTCAAATCTCGAACCAACCATCCCCGCAAGTCATAAATCATTAAAAACACATTTGGGGTATTTTATTTAGGGGAACGGGGTTCTAAAAGTCGAAACAACCGATTGGGTCGTTACAAACACTTACTTCATCTTTATTCCCCCAAGTTGTTCCGTGAAGGAGTTTTTTCCCTCGTGGCTAGAAGTGAAAGAGTATTAGTTAGCCCCGAGGATGACCGAGACCGTGGCTGGTACGGCCACTTTGTTGCTGCCCCCACTGGTGGGTTAATTGGTGAAGAAAACATGCCTTTTCCAAAAAATGGAAGTTTTCTTCTTTTTCTTTTTATATGTCTTGAATTACTTCATATAATCACATACCCATTTTTCAGCAACCGTAGAAGTCTTTGATGAGATTTCCGACTTCCGTGCTTGGGTAGAAAAGATGTTGACTGCTGCTCCTATAGACAAAAGATCTTGGAAGTTTCTTTCTCACAAATTCGATTGGAAAGTGGAAACGCATGGTACCTTTTCCCTTCATAATTCTTCTTATTCTTTTACTTGTTCATATGAAAATTTTTCATCCTTCCTTTTATTTATTAGGGTATGCTATTCGTGGCATTAGTCCCACGCCTGTTCCATTAACCAAGCTTCTGTGAGTCTCGCCCAAGAATGGATTTTGAGTGCCTCTTCCTCCAAGAGGAAAACTGATGAAGCTCGTGTCTCTGATGATGAAAAGAAGGTAGAAGAAGGTTCTTTGGTGAGAAAACTACACGTCAGGAGACGCGTAGTTTCTGATGATGAAACTTCTGCTTCTCATGACCATCCATCAAGTTTGATTCCTTCCAGACTCATAGATAAGCCAAAATGCTCCTTTAGTGATTTTTGATAAAGATGCTGCTAATCCTCCATCCAATACTGTTGACGGGTTGCTCACCCAAGGCTTCGGGGGTGAAGAAGATTTCGGGCATGTTTCTGAAGAATTACCTCTCGCTTCCCTTCCAGTTCCATCTACCATTAACCCCCATGTGTCTTTACCTGATGTTACTCCAGCCGTCGCTCCCGTTGCTGCTTCTCATGTAGAAGCTGAGCCTTCCAGCAACAGAAGGAAGATGAAAAGAGTTGTAATTGAGGTCTTTGAGGGCGGAAACTTATTGAGAAAGTCTGGTCAAGCTGATGTGTGGTTGAAGCCATTGCTAGGCCCCATGGAGAAGAAGAAGTTAGAAAGCCATAGCTCACTACCTTAATGAATGACATTGTTCATTCTTCTTTAAAGGTATAAGTTTAGTTACACTTCCTTCCTTCTTTTTCCTCATTCATAACTCTTCCTCCCCTACCTTTTTCGTAGATTAATTTGATTGACACAGAGCTTATGAAAAGAGTTTCCCAGACTGATCAACAAATTATTGAATTGTGTACCGAGGCTGACAATTGAAAGAACAATTCGAAGGTCTTCAACTGGAAAAAGGAAGTTCTTACAGAAGAAAAGAGTGCTTTGGATCAACAAATGAGAATGGTTTCCCCTGAGTTAGTGGTTAAAAAAGCTTCTTTCAGTCAAGTCAGGAAGGATAAGGATAGACTGGAATCTTCTTTTGCTGAACAACTCTCCAAGGCTACTGAATATATAAGGGGTTTGAAAGAACTTCTTAATCAAAAAGAGGTTTATGCAGGTGAATTGGTTCATACACTTACCCAAGATCAGGAAGATCTCCATACCTCTACAGACAAAATTCAGTACTTGGAAAGTTCTCTTGCCCCTTTGAAGACATCCTATGAAGCCTCAGAAACAAAAAAAGAAGAGATGAGAGCTGAGATTGATCAGTAGGAGAAGGATTTCGAGGCCCTCGAGGATAAGTCATAACTGGATGTTAGCTGGGATTTTCTGAACACTCGCATTGAGACTTTAATTGAAGTCAACCAGGAAGGTTTTGACCTTAATGCTAAGATTGCTGAACTTGTTCCTGGCAGAGCTGATGTTCAAGCCACTTCTCTCCAAGTTGATCATTCTTCACATGTTGAGGATGATCCTTAGCTTTTCTTGTTCTCCCTACTCTTTTACTGGCTTTTATTTAAACTCCCTTATGTTGCTTTTCCCTTAGTTTAACAACTTTTTTGAAAAGTTTGTTTTGGTTGCCCTTGTCTTTTTGGGGTTTGATGACAAGTTATCAACTTTGTTCTTTAAAGTCAATATATATGAATGCTCCGGTTGCTTTTGTCGCATATTATGCTCTTTGCCCTATTAATATTTGAGATTTTTCTTGCATTTAAAAATACCTTAATAGTCCGTGACTTCGATAAATACGAGTTTTTATAAAAGAGGGCCCTTTTATGTTAACGACACTGATGAAGATGACGTCTCATCTTCATATTGGTGCAAATATATGAAACATGAAGTAGACATGAAAAAAGAAATAATTTGAGGAAGTTTTATATTTTGAACTTTCAAATAAATTTCGTACATTATTTTCATAATTGTTCATATATCACTTTCATAACTGCTTTCATTGTAGCAGATTTTTAAATAAAAATCCGAGTCTACTATCCCACGACTAAATCTTTGGCCTAAACCTAAAACTCGTGCGAATATGGAATATCTAGCATCCTTTTTGCGAGTTCGAACTCCTTTGAAAAATGTTCAAGGTTTCCTTAAGGTTTTTGATTCAGGCTTGAACTATGCCTTTTTGGTTGTTTGCTTCCTTCTATATGGATAGTCCCTATAATGTTGGAGCTTTGAAGTATGAAATCTTGAACGCTGGATCACTCCTTTCTTTTGGCCCATTCCCTGAAAAGGAAAATACGAACGGGACTCGGAGATAATTATTTAGATGATGACTGCATAACCCTTTATCCATCATAAAAGTTGCAACCTAGACCGGGAATAACTCAGAATTCCGCGTGTCTTTCGGGTCTAATATCATCATTTGGTACGTGCCAGCTTTTTACCTATCATCTAAAATGGTTAGTAAAATTCAATATAACAAAATAAAATTGAACTTGCGTGATACCTGACTGTGGGTACTTTCCTCATCTAGAAGTAATACTTCTTTAAATGAACTGCATTCCAGTTCGATGGTAACATCTTTCCATCCATGGTTTCCAACTTGTATGCCCATTTTCCAACGATGCCTCGAACTCTATATGGGCCTTCCCAATTTGGGCTCAACTTTCCTGCACTGGCCACTTTTGTTGACCGGAATACCTTTTTGAGGACGAAGTCCCCAATCTTGAAGTATCTCAAATTAGCCTTCATGTTTTAATATCGTTCAATCATCTGTTTTTGAGCTGTCATTCGAATTAATATTGCTTCTCTCCTTTATTCTAATAAATTCAAATTTACTCGTATCTCCTCCTTATTTGCTTCCTCAGTAACATGTGTGTATCTCGTACTTGGTTCACCTATCTTTACCTGAATCAAAGCTTCTGCACCATATACAAGCGAAAATGGAGTCTTACCCGTACTTATTTTTGTTGTCATTTGATAAGCCCATAACACCCCCGGCAATACTTCTGGCCATTTGCCTTTTGATTCTTTTAATCTTTTCTTCAAGTTATTGATAAATAACTTTATTTATCTATTCATCTTGTCCGGTTGCCGCAAGGTGGTAAGGTGCAGATGTAATCCGTTTAATCTGCCAACTTTGAAAAATTTCTGTGATTTTCATGCCTATGAGCTACGGAACATTGCCACATACGATTTCCTTTTGGACCCCAAATCGACATAAAATGTTTCACCAAATAAAATCCCTGAATTCTTTTTCCCGCACCTATTTGAAAGCACCTACTTCTACCCATTTCGAAAAATAATCTGTCAAAACTAACAGAAATCGTACATTTTCTTTAGCTTGAGGCAATGACCCTACAATGTCCATGCCTCATTTCATGAAGGGCCATGGTTAAATAAGTGAATGGAATAGTTCTGCCCGGCGGTGCATATTATTGGCATATCGTTGACATTTATCGCACTTGGCTACAAAGTTTTATGCTTCTTCTTCCATTTTTGGCAAATAATATCCTGCCCTTATTAATGTCTTTACCAATGATCTTCCCCTGACGTGATTGCCGCAATGCCCCTCATGTACTTCTCTCATCACATACTCCGTTTGTGATGGACCGAGACACCGTGCTAAAGGTACGCCAAACATCTTTTAATATAAATTTCCACGAATTAAGCAATACCAGGCGGCTTTTTATCGAAGCAATTGTGATTTCTTCTTGTCCTCATGCAAGATACCATACTGCAAAAAGTTCACAAATTCGTTTCTCCAATCCCAAGTTAGATTACTAAAATTTACCTCACTCTTGTCTTGGTCGAATGCCGAATGAAACAAATGTATCACGATAGCATTTTCTGCATTTGTTACATCCGCTACAAATGTGAGATTTGCCAACACATCTATTTCTGCATTCTCTTCCCTAGGTATCTGCACACCCTTCCATGTCTGAAATTGTCTAAGCAATTCTCGTACATTTTCTAGGTATTGTTGCATTCGCGTTCTCTTGCCACGTAAGTCCCTTGCATTTGGTTAAGCAACAACTGCGAGTCACTTTTGATCACAACCTGTTCTATACTAAGTTCTCATGCTAATTCCAAGCCTGCAATCACAGCTTCGTACTCTGCCTTATTGTTAGTGATTGGATAATATTTTATTGCTTGTCTTATTACTTCACCTAAAGGTGGAATCAGAACAATTCCTAAACCTGCTCCTTTAACGTTTGAAGAACCATTGGTAAACAGGATCCAATTCCCCGGATTAGCTCCGGTAAACACCTGTAGTTCCTTTTCTGCTTCAGGAACTAAATTCGTGCTAAAATCCGCTACAAAATCTGCTAAAACCTGTGATTTAATTACAGTTCTAGGCTGATATATGATATTATACTCACTGAGTTCTACTGCCCATTTAGCTAATCTACCTGATAATTCTTGTTTATTTAGTATGTTCCTCATGGGGGAAAGCAATTATAATGGAAATAGGATGATATTAAAAATAAGGTCTTAATTTCCTAGATGCCATAATTAATGTTAAACCAAGCTTTTTCAAGTGTGGATATCATGTCTCAACATCTAGTAAAGATTTACTAATATAATAAATTGGGGATTGCTTACCTTTATCTTTTGGTACCATCACCGCACTTACCGCTACTTCTGACACAGCAAGGTAAATGAGCAACCTGTCACCGTCTTTTGGTTTGGCTAGCAAAGGCGGATTTGATAGATACGACTTTAGGTCCTTGAGAGCTTGTTGGTACTCATCAGTCCATTCAAACTGATTTTGCTTTTTAAATATTGAAAAGAATTTAAAACTTTTTTATGATGTCTTTGATATAAACCTCCCCAAGGCTGCTATCCTGCTTGTTAATCTCTGCACTTCATTCTTTCTCATGAGTATATCTGGTATTTCCTCGATAGCTTTGATCTGTGCATGATTCACTTCAATACCCCTATTAGAAACAAGAAAACCTAAGAACTTACCTGAAGCCACGCCAAAAGCACATTTTTCTGAATTTAGCTTCATATTATACTTGCGGAGAATTTCAAAAGTGTATGACAAGTGTTGAAAATGATTTCCCGCCTGTGTTGATGTGACTAACATATCATCTATGTAGACTTCCATAGTTTTTCTCAAATGTTCTTGAAACATTGTAGTCACCAATCTTTTATACGTGGCTCTAGCATTTTTCAAGCCAAATGGCATGACTTTATAATAATAAGTCCCCATGTCTGTGATAAACAACATTTTTTCCTCATCTAGAGGGGCCATTTTTATTTGGTTATATCCTGAATACGCATCTAAAAAAACTCAAAAGTTCATGTCCTGCGGCAGAATCAATTAGTTGATCTATATGCAGTAAAGGAAATAAATCTTTAAGACAAGCCTTATTTAAATCAGTATAATCTACACAAACTCATCATTTTCCATTTTTTTGGGCACTTCCACGGTATTAGCTAACTAGTGAGGGTACTTTACCTCTCGTATTGACCCAGTTTTTAAAAGCTTTTGTACCTCATCATGGACCACTTGATTTTTGAAGGATCATTGCTTCCTCTTCTTCTGCTTGATAGGTGGGTATAATAGATCCTCATTTAGATTGTGGGTCATCACCTCCGGTGGTATACCTATCATATTTGAGTGCGACCAAGCAAAGCAATCCCCGTTAGCTTGTAAAAATTCAATGAACTTACCTTTCATTTTTGGGCTTAAATTTGCTCCGATTTAAACTTTTCTGTCTGGCCAGTGTACAAATAGCGTTACAACTTCGAGCTCTTCAGTAGTTGTCTTAATATTTTCATTTTCTTTGGCTCTTGAATAATATCGGGTCTCGAATCAACATCAGTATGTCCTGGTGTGTCTTCAGTTGAGGTCTTTGTGGCAACGTCCTCAATCGAATTTTGTAGTTGCTATTTCGCATCTGCATCATTGGCTATTGTGCTTGCAATCACCACTGAGTTGATATTTCTTGAAGCTTGATGATCTCCACGGATTTGACGAATTCCCCATTGTGAAGGAAATTTGGTAACTTGATGTAATATGGATGGGACAACGTCCATATCGTGAATCCATGGTCTTCCCATAATTATATTGCAGGCCATGTCCGCGTCTATCACCTGAAACTTTGTATCCTCGGCAACTCCTTCTACAAATGTGGTGAGTACTACTTTCCCTTTTGTGATAACGCTTGAATTATCAAACCCGGACAAGGACCACGCCTTTGGTATCACCTTATCATTAGCTTATATTTCATTCACCACCCTTAATAAAATGATATTCACTGAGCTACCTGGATAAATCAAAACTCATTTTACGTTAGTGTCATGTACAAGTAAAGATATTACCAATGCATCATTGTGAGGAATTATCAAGCCGCCTGCATCCTCATCATCGAATGTTATACTGTCACCATCCAAGACCTATCGAACTCACTTCCCGTGAGTAACCGTGGCTTTTGACATCTTTTTTGCATCTGTATATGTTACTCTATTGACCTCATCTCCCCCAATTATTACGTTGACTGTTCTTTTTGGTAATGGAAGTTTTGGGGCTCTTGTCTATTCTTCATATATGATTGTCTTACTTTCTCACTGAACAAATCAGTAAGATAACCTTGCTTTAACATATGCTCGACTTCTCCTTACAGAAGTCTACAATCTGTTATTCCATGGTCATGATCGTTATGAAACTCGCACCAGAAATCTGGATTTCTTCTGCTTGGATCTGATCTCATTTCTTTAGGCACCACACCTTATCCCCCATACCTCTTAAAACAGCTACTAACTGGGAGGTGCTGATATTAAAGCTATAATCTTCTATCCTCACTTGCGTATTGGAATCATTGCTTCGGGTATCTCGTTCCTTTCTGAACCTCGATGAAGAACTCGTGTCTTTTTGCCTCGGTCTTGATTCGAATCGTGCGATTTCCTGTTTAGATCGAGAGTCTCGCCCAATAGGTCCCATGTACGGCTCGTACCTGTTTTTACCGGATCTTTTTTCTGATTCTGCACGTCTCGATCCTGCTCTTTCATTGGCCCTTGGCTGTGCGACCGTATCTTCTTCTATCCGCAACTTCGTACTGTACCTATTGTACACATCGTTACAAGTTGTTTCTGAGAATTCTCGCAAACTTTCCTTCAGCCTTCTCGTGGCTTTTGAACTTTTCTCGTTCAAGTTGCTCGTGAATGCCATAGCCGCCCAGTTATCAGGTACTCGAAGTAACATCATCCTCTCTCGTTGGAATCTGTCTACGAATTCTCTAAGCAATTATGTATTCCCTTGCTTAACCTTAAAGATGTCTTCTATCCTTTTCTCAACTTTTTGAGCTCCCGAATGTGCTTTTATAAACGAATCTACAAGCTCAGTAAAAGAATCAATAGAATTTTCAAGTAAAAGAGAATACCATGTTAATGCTCACTTCGTGAGTGTTTCACCAAACTTTTTGACCAAAACTGATTCGATTTCTTGTTTGGTTAAATCGTTGCCTTTCACGCCAGTAGTGAACGTAGTTACATGATCTTGAAGGTCAGTTGTTCTATCGTATTTGGGAATATCAGGCATTTTAAACTTTTTAGGAATTGGTAAAGGTGACGCACTTGGCTTCCAGGGCTGTTGTGAATACTTGTCAATATCTACCCCTTTGATTACGGGTGGTATGTCTGTTATCTGCTCTATACGATCGTTCTGCTCCTTCAATTGTTTCTGCAAAGTTAGCACTAAACTTTGTAAATTAGAATTATTTGGAGTACCTGACCCTTTATCACAGATTCATTAGGATTTTCTCCACTTCCAGAATTATCAAGCCCTGAACGCGGGTTCTCCAGAGTTGCTCTGTTAATTGGTGGAGGAGTTTACACCGTATTAGGTAATCTACTGACAAAAGCTTGCAGCGCATTATTCACGTGCTCCACAGTCAATTGCTTTAGAGCGTTTTGCTCCACATTTTGGTCATTTTCCTGTTGATCATCAGCACGAGAAGTGGACCTTGCAGACGAACTTTCACGTGACTGCTGAGGGGATCCCGTTGGTGTGTGGTGTGGTGAAGTTGTACCTTGTTGGTTTAGCTGATTATTGTCATTAACGGTAGACATATTTTATTGTTAGAGATTGGAAAGTGAACAGATTATCAGATTCCCGGTAACAGAACTAATTTGTTTAACCAAAAATAGATTTTTCGGTCAAAGCCAATATCTAGAAGAAATCGGATTACTGATAACCAAGATTTACTTCACTTTCCCAATAATATTGGAAGAATAGATCGAGGATGAAATGATTGACAAAGGAAAATAAGAAACAAACTGATAATCAATCCCCAAAATTAAGGCTTAAAGCTTAGAGAATAAAGCAAAGAATAATAGTGTGGATTTCTATAATAATTGTCACTTGCCCTTATAAAAACGAGATTTTTGTCCTTATATAGGAGTATACAATTATAACGGTTCTCATACTTAATTTGGGATCACTAATGATATTAATTGTATTGATTGACAGTTACCATATGTAACCGTAACTGATACATTTATGACTAAAGATTCCTTATAAATGTACTGGTTCCCCTTCCTTATTTACTTATGGTTCGTATACCTTCCCTTTCTTTGCAACCTTTATGCATTTCATTTATGTTTCTTTTTTAACAACTGTCAGGTCCGGTTCTTTTTTCTCTACGTAATTCCATGGGTATTTCTCCCATGTCTTTCCTGTATTCTTAACTCATCTAATTGAGAATGTCACTTGTCGTTATATCGATGCTACACGTATCATGCCCCGTCAGCTTGCTGACAGTCCACATTCCATGTCTTTATTTTTTCCACCAATACAATTGTAAAGTTTTCCAGGAAGTGCAAAGCTACTGTTATACATATATGGAGGAGACAAACGAATGTGCAAACGTTTTGACAGTAAAGCTACATAAAGAGGATTTGTTAATTTTGGGAGATAAATTCAAGAAAAACTGAAATTTATTCTAAGAGACTTCAATTATGCAATTTATGAATAGTTTAAGATATTTATTTAGTATTTTTCAATGTTTAAAAGAGGGGTACTAAAATGGTGTCACAATTGGGCCTGCTTGGTACAGAGTCTAGCTGCTAAACAAGTTGTAAATATCACAAATTTCTAATCTCATAACCTTACTTAATTGTTCAATTCACCCATCCTTACCTCCATGTTAATTACATGGGAAAAAAAATAGTTGACTAGATTAATAAGCTGTATACTAAATCACCGATTACTCTTTAATCAACCATCTTAATCACTGTCAACAAATATTCTTATCAATGGACTGGTCACTGGTGTAGACATTGAACGACAAAAGAGAATAATCCAATGAATTTCTTTAATAAACCTTACTCCCATTCCTAAGCCAAAAAGGAAATTAAAGAACGGCTACTTGGGACCACCACTTTCTTCTTTTCTCCTCAATTCCTTGCAAGAAATTCAATCATTTGTCAACTTTCTTGCTAATGATCCTTTTATTTTTCCACTAAATAAAAATGAACCCCATTGTCCCTTTAAACTCTCCATAGTACACAGGCTACATTGTTAAAGGCAAGTACCCTTTTTTATCCCAGAAAGTTTCCTCCTTTTCCCTTTTTCTCTTGAATTTTCTTCTTTTTATATCAAGCTCACATTTTTTGGTTTTACTCTTTGGGTTGTGAGTAGCTGTGATGATGGTGAAGAAGCTCTGCTGCTTTCAGTCATTTGCTCTTTGTAGTCTCCTCTTAGCTGTTGTTGTTTCCTCCAAGTACCATGGTAATAATAGCTCTTTACCCTTTACTTACTTCATTCCTTTTATTTTCTTGCCTATTTTCAGCATTTGGCAATTTTACTTGAGTGTCTTCTCTTTCCAATAATGAGTCTAACAAGTTTTATGCTCTACAAATCCCAACTTTTGATGGGTTGCATTCATAGTCTAAATAGCTAACAAAACCTTGTTGTGAGTATTGTTCTTTTGTTTAAACTGAAGGAATTTGTTGAAAAATGTTATAGCTGAAAAAGAGACCATGTTTAGGGTAGAGTTACCCGATACCTGTGCTAGTAGTGGGAGTAGCACGTATCCGGTAGTCTAGGTGTGGGGAATTTGTCGTCCACACCACCGTCATTAAAAAAGAAAAGAAAAGAGACCATGTTGTGTTGAGGGAGGTAAGAATTTGACATTGAAATTAGGGTATAGATTCAAGGTTTTGCTTAGTTGATTTTACTTAATGTTTTGACATTACCATAGAAATTTCCAATTAGGTTTTGCCCGGTTGATCTTAGTTGAGGAGAAGAATATTTTGGCATTACTACACTAATTTCCAGTTAGGTTTTGCCTAGTTGATCTCAGTTGATGTTTTGGCATTACTAGACAAAATTCCAATTTTATAGTGTTGCTTTCTTATAGGATACCATATGAAGTGCAAGTACTTACCAAATGTCTTCTTCATTTAATACTTTCTAAGCCCCTCAATTAGATTTTGAAAGGAAGAAAATGGTGTTTGGTTTTTGTGAGAATGCCATGTCTATAGAAAGAAGCACTTAACTACTTTGTTTCCTAACTAGTAATGTATTTTATTGTTTGCGGATGCAATTAGTACATTTATCTACTGGTTCGGATTGAATCGATATCAATCTTTAGCTGTATGCAGAGGTGCAGCCAGATTTTCTAAATTTTGGTGGCTAATTTAATTTGCTCATGAATTAACATATTAAGAAGAAGAAAGTTGGAGTGATATGCTAAGCGTAATTTTCTTTAAAAAAACTGAAAATTTCTAATATGAAATCAGTATCAGTTTCTTTTTGGTCTTTGGGGTCCGGGAAAGGGCCACATCCCAAGAGGTGAGATGCATGCAACCTACCCTGATGCAAGCACTAGTGGAGCTAACGGCTGATTCCACTGCTCAAACCCGTGGCCTATTGGTCACATGGAGATAACATTACCGTTACTCCAAGGACCCCTTCCTTTTATGATAAGTGAATATGAGAATAATATTGGTTAGAAAATAGACATCCCACTCTTCAAAACACTTTCTTAATTAGATTTCTTAAGGGAACATCAAAGACCAAAATGATAACAATATTTTAGCGCGACATATAAATGGTGATTCCTTTTAACCTTGGAGAGGGGGGTGGGCATAAAGGTGGGCTCCCTCGAAACAATAGGGTGTCATAGTACTGGCTGTAACTACCAATCAGTACACATCATTTACTAAAGATGATCTTCGGATTACCTTAGGGCTTTTCAAGAAATTTTTGCTTGGTAGGCACTGCCCACTGACTTAGCCAGTGCTCCTAACATGAAAGTGTATAGTTCCGTCCCCTTCTCACATACTGAGTCACAGGCTGCCTTGGAATCTTTTGTGAATCGTCCTCGTTCATATGATTGAATTGAGGATGCAATCTCCCTCGCTTTGATGCACCACATTTGTCATTTATGGAAACCTTTGTCCACCTTCATGATGTCAAATTTTCATCCAAAGGTCTGTTTGTACAGCGATCTTGAATCTAGATCATTACCAGATTCCCCCGGTTGATAAGGCGAAATGGGGCCACCCTAGCCCATGAATTCTCTATCTTTTGTCATTGACATTATACGCTATGTCTTAGTTCCATCTTATTTATTATATTCAGCATTCCTAGTTTTCTGGCTGTGAATACCTGGCTCGAAGCTTTTTTTATAGCTCGTCTAACATACTCTCAGATCTTTAAGAACAGTCAAGAATGAATGTTGAGCGATTGAAATGGATTTGAATATGGAGAACTTGACTAGTAGGAGCGTCTACTTAGTTTTCTAGTACCTATGTCTCAAAAAACACTCAAGAGAATGTATATTTTTGTAGATTCTTCACATTGTAACAACTTGAAATAACTGATGAAAATGTGAACTGGTAGAGAACTAGTAGATAGATAATTAGTCTACTCTTACATTCATCCTGGAGACTCCTTTGTTTACTTCCTGAGTCCTCTATCGTTTACACGTTTTTCATACTCTTATAGTACTTCTGTTTGTCTCCTATCGTGTTCCTAGTTGGAATTCTTAGTGATCCTAAATTGTGAAGCTGAAGGAAGGATTGTTTATCAAAAAAGAAAAAGAGAAAAGAAGCTAAAGGAAGAATTTACAAGTTCAGTTTTAAACTGGTAATACTCATGCAATACTAATTTTTTTAAATACGGAGCTGGAACTGTAATTCCTCTAAGGACTGGACAAACTACGTTAGGGCCAGGATATCAATATTTGGAGAAGTCATACTCTAAAGAAAGTGTCGTAAAGAGGAAAACAAAGAAGTATCAACTTGCCAGTGCCTGATGTTTAAGCTTGGAGGGACAAATACTGATGGCTCTAAGAACCTATTATCTGATATTAGTTACAAGCAGGGGCCATAACCATATTGTGTCTTTGGATAGATAAAAGAATACAACATAAAAACTTTAAAAGAAATGACATAAAAAGGGTCAAGTTTCAACTTGTAGATCTGACACCACTTGATGGGCCTTGAGAGCTCGGGACAATTAATTAAGTTAGCAGGAGGGGATTGAACAAATTTTTCTAGCCTAACTATATGGCTTTTTGGATTTCGAAATAGTAATGTTTTGCAATTGATGAATTAATTCTTTTTGAATTTAGTAGCCTTTCCTTGAACCAGCATGATTTCTGTGTTTAATGCTACAGGAAATTCTGCGAATGACCTTGTTGATATCATCAACAAGAATAGAACTACTCAAAAGCTTCCTCAACTTAGTAATAGTCCTGGACTTGGGTGCATAGCCTTACAATATGCAGAGGAATGTATGGGGAATTGCACTTCTAACAGCAGTGTAAATTGTCAGCCTCCAGAAGACGACTTCACTGAAGTTTTTGCACCAAACTGTGGCGTCGAGCTACCCACTTTTGGGACCATATCTGGCTACATACTCGGCTGTCAACAAAAGTATCTTGAGCCATCGGAAGCCTTCTCAAATGCACTTGTGCATGACAAAAGGACTCTTTCTCTTTTGAGGAATAAAACTCATACTGAAGTTGGAGTTGGTATTATCAAAGCTCACAAGCACAATGGACCTTACTTATGGTGTGTTCTGTTTAGTAGTAGCCAGAGAAATACCACATTCGTACTTAATGATCTTGGTGAAGGGATTAAGCAGAAGAAAGGGTGTTATAGTGGAACCAGCTTCCCTTGCAGCAGAGCACACAGAGACAAAGGTCTTTTATCGAACAAAATTTGGATTTTTGTTTTGTTCTGTATTATCTACTTTCAACAATTCCTTTTCAAACTTTTCTGACAGTACAATATATCTACTCAGCTAAAATTTTGTCATGCATTCTGCTGAATCAACCTTGGAAAACCATTCATGATGCTGACTTTGGAATTTGCCTCTAGATTACTCATGCCTTTTATTCTTGCTGTATTGCATTGGTGTTCTCTTTTTTTGCATACAACATAATGAACATACAGATTGTCTAGAATCAGCATACCGATCAAAGCATAGCAATAAATTTGCTTGTTTTATCTCATCGACCTAAGCTCAGCTACCAAAGGCGGGACATGAATGTGCTGTGTATGTGTATTTTTCTTCCACTGCCGATACATTTATTAACTAGCATTGCCTTGCACAGCACAATATTATTTGCAGGAGATCCTAACGTAACTCATTGCAGACGTAGCTAAGATCCATTTGAGCTGAGTTCTAAAGAGTTTCTCTTACCATGTTGCCACAGGGATATAAATCCAAGCATATATATCAAAATTTTATTTGCAATGATATTTGTTCAGATATAAATCGAATAGTCTTAGAACTTTTCGTGATTCTTTGCCATATTTTGTTTTAGTTGCGATGATATTTGTTCTATTTATCATCAGTTAGCAGAATACTTTGGTGGGACTTGGAACTAATATCTCTTAGCCTGTGTAACAATTATGCAGATTGACATGTAATTAAAAGAGTCTTCTGAAAACTAGAGAATGGCTACCGAATTTATTCAATTAAGCTGAATAATAAAATTGGGATTACTATTCCACCATCTATTTAAAATCAAAGGCAAATCCATGATTTTAAGTCGATAATTTTTGTACCACAGAACCAAATTTTCTTTTGTGACACCTAAAGACTTAAAAAATATATATTTTAAAAACTTTCAACTCTCTCTATATGGATATGTAGTGTGCTCTCTATGACCAAAAGCAATTGTAGAGAAATATGGAGCCACCTGATCACAATGAATGAAAGAGTTGGTGAAGTTCACATACATAGTTGGTCTTACCAAAAACAAAAGAAAGGCAAAGGGCACACAAAGGAGACATCATTTGGCAAATAATACATTTCATGGAAAATATCTATTTTTTCCCACCTAATATTGTTGTCACTGTGCCATAGACAAGACGCAGTTTGTTGGATGACTCATGTGCTTTAGAGAGATTAAGTTGACTTAATCTAATCAACCGTTTGTAATATATAATTTACCTCTACTAACCTCAAATTCACACTTGTCCTTTAAAGAAATTTCTATAAACCACAATCATGACCCCACGTACAAAGAGATCAACCACGTGTTTGTCTCTTATTCAACTCTCACACGAGACAAACACGTTAGGAATTTATTTTGAGGGTTTTTTGTGAATAGAGTTATTCGATACATATACTAGTGGAAGGTAGCTAGTAAGTATCACATGAAACTAATCGAGATGCACACAAATTTACCTAAACATCACAAAATCAATCTTGCAAGCCTCTACAACTTAGTTCTGAAACAAGAGGAAAATATCAAAAGAAAGAAACGATTTTTCACAAAGAAAAAGTTGGTGGACGGATGTTTGCTTTAGATTTGGCTGCATACTTGACTCCTTTATCCACATAAAAAAATTGAAAGAGATGCCTTGACTGCGTGCATGACAAGTAAATATATATATAGTAGAAATACTAAAGACAAAATAGGGAAAAGTTGCTGCTTTTGATTCTGTTGGATCAACTAAGTATTTATGTTGTTTCTTTCTCTGAATCCTGAAACAAATATGACATCAAATGTACCTGAAAAAAGATTCTTCTACTACAACTACAAGTATTAATCTTGCTTAAAGCATCTACTTGCCCTTATGGCCGTGCTCTATTGTTGGTTGGATCAACTGTTTTTTCTTTAATTCTTGTCTCTCTTTTCCTTTTTCTATTCTATACAAGGATGTGAACTGATCATCGAGAAAATTTAATACTCTTCAATATAATCCTATTTAATTTAGGCATTCCAATTCATCTCTTTTGATAATGGACTTCAAATTCTTTAATGTTCAAGAAACATCTATATAATTTATTAGGAAACACTTCTATGCAGTTGTGAAAATAGGATAGAAATTAATCATTTACCAAGAATTTTAGAATATTAATTTATTGGTGAAGACTTCCATCTCAATATTAGATACTCCGTAGATTACAATGACCTGATCAATGGATTGAGATAATGGTAGATGACATTAGTTTCTTGAAGAGCAAGTTCAATTCAATAGTTTTAAACATAGGGTAAAATATAAAACGTTTAATTACTCCATGTTTTCTTTGTGCATATGCATACAAATAAAAACCAAGAATTTAAAAAAATAAAGAAGTCTAGTGGTCAATGAATTCCATGTAATGGAAGAGTTAACAGAGGTATTTGTCATTATCTAAGCCAGATAGGAAAAGATCTATGACATAGCGCACGACAAAGAATCCATGTGTATGGGAAGGTTTGAAATTTTTAACAAGGACTTTGGGACAAAACAAATAGATAACCTAATAATGTAATACTATGGGATAATTCACGTCACATGTTTGCGCAACTTTGGTAGGTTGACCAAAGAATGTCAAAACTATAAACAACTTGCTGGCATAATTTCGATACGTTGTGCTTTTCAAATTGCTCAAAATCCTCCCACCATCACCACCACAACACCTTGTGACACGTCAAATTTGCGAAAATAAATGCATGTAATATTTTTATAATACATGCGTATATACAATAATAATAATTTACTTAATGTGATTTTATAAATGGAGTCTGAGGATAATGGGGTGTATGCAAACCTTACCGTTAACTTTTGTGAAGTAGAAAAGTTGTTTCTGATCGACGTTCGACTAAAAAATAATACATTAATTTCCGCCAATTTGGTTTGGTGTTTCACACAAAGGAGAGATTAGAAGTTGAAAAGGAACAATCTATGTTTTGTTCCATTTATTGTGGGTCTTTTTGTGGGGTTGGGGTGGAGGAACGAGGGTAATGAGTCCATGAGCAAAGTAAATAGATGATCAAACTTTTACAGCTAAATGGGGCATGGTGTTATTACTCTCACTATTCATAACTTGGGACTTTTTTGCTCCCATCTATAAAATTGAGTCGTCAAATTTGAAGGACCAGCATTTGGTCATGCACATAAAACAAAACTAGTTATTATGGATCACTTCTCTTTTCAGCATATTTAAGTTAGGCTAAAGTTTTCAAGTTAATAAAGCTACTTAAATAGTTCAATATATGTCTCTCGATATGTAATAATTTACAGAGATTTTAGAGGAAATAAGATCAATAAGTTTGTCAACTCAATCTATTATATTGAAATTTATCATTACATAGAGAAAAAGTAAAAACTGCATTTATTACGAAATAAAACCATTGTAATTGATTACGGTGTCAAATTCATTTTATATCGTAGGAAATTATCGTGATCCCCTCTAAATATGGCAAAAGCTTCTTACAAACCATGTGTTATTTGCTTGGGGTTTTGGTTAACTAACTAGTCGATCCTTACATATGAAACTTTGCGATCCTTACATATGAAACTTTGACCTTATCTTGTTAATTAATGATATTATTAGTAGGAAATTTAGAATTTTAAAAGATCGAATACCAATTGAACAAGTAAAGTTCCAACTAAGTTGAAAAATTAATGAGAACGCTAGTTTTGGATATGATTTCTTTCTCCCCACTAGTAAATTCATTTTAAAGTTTAAAACCCCAACCAACTCATCACTAGCTATTTCAATCCCCAAAATCACTCCAAAAATGGTGCTATTTGACTTAAGAAAATTGTTAGTCCTGGTAAACTGTAAAGAATAGAATCATTACCATTCTTGGACAATGCTTTACCTTGATTAAAAAGAAAATGGAAAAAAGGCTTGTAAAAAATGGGTTAAATTGTTTCTACTATCTACACTCCAATTCTTGCTAAATCCACTCACAAAAATAATGGATATGAGAGTGGAAATGGCAAACTGTGGTGGTTTTTTGCTTTTGTTTTTTATCAAAAGAGTATACTGAAAGACGAATTTGCCCCTGCAGTGCAATCGAATATACAAATTCATACCCCTGAGAGCCACCGAAACAACTCGCTAATCTCCTCCCCAACTCGGCCAGCTTCCAAATCGTCGATAGGCACGACGGTCTCGCTCCGCCGGCTACTTCCGTTGAAAAACCTACCGGAGCTCCGAAATGACATTGTGCGTGACGATAGAGAAAGCGAACCGATTCTATCAACGTAGTCCCGAAGCCAACTCCGTCCACTACCGGAAACATCTGAAGCTATACTTTCTCCAGGAGGCGCCGGCACCGGAAAACCGATCGATTCCTTGTCGGTGCATTCAGAAACTCCACGTCGGTGTATGGACCCTACCGAAAGCTCGTAACCGTCATCGACAATGTACTCGAACGAGCCAATAGAATACGATCTCTGACCATCGCCTGCGGCGGAATCAGAAGCACCACGACGGCGACTAACACTACCGATCTCAATTCGGAAACTACCGCTATGTTGCAGTTCATTTCCGCCGCGAGCCTCGGCGTTTTCCACCGCTAACACTTTACTAAGCACATCCGCGTCCGTAGGATACACGGTAGACCTGCAGAGCGGACAAGTCTGGTTCGTTATGAGCCAAGCATCTATACAACTGCTGTGGAATGCGTGGCAACACAGCGGAAGCAGACGCAGCTGATCATCCTTTTCGAATTTCGATAAACAGACAGCACAGTCCACGCCGGTTAAATTTCCAGTAACAGAACCAAACGTAAAAAGCGGTAACGAATCAACCAATTTCTCCTCCTCCGAATTCCGTCGGTCATCAAAACAACGGTTTTCAGTAACCGCAGCAGAATGCGAGACAACATCATCCGCCGCGGCGTATGTACGGAAGGAGCGGTGGAATCGCCGCGAGATCACGCGAAGGATGAGGTATATAGAAGCAGAAACGATAATAGCAGATGCAATAACAATGATAACTATAATGATCGAAGAAGAGGAAGACGATGATGAAGAAGGTGAATGAGTATTATCACTCATAACGACAGAGTTATCAACAGGTTGCTGAGATTGAGTAATGGCGGTGTTAGGAGTAGCTCCGCCGTTTACGGTGGTGGTGAAAGGCATCGGGAGCGGCGGAGGCTGAGGAAAGAAGCTGGACATTTTTCCAGATTTGAGGAGAAAAATGGGGAAAAAATAGGGTCGTCGGAAAGAGAGTGGAGGGGGGTATTTATGAGGAAACCGATAATAGAAGAGAAGGCATGTATGTTGTGTCTTGTGTTGTGTATGTGGGGAGGTGTTTAATGTGGTTTTGGTTTTAGTTCGGGAAAGAGCTCTAAGAATTTATGTAGTACAAGTATTAATTGAATCACTTGATATGATGCACAAATTTAGCATAAATATATATTTTAAAATTTTGATTTGATCTATTTTGTTTCCTTTTTATTCCATTTTAGTCCTTCGTCATTTAACGTGTGTTTAAAATATAATTAATTTTAATTATTTATTTAAAAGATTAATTTTAACACTTAATGTTTATTAGCAGGCTCTTTATAAGATTTACTTAAATAGAACCAAATGCATATGAAAAATTTATATAATCAACTTTAACTGATTAAATTTAAAGTGTAATTAAGTGATAAATATAGATTGGAGGTCAAGTGAATGGCACGAGGGAGAGTGACAAGAGAACAACGTTAGTAATAGGAGGAGTTAATGGAAACAATGAAATGGATAGGGTGGTGGTACGGAAATTCCAAATATTCTGAAGTTTTTTTTTTTTTTTTTTTTTTTTGTGAAAAAGAAAGAGGAACAGAGATGAGTAGGTAAGCGAAATGAATATGGGACAGACCGCAGACGCATTAAAGAGAGGTGGAGTAGGGCTGCGTCTTTACCTCGTCTAGTTCAACCAATTCTTTTTTCTTTTTCTTTGACAGTTGAACAGTTAATAGAAAAGGGCGCGATTATCTTTTTGAGATAAAAACAAATATATATTTTCCAAGAAAATACTTCTTAGTATTAGTGGGCGTTTGGACGTAAAAATTGTAAAATTTAAAAAAAAAGTGAAATTTGTTTTTAAGTAAAAATAGTATTTGAAAATTAGAGTTGCGTTTGGATATGAATATAATTTTGGGTTATTTTTGAAAATTTGAAAAATATTTTTTTGGAGTTTTTCAAATTTTTGAAAACTTCCAAAACTCATCTTCAAGTGAAAATTAAAAATTTTATGGCCAAACACTGATTTTAAAAAAAAAAATCCAAAAAAAGGTAAAAAAATTCTTATGTCCAAACGGACTCTTAGTCTAGCTTTTTATGATTAATAAAACACATCTTAACAGTTTCTATAATTTAAATTTTAAAAGAATCAATACCTCCTATTTCTTTCTTAAATTAAATATATTAAGCAATTTTAGGAGCTTATGATACTTGTCATTTACATACCATAAGTTCGTCATCCTTTAGAACACTGCTAAAATTTTGTCAACCATATTAGATATTCGTAGAATTGAGTATAATGTATTTAGGCTATGGTGGAAATTCAACATTTAATATGAGACAAAATTAGGAAAATTCTTTTTCTCCAAGGAAGGATGACTGCTAGATAAGTACTTCAAAGTCAATTATCCAAAACACTGGAGAAGCATTTTTTGTTGTTACGTAGCTTCATCAATTTTGGGGGATTTTTCTCTTAAAATGCAATCGCCTTCTAAGATGGGACTATTATTCAAAAATAATACTAATAATTAAGAATATAAAATATGGTCATCGTCGAGTTAGTTTCGATGCACAAGGCATAAACTCCATTAATATTTATATTTACCATTTTTTCAAGAAATGGAGTACTAAAACCAAAATATAAAAGGGTTAATTTCAGTAATGTTCATTCAACTATCTTTTAATTTCACTAAAGTCACTCAACTATTTTTTGTCACTTAAAAGTAATTGAATTTTATCATTATCACTTAAAAGTCATTTTGTGTGATGACCCAAAAGGTCATCTTATGTTTTAGAATTCGATTCTGCGTTCTCAAACCTTAAAATCTCATTTTCACCCTCCTCGATTTGCGTGCGCAGTCCGAGCGTATTTCCGAAAAACTGTTATGTTGAAAATTAATGAAAATGAGAATTTTTTCCTTAAAAGTTGATTTAATTAGTTGACTTCGGTCAATATTTTTGGTAAACGGGCCCGGATCCATGTTTTGACCGTATTGAATTATGGGACCTGGGCGTATGCCCGAGATCGAATTCGGAGGTCCCTAGCTCGAGTTATGAATTTTTGATGATAATTAAAAGTCTGAAAATTAATTATTTTTAAGAATTGGTTGATGATTGGCCTTGTTGATACTGTGTTCGTATTTTGGTTCCGGAGCCCTGTATAGGTCCAATATAATATTTATGACTTATCTGTGAAATTTGGTGAGAAACAAAGTTGATTTGATATGATTTGGACGTCCAGTTGAGAAAATAAAAATTTTAAAGTGTTCTTGAGAATTTTATTTGATTTGGTGCTAAATTCGTAGTTCTAGGTGTTATTTTGGCGATTTGATTGCGCGAGCAAGTTCGTATGATATTTTTAGACTTGTGTGTATGTTTGGTTTGGAGCCTCGAGGGCTCGGATGAGTTTCGGATAGGCCACGAGATGTTTTGGACTTGGAAAAATCTGGTATTTTGCTGCAGCAGGTATTCTGGCATGTCCTTCTTCGCGTTCGCGAAGGTACTCCAGCGAATGCGAAGAGTAAATTGATGAGGCCGGAATTTTCTTCTTCGCGAACGCGAAGCGATGGGGGCGTTATCCTTCGCTAACGCGACAAGCATGACACGCTCATCGCGAACGCGTAGTGTTAGGCACTGGGGGGAGACAGTCTTTCCTTCATCGCGAACGCGAGCGATGTCTCGCGAACGCGAGCGATGTCTCGCGAACGCGAAGGCTAGGGGAGGGTAGCCTACGCGAACGCAAAGGCTTGGCAGCCAATGCTCTTCGCGAATGCGACAGTGGCCTCGCGAACGTGATGCACACTGTCGTCCAACACTTAAAACAGAATCAAAATGGGCGAACGCGAAGAACACTGTCGCCCAACACTTAACAGAATCCAAACACGGGATTTAGCCAAAAAATATTATTTTCTCAAAAATCAAATGGTGAGAGACGATTTTCAAGAGTCATTTTCTTCCCCAAAGTGTTGGTAAGTGATTCTAAACCATTTTCTTTCAATTACCCATTACATTTCATGAATTATCAACCTAAAATCTAGAGTTTTCATGGTAGAATTAGAGGTTAGGGTAGAAACTAGGAATTCAGAAATTTATGGATTTAGACCTCAATTTGAGGTCGGTTTCCAAAACCAATTATATATCCGGGCTCGGGAGTGAATGTGTAAATGGATTTTGGTCCGAACCTCGGGTTTTGACCAAGCGGGCCCGAGGTCGATTTTTAACTTTTTGGAGAAAATTTTGGAAAATCAAAATTTATGCAATGTAATTAATTCCTTTAGCAATATTTGATATTATTGAGTCATTTTTGAATAGATACCAGTGGGTTGGAGGTGAATTCTAGAGGAAAAGCTGTGATTGAGTATTAAGTGGCCTTCGGAGCAAGGTAAGTGTTGTGTCTAACTTTGACTTGAGGGAATTAGGAACCTCAAATTATTTGTTATGTGAAATTCATGTGAGTGGTGTATATGTGAGGTGACGAGTACTTATGCGCTGCCAATTTACCTGTTTTCTCCCGTTTTTCTTATATTGTCTCTTTCATAGGCCTAATTACTATGTTTTTATACTAGTGTTGTTAAATTGATCGTTCTTATCATGTTTACAGGTTTTCTGGTGATAATCGAGTATTTATTTCAAAATCGAGATTGATATTGTGGAACCAAATATTGAAGTAAGGCTTGTACTTGTTATTCTATCTCCCTGTTGTTATTTATGCATTTTATTATGGTAAGGGATAATGTTAATGCACGAAGGGTGATGCCATGCCATATTGTGAGTGTTAATGCACGAAGGGTGATGCCGTGCCATATTGTGAGTGTTAATGCATAAATGGTGATGCCGTGCCATATTATGAGAGTTAATGCACGAAGGGTGATGTCGTGTCGTTTCTATTGATTTATGGTGAGATTGAGAGTAAAAGCACGAAAGGTGATGCCGTGCATTTTTCCTTTACTGTATTCGCGTTCCTGTTGATTCATAACATATTGGTTGTTCCAGTTATCATTCTGTTGTAGTTCTTTATCTCGTATTTTTCCCAGCATATTTCTCCCTCCCGATATCTCCTGTCTAATTCTTCATTACTGTTATTTGTATATACATTATTAAATTGTACATGTTGATTTGTAGGTGCCTTGTCTTAGCCTCGTCACTACTTCGTCGAGGTTAGGCTCGACACTTACCAGTACATGGGGTCGGTTGTACTGATACTGCACTCTGCACTTTCTGTGAAGATTTTGGTATCAGCTCGGGTTGATCGAGATTTTGCTATTGGACCGCTATACGGAGACTCAAGGTAGATCTGTCTGCGTTCACAGACCTTGAAGTCCCCGTCTATCTTTTCTGTTCTATTGTTTCTTTCATTCAGACATTTGTATTTCTTTCAAACTATTACTTGTAGTAAATTCTAGAATGCTCGTGAATTGTGACTCCTGATCCGGGTTGTAGTAATTAATACAATTTTTATATTATTCCGCACTTATTATATTTTACCATAATTAATTTATTGTTATTTACTGAATGGGATAAGAGTTGGTTAATGATTCTCTAACGTTGGCTTGCCTAGCAAGTGAAAAGTTAGGCGCCATCACGGTCCCGACGGTAAAAATTTCGGTTCGTGACATTTTGTTTCAAACCACTACCATAAATATGACATGGCATAAAATTTAATGAGAAAAATCCAAAATAAATGCCACATAAGCTTAAATGGACCATACCCACTTTAGATCCATTTCTCCCTTAATGTGATTTGACCCATAACCTAAATGATTTCGATAAAAAAATATATTAAATTACACATTAGTTTAGAATAATTATCCTACACTATAAAATTCTTGCCTTTTCTGTTACATAATGCCCATTTATAAATATTTTATACTAAAAAATTCTTCTCTTGCTTGTATGCCCCATCCGAGTCGTTTTATAACTCTACTGAAGTTAAAATACTACTGTATCCAACTCACATAACATATTTATAATTTTCTAGTGAAGTGAAAATAGTAGTGTATCCATCTCACATAACATATTAATGTATCATAAGCATACAAGAATAATAAGGCTAATAAGAATCTATTTTCGCAAACTACCATTCTATTAATTTCAAAATGTTGCTTATTAAGCAACACCAACATACGAATAACCTACTTAGTAAGCAACACATGTAATTAAAGTGCATAACGAAAATTGTCAATAGACATGCAATTACAGACAACCTATTGCAATTGTTTAGACAAAAGAAAGATTGTATCTATACGATCAAACCCCCCCCCAAAAAATCACAAGACCTAATTTTATGAGGGATATGTGTTTTTCCCTCTATTGAAACCCATTTAGGTTATGGGTCAAATCACATTAAGGGAGAAATGGATTTAGTGGGTATGACCCATTTAAGCTTATATGATATTTATTTTGGATTTTTCTCATTAAATTTTATGCCATGTCATATTTATGGTAGGGTTTGAGCCAAAATGACTTTTAAGTAACAATGATAAAGTTTAGTTACTTTTAGGTGACAAAAAATAGTTAAGTGACTTTAGTAAAATTAAAAAATAGTTGAATGACCATCAGTGAAATTAATCCAAATATAAAATATATTAGAAATTGTATTAAAACGTATAAAATTCATTATCGTATATACAGTTGCTTCATTTCTGAAATTGAATAAAGTTATAAATGGCCGTAGAATATGTCCTCATATTAGTAAAGATATGATTGCAAGTGCTTTTGCGTCTGTGTTTCGAACTAGTTTTACTTTATTTACTCCGTAATATTTGTTCATACAAAGACTGTGACAGTTATTATCATACAAACACTGAAGCTCCCCGCTAAACTTAATTTATCATTACATCTCCCTTGGTTTTAAATATTAGAGTCTCTAACGGCATCCCAACCTCTCATACTTGGTTAATAAATCTAGTATTTCTTGAGTTGATATTTAGCAACTTTAGCGATATTAGAAGATTGATCTAATTCTTTAAACCCATTGATTCGTGTGACTTTCAAAGTAATAGGTACTGAATTTACAATTTTAATCATAAGCTAATTTATGAACCAAAGAATGATCGATTGATCTAGCACGAGATGCATCTAGCAAATGAATACGAGAGACTTATAGTAATAACTTTAATAAATAGTCAACAAAAAGAGATAAAAGAAAAACAAAGGGAATAAGGATCGATGTAAGCTAGCTTCATAAATGTTACTTGCCTCTAACTTCTTATTTATGCTTCTCGTTTTACAACTATTACCGCTTTATGTTCTATTGTTTTCTTTTCAACGCCTATGCTTTTCCAACTTTATATTCTAACTTTGAAGTGGTATATTCCCGTTTCGATAATTATCAATTGACTTCTATATTAAGTTTTCAATGTTTCTTTTTCTCACTTTTTAATCTCTCTTGTCCAGTCTCTCTTTGCCCACCGTTTTTCTCTCATTTTCCCCTTTGATTTTCTCTATCTTATTTTTATATATACTAAGTATGTTTTTGTGTGTGTGTGTTTATGTATGTGTTGCAACCTCATTTGTGCATACTGATTTTATGAGAAAATAGTTACAACAAACGGTGCATAAACTTTAAGTATATTGCTATAAATTAAAAAAAATTAGTTACTCATGATGCACTTATATAACCTAAGGCTTTAGTTTATATTTGCTGACAATATAAATATTATTTACTCTATCAATATAATTTAATATTCCACTTGTTATGAGTAATTACTTGTATCTTCCAAGTGATTTAATAGTATAATTTTAGGTTACTATTCCACTTGTTATGAGTAATTACCTGCAATTATCTATCAAGTGATTTACAGCTTGTTTGGATGGTTGTTACATGTTGTATCGTATCGTATTGTTACTTTAAATACGATGATTGTTTTGATTGTTACTTAAATTTTATTGTATCGTATCATCAATTCTGTCGTTACGTAACGACGAAATGTGTCACTTTATGTAACGACCGATTTGGTCTGGTCGCATCGTTACCTTGTCTTTTTCTCTCAATTTCACCCTTAATTATTGTTAAATAAATTTAGTTTATCATTTATCATATCTTTTTATATAGTAATTTTACCCTGTATCATAATTTTTCTTTATAATATTGTAAGTTTATTCTTCATATTGGTGGTGCGTGATATCATGAAACGACGGCAAATGACAAAATCTATCCAAACATTGTATTTACGAAACGATACAGTGCAATAAAATACAATACGATACGATACATTATAAAACGTTATGTAACAACCATCCAAACAAGCTATTAATAATGTAATTTTTTATATATATTATCAGTACATAGAAGTTACATTCATAATTTAAATACGTACTATTAGAATTTTTCTAAAAAGAAAAAGAGCAAATAAAGAATATTGACTTGTTAGAGCACTTTAACTTTTGGAAAGTAAGCAACTGCTGTTATTCGTACTTGGAGTATAACTTCTCTTGGATAACTAGAAGAGAAGCGCCGACAGTGAACCCAGAGGCCTTTGATGCTTTGCCTAAAGTTTGAGAAATTGCATGCCGCTGTCACACTATATCATTATCATGAATACTATTGAAAGCTACTTATATTATTATAATAATTAGTCTTAAGTTACGCACAGACAATCCAGATAAATAAATATAAAATCCAATAATTTTTATTACGATTCTTCAAAGAATTATCAAATAATACATATTAAAAATTTATTAAAATTTTTCAAATAAAGAGGTTGGCATATTTTCTATTTTAATAATTTTCTTAATCAAAAAGCTTTTGGTAAGGATATTAATTTAACTCATTGGATCTTGATAAATAATTTTTTAGCTAAAATAATAAATGTTGCCATAATAAATTATAAGTTATAAGGAGAGATCTGCTTTAACATTCTTTATCTAAAATTGAAGGTCCTAAAGTTCCATCACATTTATAAGTATTAATTTTGATTTTAATTTGATTTTGGAAAAATCAGTTTTGAGTTTAATTTTTGAAATAAACTATTTTTTTGTATTATTTTATGTCTAAAATGGAGATGGCTTATTCATCTATTTATTTCTTGAGTAACTGCCGGGCTTATTATAAAATACTATATTAACATTAGTTTGATGAATTAGGTTAAGGAGCCACGAATCGATGCAGGTTCTTTATTTGTAGTTTTCTAGTTTTCGTTTAAGAAAGAATTATGGGTCCTTCTCTAATGATTGTTGAATTATATATAGGTAAAATGTTATTTGAGTTTAAATTAAATACCTAAATATTAGGAGTTTATACATAGTTCAAATTAAGAAATGTTTAATATCAAAGTCTTAAATATTAGCAGAATAATTAAATGACTATTTTATCTAAAATATCAAAAGTTTAGTTAATTTAGAAGTTCAAAATATTAGAAAAATAACTTAAATTAGGATTTTGTCCAATATAAAATGAGTAAAAAAGCGAACGACATTTCACTAACGATTTTTGTGCTTTTTAATATAGTACTATATACATTATGTTGATCTTAGCGTGGTCCAAATTTCTATAATTCCCAAGAAAAGCAGTCTACTTATAGAATACTATAGCTGATCAACGACCTTTTGGGTTTTAGGAATTAGGATCAAGTACTTCACTTCTACTCCACCTTGTACCTTTTTTGTTAATTTCTACATCTTTTAATTACTATAAAGCACACATCTTAGATAATTTATAAGATTTTCTCATGAGACCATATATTCCTTTTCTTACCATATGCGGAGTTAATTAAAGTGAGCTCCGTGAATTCAACCAATCTCATTACTTTTAGCTTGACTTATATTGCATATACAAGAAAATAAGATAAAATGCATACATACTCTACTAAGCTCTCCCACGCTCCTAAAGAAGTTATTCACCTTTCTATATTAGTTGTACTTTATCCATCTACAAAGCGAACAATTTATTTGTCATATAGCACTATAATGAAGTAAATGTTTGTAGCCGACTTATAAAAGACGTAGACGATTAAAGGAGAGTTAAATTAAAGATAACCTAACTCGGAGGTTTATAAATGCTGCAGCCGTGGACTTTATTCCTAGTTAAGAAACCATGTACTTCAAATAAGTGATTGATGTAAAAATTGCACGGGGCGCCTTATTTGGTCGCCCCTATTTAATCTATACTCATTTTTTAAAAAGTTTTAATTTGTACCCACTTGTTAAACAACTTCAGGCCTCTTTCTCTTCCTCCTTCGTTTTCTTCTTCTTCTTCTTCTTCTTCTCCTCCTTCTTCTTTTTCTTCAGGTGATATTATACAACTTCAAGAAACTCATATTTCTGAACACAAGTAGGCACAAGTGCATCTTCTTCACATAAAGCTAAGCTCTTGGATTTAGAAAACTTGATTTAATTGATGATTTGTCAGGGAAACCACTATGGCAAAGTTTTGATGAACTCACTGATACCTTCCTTCATGGTATGAGGATGGACGACGGGAAGTTCAAGTTGACTGCTTGGAATATTACCCAAAAGGACCTAAGCACTGAAGTGCATTCTCTAGGAGTTGAAGTTCAGCAAATACTAAACAAACTTCAGCTCCTAAAATGCTGAAGTTCAGCATATACTAAACAAATTTCAGCTCTTAGAATGCTGAAGTTCCGCAATTACAAAATAAAAACTTCAGCCAAAATTGCTAAAGTTCAGCAATTATTGAACTGAAGTGCATCCTCTGGGAGCTGAAGTTCAGCAAATACTAAACAAACTTAAACTCCTAAAATGCTAAAATTCAGCAGATACTAAACAAACTTCAGCTCCTAGAATGCTGAAGTTCAGCAATTACAAAATAAAAACTTCAGCCAAAATGCTGAAGTTCAGCAATTATTGAACTGAAGTGCATCCTCTAGGAGCTGAAGTTCAGCAAATACTAAACAAACTTCAGCTCCTAAAATGCTGAAGTTCAGCAGATACTAAACAAACTTTAGTTACTAGAATGCTGAAGTTCAGCAATTACAATACAAAAACTTCAGCCAAAATTGCTGAAGTTCAGCAATTATTGAACTGAAATTTTTCATGGCACTATGAACTGAAGTTTGCGTGATTGCCTTTGCAAGTCAGGCCAAACTTCAGGCAAACATATCTGAAATTTTGCTTTGATAAGACTACACTTCAGGCAAAACATTCTGAAGTTCAAATTTCAGACATAAATTTTTGCTACTTCAGGCCCGTATGTCTGAAGTTACCCTAAAAGTGGGTACGCTTGCAATTGTTTTTGTAAAGCGGGTATATGTTAAAAAGTGAACCAAAAACCGGGTATAAATACAAATCCCCCGTGATTGATTGATTGTTGCAAATGTGACTAATTTATAAACGTAAAATAAAAAAATTCATTTAAGTACTCTTTAGTTGTTACTCTATTTTTCCACATATCTATATATCACTACTAAAAAATCGTAAAATTTCGACGGAAATAAATTATCGAAAATTTCTGACGGAATTCATTGGAATTTTTAAAAAATATCAATTATATATTTTTTTAAAATTTTCGATCATATTTCCGACCAAATCGGTCGCAATGTTTGGCGCAAAAACTAATTTGACTCGTTTGACTTCAATTTCGACCGATTATCGATCGTTAGTTTTTTTAAAAAAAATAAATATTTAAAATGACAATTCCGACCGAATCGGTCGAACGTAATTTTTGGCGCAAAAACCAGTTTGACTCATTTGACTTCAATTCCGAACGATTATCGGTCGGTAGTTTTTTTTTTTAAAAAAATATTTAAAATGACAATTCTGACTGAATCGGTCGGAATTTTTTTTAATACCCTACCCGACCCCCGTTCCCCAAAAATAGAAACATTTCTTTTCTTCCTCCTTCTCTCATCCTCCTCCTCTATCCCTCTCGTCCTTCTTCACCATACTTTTCATTATAGGTAATGTATTTTTCTCTCTCTCTCTCTCTCTCTCTCTCTCTCTCTCTCTCTCTCTCTCTCTCTCTCTCTCATTTCCTCCTCCGTTCTCCCTCTCCTCCCTTTTTCCCATAATTCTTTAACTTTTTTTTCCTGTTTTCAGCACTGGTTCCGCGTTGGCAGAGATACATTTCTTCTCCGGCTTTCTTTCCATCGAGGTAAGTATAATTTTAATTGTTATGGGCTTATTAGATTTTCTATATATGAACATCCTAGCTAGTTGAATTGGGTATGGTTGAAATTTTAGGAATTTTATTTTTTGAGTGATACTTAATATAAAACAAAAAGAGAGAAGAATATTTGTTGTTCCTATAGGGATTTTATTTTGTGAAATTCTTTTGTCACCATTATTATGTAAATTAGATTGTCCAATTTGTCCAAAAAACCTAATGTCATAAATAGTCACTCAATTTTGGATTAAACAAGAATATGTTAAAAAATTCTAAATCTAATTTTAGCGATTGATTAACTTATTTTCGAAATAAAAAAAAGTGCCTTGTTGGCATAAAGTAATTGAGAAAACAACGAAAGGAAAGAAGGAAAATAAAATTTCACTTTCACTTCCAACGGTAATTAAGTCAAAGGGATGGAGGACTATATATGCGTATACTGGAATAGAAGAAAGAAGATTGTTAAGAATTTGAAGAATTCAAAGATTGCAATTCAAAATCGTGGGTTATTAATCTACAAATAAATAAAAAGTTCTACATGCCTTATTGGATTGATATATTAACTTTATAGTTTATTAATTTTAATTATATTAACTAGTTATAATTTAAAGTTTTGGTGTAAAGCTTGTTATACTAGGTTCATTATTGCTTGTTAGTTTTATTATTAGAATGATATTAAATTTAAAATTTTTTAATTTTAATATTAAGATTAATTTGTAAATTTGAGAAATTATTAGTTAATTTAGATAATATGAACATTTAAGAAGCTATTCAAATTTAATTATTATAGTTAAAGACTTATATTATTTCGAGTGTTAAAAAATATTAATTTAAAAAATAAAATATATCAATTAAAGTGCTTTGACACAATGATACGTATATATCTATGAAGCCATTTTATCATGAGTCGTGAAATTCTTGGAGACAGATACCGTACAACATCAGAGAGCAAATGTGGAATCAATTTATGGTAAAAATTGATTACATTTATTTAATAATTATCGTCTTCATCTATTGTTACTTTTTTTATATTGCAAACAAAGTGTACATGGCATCCTCAGCATCAAAATGAAATAAATGATATTTTCGAGAAGAAGGCTGCTAATTGGATTAAAGATACTATGTTCGCTGCTCGAAATGCTGGTAAAATGCCAGGGTGGTTAAGAGAAGATATTTGGGATAAACTTCTTGCGAAATGAAATACCGATGAATGGACGAAGAAGAGTAAAAAAATAAAGGCAAACCGTGCCTTCAGTAAAGGTGGCTCGTTGCACACAGGAGGTTCGATTAGTTTTGCGGCTCATAAACTAAGATTGATAATTACTTACAAAAATTTTTCTTAGTTTTACATATAGAATTTTACGATTATAATGTCTAACTCATACTTTTTATTATGAAGGAAAAGGAAAGAGGGTGAGATATGAGTCATACTAAGGTCTTCGAGGAGATGCCTAAGAAAAAGAAGAAGGACGGTACAAGAGAACACTAGGTGGAGACGCGTGCGTCAGATACATATGTAAAATACTAACTTCATAATTATTTATGGTTTATTAATATTAGTTTGTTTACATAATAGTTATGTTTTCATTTCAGGAAGATTATCATAAAAGGGTGGAAGAATGGCAATAAACTCAGCCTCCTTCAACTCAACCAACACCTGATGATTTGGCTTCATTTTGGACAGAGGCAGCAGGTAGAGTAAACAAAGGCAAAGTCTACGGACTTGGAGTACGTCGACCTATAGGTCATCCAAATCCACTCTTACCCAATTTTTCTTCTTCTCAAAATCAAGAACATATGAAAGATATGAGAAAAGAAATTCTTGATTTGAAGCAACAATTGGACTCACAATTCGGAACATTTGTTAAGATGCAAAAATTCATGAGAAAATATGGGCAAGATCTATCTGATGATGAGGATGAACAAACTAAATCTCATTTGTAGTAGTTTAGGTATATGGTTTCGGTTGGTTGGTAAATTTGATTGTGAGAGACAAGTTTAGGTATTTGGATGTTTTTATGCCCAAAATTATTAGGTTTAATGAATTTGTTGGTTTAGATTGTATTAATGATTGAATTTGTTGGTTTAGATGTTATATTTGTTGATTGGTTGTTGGCGTTATTGTATTGTAATTGTTTGACAGGTGGTGTATCTCAAAATTGAGCAGAATTCTGCCCAATTTTACAGAAAATTCTGAATGATTTCCGACGGAAACGGCCGGACAGCTGTCCAGTTTTTTTTTTTCTCCAAAAATACCTGGATTTTCCGACCGAATCGGTTGGAAATGACAAAAAAATTAATTAATTTTTAACAGTTTTTGACGGATTCCGTCGGAAATTAAATAAATTTTATTTTTTAATTATTAATTTCTGACTGATTTAGGTCGGAAATTATATATTTTTATTATTTAATTTTAGATATATTTATTTTTATTTATATTATTACGACTGATTCAGTTGGAAATTTGAAAATAATTTGGTCGTTTGACCTTTTGAACGTTTCGACTACTTTGGTCGGAAATCACTGACGGATTCGGTCGAAAATTATTTTCCGACCGACCAATTTTGGTCAGAAAGTAGTCGGAAATTTGTGATTTCCGACCGTTTTGGCGGTCGGAATTCAACCATTTTCTAGTAGTATAACAAATTAAATACCATCGTTGATCTTCAATTCCAGTTAATAATTATAATCATATCTATTTTATTATTCCCTCTTGTGCAATATTATATATAGGCCAAATACATATACAATCCATTCAACTTGGCTCCATTTTTTATTTTGGCACTCTATCTCAACCTTGTTCCATTTTGGCCCTTCAACTCTATTTCTTATGTTTCATTTTAAAACAAAAGCTGAATCCAATGCACAAAAAATAGCGCGTGTGTATACACAAATGTGAAGTATAATAAATATCCAATTAAATGTTGCCACCTGGTTTTTTCATCCTTGTCAAACGGGTCAATACTAAAATACTCGACCCAGATTTCTTGGTGTCCATGATACTTTCAGTTCAACTTGAAATCCACAAGAACAAATATCCATTCCATTATGAAAAAATAATTTTCTTTGAGACATGGATTCATTTCAAACTTCAAGCTTATATGAAATAAAGGATGAAAAAATCAGGTGGCAACATCTAATTGGATATTTATTACACCTCAAATTTGTGTATATACACGCGCTATATTTTTTTGCACTGATTTTTCCTTTTGTGTTAAAATAAAATATAAGAAATAGAGTTTGAGAGCCAAAATGGAATAAAATTGAGATATAGTGTCAAAATAAAAAATGGATCCAAATTAAATGAGTATTTGGCCTTATATATATCTCCATCTTATACTATACATCAAAAAAGATTAAAATACCCTAGACCTTTGCCATAGAGACAATCATAAATAGAATAATGACATTGCTTTATTGACACTCTTGGCATGCTTTCAAACTAAAAAGTATATATACAGGATTTAGTATAGCTAAGAGACAGCAAATATGATCCAGATGTGCCTTGTGCATGAGACAGCTTATAATAATAGATTATACATATTATTTACAATAATTAGATACAATTTGCATTAAGAAAATAAGATTCTACTCAATTTAAGATAACACTCCCTTGTTTTCTGTGATAACAGGAGTTATTTTTGTATTGTTTGACGTGGGAAAGCACAAACTTCCTTTTTCTGTTTTTGTATCAGAAACCACTGCCTCATGCTTCGAGCTTCATCATTACTATGAGTTTGATTATATATATCAGAACAGGAGAAGAGCCTTCTAATATTTTTGTTTCTTATTCGGAGAGTTTGTCAGTGAATTAAATTGTTTTTTTCCATGGCAAGTGTTTTGCACTAAATTTTGTGGTCTTGACAAGAGTATTGCATGTGGGACTTGCTCAACTTTTTCTTGAATATTCCATTCGTCAGTTTACCTGTCTTAGTTCGATTCGACCTGAAATTAAACAAAAGTAATAAAGATTTTTAAATTTTGTGTTCTTAAAATAAAATATATATAATGTACCAAAAAAATCTTTGAATCTTGCGATTTTAAAACTTGGAATGTTGGGGTTAAAGACAGTCCCGGTCCTGAAAGACACGAGACTTCAAGAGTGGATTTCGAAACGAAAGACTTCGTTTACTTCGTGCAAAATTACTAAATATAAAAAGAAATATTCTTTTTTATACTATTAAAAAAAGAAAGTAAGACACAAAATATCAAATAATTTTATTGACGTGGCTTAGATATTTAAAACAAATCACCTAACTTTTTTGTCTTACTTGGAATTCAAATGCTAATCTTTCATAATTTTTGTTCATTTTATTGACTTAGACCACACCATTAAATGTGGACTTATCCAATTCTGAACTCCTAAGCCACTGTTTTCTGGTCATAATTCTTTTTTCAGAAGAAAATTAAAGTTATTCTTCCAAGATTATTCACTCAAAGATGTAAAAGTTGTTTTGGTTAATTCCTCCTAGACAAGAACACATTTGGACTAATTTAAAAGAAGTAAAAACCTAAGGAGAAAAAAGAGTTAATTTTGGGTTCCTATCATGACAGTGGAAGTCCATTAAAGGAAAGTCAGCAAGTATAAGACCAGAAATTGTTCAATAGCAAAAGAAGAATACAATCTGACTGCTCTTAATTAATTATGATAATAACAGACAGACCAATCCTATGCTTTTTCTGCAGGAATTTTTATTGTAAATATGATTTTTATTCTTATAAAGTGCCACTACTTTCATATCTGCACATTGTGCAAGTATTTGTCAGGGCAGGACCATTTTGAACATACTCAAATGAACTAAAACTTCGTATTTTACTCTTTCTTTTTCTTCCTAGTTTTTATAGTTATTTTTCTGTATTGGGACAGTATATTGACATCAAGTTATAATGTGAATGCGTAATTGCAAAAGCATTGGCTGATTATTAGAGTTTAATCTCAGGAAACTCTCTTTTTTAGTTCTGTTGTCAATTAAATTCTTTTTTTTTTTATACGGTTTCAAGCTGGAACATTTATAGAGATCTAAAGATCACACTCTCATTGAGCCCACAAAACAACGTATTTTAATTTATTTGTATACGCATATGCATTGTTTATCCTTTTAAATTAAGGTGAAATGAGACAAAGGAAAAAAAATCTGGATGGAAACGTAACTATTACAATAGCTCAAGTAGTAATTATTAAGTAATTAAGAAGTATTCTGGTTGCAGGCGCCGCTCGGTCTCTGTGCGTCTTGGGCATGCTAATTGCTATCTAAACTGAAACTCACATGTACCTGAAATTACAGTGCTGTTTATTATAGGGAATATTCAATTTTCTAAAGGAAGGCCATATAAAAGCTTTTTCAAACCCCAGAAATGACAGAAGAAACTTCAAAAAATGGACAACAAAATTATACTTAATAGTTTAGACAGTGATCATTCACTTCACTAAGGATGACAAACTGGGCAAGGCAGGGGAATGAAAGTCTTAATCCACAAGAGCTTTTTTGTCTCGTCTCGCTTAGCATTTTTTTCTTTAACCGAAGGTCTATCGAAAACAGCTTATCTACGTCCTTGAGATAGGGGTAAAGTCTCGTACACATTACCCTCCCCAAACCCCACACCGTGGGAATATATTGGGTACGTCGTTGTTGTTGTTGCCACTTAGCATTTTTCTTAGCTTTTAATCCGTCCTGTCCTGATTCGCACATGCCCGTCCCTGGGTGCATGGGACGGCTCTAACTTGCCTGGAATTGAAGTGCAATAGTGAGTCGTTGCAGTTAAGAAATATTTCGGCCGCTGGGTTGTCCCATTGGTGACCCCAAAAAGAAATGAAAGGAAAATAAGAAATTTTCACTGCTATATGACACTTCTTCATACAACATTGTTACTTTTTTACCTAAATGTATTACTCCTATACATTTACAATCTCACAGCTATTACAATACTGACATTTCATCCTAAATCTGTTTTGTATTTAAAATTAGCACCATTGTTAAGAAGCTTCTGAATTTGAGGCAGAATCAATCCCAGGATTCTCACAAACATCGAACCTGCAGACTGGGCAAACCCTGGAAAACCAGAAAGTAGGAAATCAAAGTGAGGCACAAGCTGGATTGAAATAAAGGGAAAATTCAAGACGGGAAATAATTGTTTGAACATACCGATTTACTTCCTTAAGCCATTTATCGATACAAAGCATATGGTACTCATGGCGGCAAGGAAGGACCCTCAGTTTGTCGCCCTCTTCATACTCGGCCAAACAAATGTGACACCTGCAAAACATATTACAGCTCGTTATACAGAAAAATTAAATGTAAGACTGCACTTTGCCACAAAAGCATGCATGTCATTCCTGGCCTTTGTTGCTCGGACTCTCCGAAAATGTCGTTGGGTGCGTGCCGGATCCTCCAAAAGTAGTGCATTTTTGGAGGATCTAACACGGGTACAACAACATTTTGGAGAGTCCGTGCAACATAGTTCGTGGCTATTGTCTCCTCTCATGGCACATAAATTCTCCCCTGACCCCATGCATTAGATTTGACATGCAGGGTTTTAAGAATAACATGTCTGAATAGATTGCTATATTGAGTATGATCCAAAAGTGCTCACACTAACTGTTTTAAATGAGAGAGGTAGAAGAATAGTTAAAATTATGTCATAATTAAGTTCAAAATATTATAAAGTAAAACTAGTTTATATTAGTTTTAATTCTTGGACTGAAAAATATTCTCCATATAAGGATACGACTAAATTGTTTTGGGAGAGACCACAAAAGAAAAAAGAACTAAATATTTCATGTTATTAGCGATAGGTTCTATACTTTTATGGAAAATTCAGTATCATCACTGAATTTTAAGGCTGTCAAGCTGTTAATGCGTTTGCCCTTTGAAATCCCAATACAAAGGTCAAAGACTACAGAAGGAAAATTCTCCCATCAACACTAGTTAATGTTAGCAGTATATATCAGAATCTGCGGAAACTTCTGGAGATGGAAAATTTGGCAGACCGAAATTTTAGCTCTGATACTTGGATATCCCGACCTAGTGATCATAAGGCAAGGTCTACTTAGAGTTGATACTTGCAAATAACTATCAAGAAAGATTCTTCAGTTTTAACGGAACCAGATAGGGTCTTTGATAGAGTTATAGATACTCGTCAAAATAAACTGGGAGTAAAGCTCATAACCCCTTAGGCAGAGAATTCTCAGGATGTTTTTTGTGAAGACTACCTAAGGATCTAAAATTCAGTTATGCCTTATGTTTAACAACTGGCTAAACGGTAGGTTTATTAGATCCCACTGCATCAGTCCAAAGAGGGAAGTTTATGTGACAATAGTTTAATAAAAAATAAAAAGAGATCAATTTTATTTTTATAAATTTTTCACAAGCATGCTAGCTAAGCCACAACTCATGCATGATGAAACGTTAAATTTGATTTTCCTAATAAATCCCAATAAATATTAAAATACTGCAGTAGTCGAAGGGAGAATCATAGAACTGCCAATCTACATGAACAACTTTATAGTTTCTGCTTCCTTTTCTTTTGTTCTGTTCTTTATCTTTTGCTTTCTCCGCCTTCTTTTAGTTTCTTTCTTTTCCTTGCTTCAGCGATTTCAGCTACCAAAGAGAATATTATTTGGAGAGGAGGAGGCAGTGCTAATTACTGTCTGCTAACATATAAATCTTAAGAGGCAACGTAGCTCAGGAAAGCATATCAACTATTCAACCAGTTAAGAAGACATACTGTTGGATATCTGTGGGTGCATTGTCTACAGCTCCTAACTTCTTGTGAGACTTGAGTGGAAACGAGTCCACAACAGAATCTGGAGCTGGAAGCGAAAGCGTAGATAGAGAAAGTGTGAAAGATTGTCGATGAATCTCATCCATGACCTACAAAAAAGAAACCAAGCCATATGCTAAATATGTCAGCTCAAAGTATTGCAATCACATAAGAAGCCAAGTATAGATACCAGAAAGTACTAGCAGGTCAAAAAATACTAGAATGAAAAAAATCAGTAACAGTGAAAACCCTCATTCCTTTAGCCTCCAATATTGCAAGTACATTCACTCTGTAACCTGAAGATTGGTAAATGCCTAGATCAACTTATTCTGGTTCAAACACAAGCCAATACCCAGTTTCCACTCCAACGAATGAGGGTCTTACATCCCTCAATTGAGTGTTAGACATACTCCATTGTCAAATAGCCTTTTTTATGATTCATTCTAAATCTATTGACTAATGTTGCAAAATAGGGCAGTAAGTAAGTAGCACAAGCTGATGGATGAAAAATACAGAAATTTTTCATGTTGCTTTCGTATTTCCTTCCAAGAGTTCATAGTGGAGATAACAGTAAAGTTGACATTCTCAAATTCCACAAACAGCATGGAGAGTTCATTATAATAATTCTCCAGAATGTGACATGAGTAGGGCAATACTAAAAGACGGATGCATAAGATTCTTAGAGAATATTAGTAAGTTGTCTTTCCTAACAAACCATACCCACCAGAATTTAAAACTTAAGAAGAAGGGCAATAGATGCTGGAGACATACCTCAAATAAGGCCTCAGCAAGCATAATTATTCGTGAAATACTTGCAAGGGTACTGAACTCTTCAGTTGTGAGTAATGGTTCACATGAACATGTACCATCAGGATGAAGGCCTGATGAGCAAAGATTTTGTTGTGGAACTCGGCTACCAAGGCCTTCAAGCACTCTTTCAGATACCTGTATATGTAATACAGATAGGTGAATGGGATTATCATAATGAATTCTAGGTAGGTTAAAATAAAAAGAACAAAAGAAAACATGAAACTAAATGCCCCAAGAGAGAAGTGTTATAAGTGCGAAGTAGTCCGTATCTAAAAGTAGCCTCATGATACTACAATGACTGAACACAAAGTTAAGATGCATTTTTGTGCTCATAAAAAGATATAGATTCATAATTACACATTTGTGCAAACACATAATGCTAAAAACAGTACACCAAAAGAAAAGGATTTTTTTTGAATTGCTGCCATCATAGGCAGTTACCTTTGATCTTTCCATGTAACACAGTATGTGCCTAAATAAAGAAAGATCAAAGATGTAGACGGAAAAAAAGGGGAGTTAGCTGAAACCAATGTTTTCCTGAGATTTTCTATTGGACGCGATTATCAAATAGATCATTAGGGGAAAACCTTCAAATAAAGATATTAGTATATTACATTGATCTACTGGAAGATATACCCAATAAGCGAAATTAAAATGACACAAAATGCAAGTTAACATCTAATATTAATATAGTGCGAACCATAAAAATGGACGATAAGCCTAGATAATCATGCTTTTGAGAGAGTAAATAGACTAGTAAGAATAACATAAGAGGATGAAAATAATTAACCATAGCATTTACCTTCTCCTGATATAATTCAGGCTCATTACGATCAGAAAAAGATCTTACTAAGCTAAACGTCCTTCTCTATAAAAAGAAATTGCAGGGATTGTCTATATCCAACTTAAACAGTCAAAAGCACTAAAATAATAGATAAAGTTCTTGATATATTACCTCAGATCTTGTTGGCTGTCTTTGTTCACTTCTGCTATGATTTCTGCCAGTCCCATAACCAGAATCAAATCCAACTCCATCATAATGGAGATCACCACTCAAATTAATTAGCCATCTGTCACGAGATCCTAGATCATCAGCATGACCAGTTGCAAAAACAATGGTTGGAGAATCACTATCCCTCCTCAAACTGCGTCTTGATATAGCATCCCAAAAGAGCCTCCTACTGTTTCTTCTTGTTTCTCGACTGCCTATATCAGCAATGCTACGAGATAAAATGTTGGAAGAGATACTCACCACATCAACATGTAGCACATCTTGAGTAGTTACTCCAAGCTCACTGTCCAACAAAACAAATCCAGAACTAGATGTTGATGCTTCTTGAGAGGCATCACCCTCGAGAAATTGATGCCTAGGTATAGAGTCAGAAGTAACAGAAATAGATCTAGAATCAGAAATTGACTCAATATCTATATCCCTGTGATTCTCCATCGAATCCCCATGTGAACATGAGCTTCTGCACTCCTCTGGCACCGAGTGAGAGTCTTCAGTATTCAAGCACGTCATAGATTCACCTTCATTCCCTGAATTGCAGGAACTAACAGCTGCAGTTAAGCTGCCTCTTGCCTGTGAAGAGACCAACTCTTGAGATGGTTGTTTCACATATGCAGTAGCTATGTAACCATTTGTCCAAATTGTGGAGTTATGAACCGAAAGAAGAACTAACCTGGTCACATACTGAACGCTTATCACTTGAAAGGCATGCACTATTGATGTTCACTTCGGCATTTATCAAATTATATTCAACAAAAGCATCCTCAATAAGACCACTAGTGTTTTCTGATGAGGATCCAGTCTCAGGTTTGGAACTAGCATGACCAACTTCTGAACTAAATGTTGAAGAAGGTTCTGCTACAGAATACCGGGAAAAATCACCAACCAGAGGTTGATCTTCTAATGAACTTCCCAGCAAATTTTGGGGATGAATTTCAAGCTGTACAGCATCATCATATCTCAATTTCAAATTTTAGGATGAAGATTATTACTCATAAAAGGAAATATAATATTTCATTTTGCAATAAACTTGAATTGCAAGCAAGCAGTTCAAAAGCAGTAAAGAATTATCTTTAATTTATATATTTATACTAAAAAGAGAAAAAATCCTCTGAAATATCAACTTCATTATGATGTTTCGAACATAATTATAATCAGTGGGAAATCAGAAGGATGCATGATATAGAACAGGACACTGCTATAGAATCAAATGCAAATCCAGGTCTAGAGAAACTACAGTCAAATGTGTCCAAGTCCAGTGCAAACTTGTTCATCCGAGGTGAAACTTCTTTTTTCTGCTTTAACTGTTCTTTGAGCAATACAGCCTAATAAAAACATTACAGCCCTTTTCTAATCAGAGAAGTTGAGCACACTACACATAGGCTGTAAATGTTAGTGATGCACCATAAACTATTTGTGACCTTAAAAATAGCCAGAAGTTATAACCAAGAGAAAAAACTCATAACGGTAATAAGCTTTATAAGCATAGTACGAAAGGGCAGAACACCATTTGTTCAGCAAGCCTATCCATTACAATTAACTATTAGTTTCTGGTAGACTGTTATCACATTTCAAAGATAAAAGGGACACTCATATCTAAGAACTGGAGCAACAACAGATAACTCTCAATGAGCAGCTAATTTCCAAGCAACAACAACAACAACAACAACAACAATCTAGTATGCTCCCACAGGTGGGGTATGGGGAGGGTAGTGTGTATGCAGACCTTACTAGCTGGTAGTGTGTATGCAGACCTTACGCCTGCTAGTAAAGGTAGAGAGGTTGTTTCCAATACTAATTTCCAAGCATGAAACAAGAAAAACTTTGGAGCTTCTATCGCTCTATCAATACAGCAAACTACCTTCTTTTAAATATCCCCGAGTAGATTTCCACAATCACAAATGAATTTACCAAATTGCTACTATAAACAAAAACAAGCCCTTCATGCCACCAATTTTACCACCAAAAAAAAAAACTAAAACCATTTAGGTTTCATTACACCAATCCCAGCTGGAAAAATTAAAAGAAAAGAAAAAGACTGCATAGACACCATAGGAACACAAAAAGTCAACTTTGGATGATCAGACTGAACTACTAGTATGAGTTGCATCCCTTTAAAGCAAAGGAAAAAGGTCAAATAAATTCAATTTCAAGGAAGTAACAAATTACCCAAGAAAAAAAAAGCAATCAATTGAAGCAATCCCCTTTTGAGTTTTGACCATGATCACAGTTTTGTTAATAGCATCAAAATCATCAAGAACACAAACACTTAATCAGATAAATCACAGCACCAATTTAAATAGGTACATCAAAACAAAAACCCAAAATAAAAAGATCTTTTTTTTGTTGTTGCTAAAATACACAAAAATATAGAAGTTTGAGAGAAGTGCCTCAAGGTCCGACTGAGAAGTGGAAGCACCACAAAGGAGAGAAGAAAGTTTGAGCTTAGTCCGTTTGAGTCTCGACCCTCTTGTTGATGATGACGATGATGATGCTTTTATACGACTGCTGCTCGAACCCATAATTGCTACTACTAAACTATGTTTCTTGTTTCTTGAAATAATGGAGATGATACCCCAAAAATAGATTTTATATGAACGAATGAATGAGCAAATTTCTAAAATTCGGATGCTTCCTAAGATGGTGGTCTCCTCCATTTTTTTTTTTTTTTTAATTTCTTTTAACCGTTGCTTTACTCATCACAGTTCAATTTTTACAAGTAACTTTATTTGGTTTTATTTCAAATTGGGATGGATAGGCATTCACCTCTACTTAGAAATTTCAGGTTTGAGTATCGAAAATAGAAAAAAATTCGGATAGAGCATTGATACGTGGATTTATCATAACTAGTATCTATAAATATACGTTACACGTTAATAATGACACAGTTTAAATTTTTATTTAAATGAAGGAACAATAAAATTTAATTAATGAGAGAAATTTTATATTTAATACTACAACAATCATCTAAATGCCAAAAAATATTGTTACATTAGCATAATACGTAAAATATGAAAGGAAATCATCAGAACATACATAAACGAATTTTGTTACTACCATAAAACTTAGCAATCAACCTTTTATTTAGTTGATCAACATATTCATTTATGCTAGCTAAGATAACTCTTTAATTTCTATCATATAATTTGCACAAATTGCGTTTTAATCTAATGATGAAAATATTTTCCTTATTAAATGCACTACTATTATCATTGGGGTTGATAACCAAGTGTTCTAGAAAAACCAAATCATTTTTATCGGATGCTTTTCTTCGTTCCAACAAGAAGCAAGAAGTCACTGAATGTTGGATCTGTTCTTACTTTTATAGTTCTTATCATTTGAATATTTTTCAGTTGCTGGTACACCACTTGTTCTTATTGCTAACAATATCATGCACCTTGATCTGATATTTGAAAGTAATGCATGACATAGGAATATAATTTTGATTCCGCTAGAGGCATCTACAAAGGATAATCCCGCTATACCAGAGTCGATTTTTTATAATATAGTCTTGAAAGTTTATTCTTGTTCAGAATTTAGCCTTGATCGTGCTTCATCAAACACTTGTATGACCTTCTTAGTATTATACTTATCTTTTTTACTTTGCGATCTATTTTTTTTAATTTCTAACACTCTTTTTATGGAATAAATTTATGTACCCTAAGATTTTTTAACTTGAAAAATAATTTTACTCATATGATGAATTTAAAAAATAATTTAATTGGATTCTCTTGCTAAATAATTAATTGAAAGATTTTATTATTTGGTTCTAACATAAAATATAATTTATTTTCTGTTGATTTAGATTCTTACTATTAATTCATCTCGTGTTTGAATATTTAACCTTAATTATAATTTTATCCACCATAAATTTTATTTTTAAAGAGTAAAAAGATCGATCTGACATTCTACTTTTAGATCTTTATGTTTGCAAAATCATTAGTAGTATTGGCTCTTACCAATCTTATTTTTTCTTTTCTCACACATTTATATTCCTAAAAAATTTCTTAGTTGTTCTTTAATAATTGGGTGTATTTTTCTATATTACACGAAAAATTAATAATAAAAAAATATTATTTGGTTAGGAAAGCAGTTCAAATATAATATAATAATATATTACCGTAAAGAGTTTTTTCTCAATTTCAACGCTTTATGCAGTCCGTTTAGCATTTCTTTTACTTTTTCTTGGTATTGAATATTATGGAGTATTAATGTATTACTAATATTGAGGATTCTTATGCAATTGATTTTATTAAACCTTCCTACATATTTTTAATAAAAATTCAATAGAAAATATTGTATTAATTTTAAAATCTTAAATATTAAAAAAATTAACATATAAGTTATTGTAGTCCAAAAAATAAGTTATTACAGCTATGTCCTTTCCCTGTGAATTCTTCTGTTTAATATTTTAGGGATATTTTGGTCTATCAATATTATATTCGTATTTTTATAATAATATAGGTTATCCTGTTTCAAAATAGATTTGGACAATATAATACATTTTCAAATTAAATTAGTAATAGATTTTTTTTAAAAAGTATATCCTAAAAGTAATAGGATTACATGGCTAAAAATGTGTCAATATCCCAAAAGTAATTATACTAATAGAAAATCTAACATGTCCCTAAAGATATTAGGTTTACATACTAACATGTAGTATTTCTATGCCTGAAAATAATTATACTAATAGGATTCCTAAAGGTAATGTAGTATTATGTCCTAAAACTAATAGAATTACAAGACTAATGTCTAGAAATCCGATTATGTCCTTTTATTGTGAGTTATTATGCTTAATATTAAAAGATTATTTTTGAAATCCAACATTTTATTCATGCTTTTATAATAACTAGTTCCTATGTTCGTGCTTTGCACGAATATCTTGATCAAAGTCGCTTGTCAAACATTTAAAAACGCGTTTAAGCAAAAATAAATTTTGTTCATTAGTATTTTATGTTCCTTTGATTCTTCAATACATATACAAAAGCCATACGTTTAGTGTTCGATTCCTCTTTTCTTTTATTTTTGTAACGACCCTGTAACGACCCGACCGGTCGTCTTGAGAATTTAAGTCCCGTACGGCGGCATAAGGACTTGAGCAGCTTCGTATTATGTGTATTGACTGCGTGCGTGGTTGAATTCAGTTACTGGATAATTCAGAGTGATTTGGGATACTTAGTCCCTAAAACGGAAGCTTAAATCTTAGGATTTTGACCGTAGTCGGAACTATATGAAGACGACTCCGGAATGGAGTTCTGTCGGTTCCGTTAGCTCCGTTTGGTGATTTTGGACTTAGGAGCATATCCAGATTGTGAATATGAGGTCTGTAGCTGATTTAGGCTTGAAATGACGAAAGTCAATTTTTTTGGAGATTTGGACCGGAAGTGGACTTTTTGATATCGGGATCTGAATGCGATTTCAAGAGTTGGAACAGCTCCTTTATGTTATTTGGAACTTGCCTGCAAAATTTGACGTCATTCCGGGTTGATTTGATAGGTTTCGGCATCGGTTGTAGGAATTTGAAGTTTCAAGTTCTTTAAGTTTGAATTGGAGGGTGATTCGTGATTTTAGCGTTAGTTGATGTGATTTGTGGGCTCTACTAAGTTCGTATGGTGTTTTAGGATTGGTTGGTATGTTTGGTTAAGGTCCCGAGGGCCCCGAGTGAGTTTCGAGTGCTTAACGGATCAAAAGTTGGATTTGAGTTCCTGCTGAAGTCTTCAGGCATCTGTCATTTTCGCACCTGCGGTGGACAGACCGCAGGTGCGTGATCGCACATGCGGAGAGGTAAGTGCAGAAGCGAAAAAATGGAGGAGTTCCAGGGGTCGTAGGTGCGAGGTGAATTCCGCATTTGCGATGCCCGCAGATGCTTTAGGGTCATCGCAGGTGCGCAAGGTCCGCAGAAGCGGAAGGGATTTCCGCAGGTGCGGCCCTTTCATCGCAGGTGCGAAGGCAGAGGGGGTAAGTAATTTGTGCAGATGCACACTTTTTTCCGCACAAGCGCACCCGCAGGTGCGAGCCTAGGCTCCGCAGGTGCGGAAATACCTGGGCAGTGGTTAAAACTGAAGGGCTTCGCGATTTTTGTCATTTTTGGACTTTGCAACTCCGTTTAGGGCGATTTTTGAGAGCATTTTTGAGAGATTTATTGAGGTAAGTCCCTCGTACTTATTTTTGATCAATAATCATGCTTCCCTATGTATTTTCCCACCTAGTTAGTGTGTATTTAAGGTGGAAATTGGAAGTAGGAGGCTAGGAATTTGGGAGTTTGGATTGTGGATTTGGAGGACCATTTGGTGTCGGATTTTAGTAAATTTGATATGGTTAGACTCGTGAGTGAATAGGCTTTCGGATTTTATGACTTTTACCCGATTCCAAGATGTGGGCCCGTGTCGACGTTTTAGGGCGAATTTCGGAATTTTTGTTAAAGTATTGATTTAATTAGATGAGTCTATTATAATTGTAGTTATGATATGTAATTGCTTTTGGATAGATCTGGGCCATTCAGAGCCGGATATTCGTGGAAATGGCATTCTTACGGATCGTTTGAGCTTGACTCGAGGTAAGTATCTTGCCTAACCTTGTGTGAGAGATTTTCTCCTTAGGATTTAAGTCATCTATGTTGATTATAGTATGTGTACGCGAGGTGACGAGTACGTGCTCGGACTTATTTATGGAAAGTTAGCCTTTTAGGGTTCTTATGTCCTTATATTCATTTTGTATGATGTTGTTCTTGATACACTTGAATTTCTATTTGCCAGTTTCACCTCTATATGCTTTGATTATAGATAATTGCTTTAGGATTCACTCTTACTGTCTATTTGACTCTTATTCGACTTAACCAAAGATTTTACCTCTTCTATCGTCGTGCTATATTTTTCATAACTGCTTATCTTTAATTGAAATCATTATTTTCTCATCCTATAATTATTTAGTCTTAATTGGAGTTATGATTATTTTACGCTGCTTATCCTTACTTGAATTGTTGAATATTTCTCGTAATTGCTCAACCTGAAAAGGAGTTTAGATAACCTATATCTTAGTTGACTTGCCATTATTTGGAACTATTTGACTCGTGTTGGCTTCTTATTGTTGACTTGAATATTGTGGAATCGTTGCTACATTTTTGTTTTGTTTTCCTTTGTTAAGCTGTTCTCCTTGTGCCTAGCATTCGTTACTGTGGTTATTCCTTGTGATGAGTTCTACCGTTCTTGTGATTTAAATTCTTGAGTTGATTTGCTCGCCGTACTTTGCATTTCTATCATTGTTGCTTTTGTACTCGTTGTGGTGATGTATGAGGTTTATATCGTGTTATAGTTATTATCTCTGTTGTTTGTTCTGCATATTTAAATTGGAACTACAGACGTATTTCGGGAGATCCCCCAGCACTGCATATTTATTTTGGGACTACGGACGTATTCTGGGAGATCCCCCAGCACTGCATAATTAAATTGGGACTACAAACGTATTCTGGGAGATCCCCCTGTCTTGCATATTTACTTTGGGACTACGGACATATTCCGGGAGATCCCCCAGCACTGTATATTTATTTTGGGACTACAGACATATTTCGGGAGATCCCCCCTGTACTGCATAATTAATTCGGGACTACAGGACGGTGTCCCGGTAGATTTCCCCTGTGGTTATATCTGTGTTTGGAGCTGCTAAATTTCCATGCTTAGGTGTCACAGGGTGACTTATACTCGAACGATATTACTTGAAAAGTTTATATTTGAAATGTTTTTTTTATCTTGAAAGAACTATGTTTGAAAGATATTTATTTGAAGGAAGTATATTTCAAAAAAATAATTTCTTATTGGAAAGGATTATATTCTAAAGACCTCAATTTAAAAACTTACGGGTGAAAGTTTACATTTGAAGGATTTGACTAATTTATTGGGGTTGTTGGCTTAGACCTGATGTGAAAACTATTGCAGCTGCTGAGTTACTACGTGCCTTTACTGTATTGTGATTTTCGGATTTGGGTTGTGTTTCCGTTCATTCTTCTATGTCTTATTCTGGTGTTCTACTGTTACTTGCTGGTTTTCCTTCCTTATTGCAGTTGCTATGTCGTTAGCCATATCGCGGGGTCCTTAGATAGATGTCATGTTCTGTCATCCCTATAATTATGCTTGTTCAGTTTATTAGACCAGTGGGTGTCTTGACTAGTCCTCGTCACTACTTCACCGAGGTTAGTCTTGATACTTACTGGGTACCGCTATGGTGTGCTCATGCTACTCCTCTGCATATTTTTTTTATGTAGATCTAGGTATTTGTTCATTAGCTAGCTGTGTGGATTGTTGTTGCGGAGACTCAAGGTAAACCTTGCCACTGCGTTCGCAGGCTTCGGAGTCACCTTCATGTTTTCGTTTTGCACTGTTTATTCTTATTTCTGGACAGTTGTATTTAGAAGTTTTCTAGCAAACACTTTGTAGAGCTTATGACTTGTACTACCGATTTTGGGAATTATAAGAGATTTCTATTTATTTTGTTAGATGTTAATTAAATAATGTTGTTTCAATTAATGTTAGGCTTACCTAGTTCCTAAGACTAGGTGCCATCACGATACCAAATGGAGGAGAAATTTGGGTCATGACAGTTGGTATCAGAGCTCTAGGTTCATCGGTGCTATGAGTCATAAGAGAGTTTAGTAGAGTCTTGCGGATCGGTACAGAGACATTTGTACTTATCTTCGAGAGGTTACATAACTGTTAGGATAATTTCAGTACCTTCATTCCTATCGTGCGAATTCATTGATCTTGAAGTTTGAAATTTTCCATTCCATTCTCTCACAAATGGTGAGGAAACGAGCTGCAGTTCCTGATGATGTTACCCCCGGAGTAGATGCCGCTATGATCAGAGGTAGAGGCCGACGAGGAGCACGTGCCGCAGCTAGGGCACCTACCAGAGCAACAGTTGGGGAGCCGCCAATAGTTCCAGTTGGGGGGGGGGCAAGTACCGGAGGCGCCTGCTATTACCCCCGGACTTCAGGAGACTTTAGCACAGTTCCTAAGCATGTTTGGTATATTGGTTCAGGCGGGGTTATTTCCGGTTGCACCAGTTACTTCACAGACCAGGGGAGGAGCCCAGACTCCCACCGCCCACACTCCAGAGCAGCGAGTTCACATTGGTCAGGTTCCAGGTGTCATGGTGACACAGGCTGTGGTTCTAGTTTAGCTTATGGTCAGAGCAGCAGCATCCGAGGAAGGGCATCTTAGATTTGTAAGGTTCAAGAGATATAACTCTCCTACATTCAACGGTTTGGCTTGAGAGAGTGCACAGGGTTTTCTAGAGGAGTTCCATAGCATCCTCCGCACTATGGATATTGTTGAGATGAGTGGGGTTGCTTTTACTACGTTCCATATTAAGGGAGTGACTTATCAGTGGTGGCGGGCATATGAGATGGGTAGCCTAACCGAGTTAGCTTCACTTACATGGGTTTAGTTTTCAGAGATATTCCTGAGAGAGTTTGTACCTCAGTCCCTTCGAGATGCATGGCATGTGGAGTTTGAGCAGCTGCGCTAGGGCACTATGTCAGTGTTAGAGTATGCCGTGAGATTCAGTGATTTGGCCAGACATGCACCTGCTTTGGCCGCCACAGTTTGGTCAGGTTCCAGGTGTCATGGTGACACAGGCTGTGGTTCTACTTTAGCTTATGGTCAGAGCAGCAACATCTGAGGAAGGGCATCTTAGATTTGTAAGGTTCAAGAGATATAACCCTTATATATTCAGCGGTTTGGCTTCAGAGAGTGCACAGGGTTTTCTAAAGGAGTTCCATAGCATCCTCCGCACTATGGATATTGTTGAGATGAGTGGGGTTGCTTTTACTATGTTCCAGCTTAATGGAGTGACTTATCAGTGGTGGCAGGCATATGAGATGGGTAGCCCAACCGAGTTAGCTTCACTTACATGGGTTTAGTTTTCAGAGATGTTCCTGAGAGAGTTTGTACCTCAGTCCCTTCGAGATGCATGGCATGTGGAGTTTGAGTAGCTGCGCCAGGGCACTATGTCAGTGTTAGAGTATGCCGTGAGATTCAGTGATTTGGCCAGACATGCACCTGCTTTGGATGCCACAGTTAGAGAGCGTGTCTGTAGATTCATTGAGGGACTCAGGCATGATATTTGGTTCAGCATGGATCGAGAGTTAGAGTCAGATGTTTCATTTCAGCAGGTGGTAGGGATTGCTCGTCGTGTATAGGACATGCGGGGCCATGAGAGAGAGTACAAAAGAGATTAGGAGAGAGAGGATAGGGAAGTGAGGAGGCCTCGCAGACTGGAGAGATCTACTGGTCCTTATTTTGGAGGCAGGGTACGACATGGTAGAGGTTTTGTGGGTCAGCCAGTTCGGTTTGCACTTCAGGCTTCGCACAATATTTCAGGTGCTCATGGGTCTCAGAGTACCCGTACCGCACAGTTCCCATAGCCACGTCAGCAGAGAGGTTGCTTAGGGTATGGAGATACTAGCCACAGGGTAAGTGATTATCCTAGACTCCGGACAGGTGTGTCACAACGAAGTATTTAGGCGAGTAGAGGGCGCCCAAGAGGGGAAGGCCCGGCCCGTTGATGTGTTTTATATAGTAGGCTTGAGGCCACTGCGCCAGATGATGTCATACAGGTATGCTTTTGATTTGTTACAAAGGGGCACCATTCGTATTTTGATTCGGTTCTGTTTATCGGGGAGAGTTCCCCTATTTGTTGTCCCACTTATGGGTGAGTTCATGACTTAGTATTATGTTTAGGTGTTTTCCCCTGTTGGCAGACTGTATGAGTGGTATCCCGCATCTATCGTTTGTTTCTATTCATTATTGAAAGTTACAAGACTAGAAGTGAATTCATGTTGTCCATTATGGCAGGTTTGATGTGATTCCTGAGTAAATTGGTTAAGATTTGTGATTTGATACTCTACCGGGGTGAGGGTTTAGTAAATGTTGTGATTTTATTGAAAGAATTGAATTAGTGGAAGATTTCCATTGGTATGATGTGTATTAAACTTGTGATTCAGAGTTGAGGGTGAGACCCTCGCGATTCCATGTGATTTCATATGTTTGAACCGGGCTGAGTACCGCGGTGGAAGTTATACTAGGATGGGACCCTTGTGATTGTTCATATGCTTTAATTCTTTCCTTGTTATATTGTTTTGTAGGTTAGTACTGATAGAGAGTTGTGCTTGTCGGGCTTGTTTGGTAGTTTCCTTATGTGTTTCTCTTTTCATATTCAGTCAATTTCGTTATGTGATTCTTGAGTTTTAGCTTGCGGGGTGTGTGCTCGGTGGTATTAGTTGTGACTTGTTGATTCAGGTATATAGTTAAGAGGTCTTCGTGTTTCTTACATCGTTGTCAGTGTTGTGGAGGTTTGAACAGTTTTCTAACGGATAAGAGGTTAATTGCCGGTGATGGTTTTGATTACGGGTAACTATTGTGATTAGAAATGTTATTATGGGCCTATGTGTAGTGTGTCTTGTTGTGTGGTTGTACCTTGTGAGTGTAGGCATGAGTTATTACAGCTGGTTGAGACTGATACCGGTTATGGATTTAGAATCAGGTCTTTTGAAGATAAATGGAAGGAAAGACTTTTGAATCTAAGGCTTATCGGTGTTGATAGAAAGGATAAATTACAGTTGGGATGGTGTCGTTAGGCTTATATGGATTGGGGTGATGTGGGGTCCCCCACGGGTGTATGTTGGATATGTACTTTCAGTGATTTGAAGACCTTGAGGCGATTCTTAGCACGTTCTTGGACAAATGATTGTTTAAGAGGGGAAAGATGTAACGACCCGGCCGGTCATTTTGACAATTTAAGTCCCGTACGACGGCATAAGGACCTGAGCAGCTTCGTATTATGTGTATTGACTGCGTGCGTTGTTGAATTCAGTTATCGGATGATTCAGAGTGATTTGGGACACTTAGTCCCTAAAACGGAAGCTTAAGTTTTAAGATTTTGACCGTAGTCGGAACTATATGAAGATGACTCCGGAATGGAGTTCTGTCGGTTCCGTTAGCTCCGTTGGGTGATTTTGGACTTAGGAGTGTGTTCGGACTCTGAAACTGAGGTCTGTAGCTGATTTAGGCTTGAAATGGCGAAAGTCAAATTTTTTTGGAGATTTGGACCGGAAGTGAACTTTTTGATATCGGGGTTGGAATGCGATTCCGAGAGTTGGAACAACTCCGTTATGTTATTTGGGACTTGCCTGCAAAATTTGACATCATTACAGGTTGATTTGATAGGTTTCGGCATCAGTTGTAGGAATTTGAAGTTTCAAGTTCTTTAAGTTTGAATTGGAGGGTGATTCATGATTTAACGTTAGTTGATGTGATTTGTGGGCTCGACTAAGTTCGTATGGTGTTTTAGGATTGGTTGGTATGTTTGGTTGAGGTCCCGGGGGCCTCGGGTGAGTTTCGAGTGCTTAACGGATCAAAAGTTAGATTTGAGTTGCTGCTGAAGTCTTCAGGCATCTGTCATTTTCGCACCTGCGGTGGACAGATTGCAGGTGCATGATCGCACGTGCGGAGAGGCAAGCGCAGAAGCGAAAAAATGGAGGAGTGCCAGGGGTCGCAGGTGCGAGGTGAATTCCGCATCTGCGATGCCCGCAGATGCGTTAGGGTCATCGCAGGTGTGCAAGGTCCGCAGAAGCGGAAGAGATTTTCGCAGGCGCGCACGCGCAGGTGCGGCCCTTTCATCGCAGGTGCGAAGGCAGATGGGGTAAGTGATTTGCGCAGATGCGCACTTTTTGCCGCACAAGCGCACCCGCAGGTGCGAGCCCAGGCTCCGCAGGTGCGGAAATACCTGGGCAGTGGTTAAAACTGAAGGGCTTCGCGATTTTTGTCATTTTTGGACTTTGCAACTCGGTTTAGGGCGATTTGTGAGAGAATTTTCGAGAGATTTCTTGAGGTAAGTCCCTCGTGCTTATTTTTGGTCAATAATCATGCTTCCCCATGTATTTTCCCACCTAGTTAGTGTGTATTTAAGGTGGAAATTGGAAGTTGGAGGCTAGGGATTTGGGAATTTGGATTTGGAGGACCATTTGATGTCGGATTTTAGTAAATTTGATATGGTTAGACTCGTGAGTGAATAGGCTTTCAGATTTTGTGACTTTTACCCAATTTCAAGACGTGGGCCCGTGTCGACCTTTTAGGGTGAATTTCAGAATTTTTGTTAAAGTATTGATTTAATTAATTAGATGAGTCTATTATGATTGTAATTATTATATGTAATTGCTTTTGGCTAGATTTGGGCCATTCAGAGCCGGATATTCGTGGAAAGGGCATTCTTACGGATCGATTGAGCTTGACTCGAGGTAAGTATCTTGCCTAACCTTGTGTGGGGAATTTCTCCTTAGGATTTGAGTCATCTATGTTGATTAAAGTCTGTGTACGCGAGGCGACGAGTGCGTGCTCGGACTTATTTGTGGAAAGTTGGCCTTTTAGGATTCTTATGTCCTTATATTCAAAGTGTATGATGTTGTTCTTGATACGCTTGAATTCCTATTTGCCAGTTTCACCTATACATGCTTTGATTATAGATAATTGCTTTAGGATTCACTCTTACTGTCTATTTGACCCTTATTCGACTTAAACAAAGATTTTACCTCTTCTATCGTCGTGCTATATTTTTTATAACTGCTTATCTTTAATTGAAATCATTATTTTCTCATCCTATAATTGTTTAGTCTTAATTGAAGTTATGCTTATTTTATGCTGCTTATCCTTACTTGAATTGTTGAATATTTCTCGTAATTGCTCAACCTCAAAAAGAGTTTAGATAACCTATATCTTAGTTGACTTGCCATTATTTGGAACTATTTGACTCGTGTTGGCTTCTTATTGTTGACTTGAATATTATGGAATCGTTGCTATATTTTTATTTTGTTTTCCCTTGTTAAGCTGTTCTCCTTGTGCCTAGCATTCTTTACTGTGGTTATTCCTTGTGAATGAGTTCTACCGTTCTTGTGATTTAAATTCTTGAGTTGATTTGCTCGCCGTACTTTGCATTTCTGTCATTGTTGCTTTTGTACTCGTTGTGGTGATGTACGAGGTTTATGTCGCGTTATAGTTGTTATCTCTGTTGTTTGTGCTGCATATTTAAATTGGGACTACAGACGTATTCCGGGAGATCCCCCAGCACTGCATATTTATTTTGGGACTACGGACGTATTTCGGGAGATCCCCCAGCACTGCATAATTAAATTGGGACTACAGACGTATTCTGGGAGATCCCCCTATCTTGCATATTTACTTTGGGACTACGGACGTATTCCGGGAGATCCCCCAGCACTGTATATTTATTTTGGGACTACAGACATATTTCGGGAGATCCCCCCTGTACTGCATAATTAATTCGGGACTACAGGACGGTGTCCCGGTAGATTTCCCCTGTGGTTATATCTGTGTTTGGAGCTGCTAAATTTCCATGCTTAGGTGTCACAGGGTGACTTATACTCGAACGATATTACTTGAAAAGTTTATATTTGAAAAGTATTTATCTTGAAGGAACTATGTTTGAAGGCTAATTATTTGAAAAGTTTATATTTGAAATATTTTTTTTTATCTTGAAAGAACTATGTTTGAAAGATATTTATTTGAAGGAAGTATATTTCAAAAAAATAATTTCTTATTGGAAAGGATTATATTCTAAAGACCTCAATTTAAAAACTTATGGGTGAAAGTTTACACTTGAAGGATTTGACTAATTTATTGGGGTTGTTGGCTGAGACATGATGTGAAAACTATTGCAGCTACTGAGTTACTACTTGCCTTTACTGTATTGTGATTTTCGGATTTGGGTTGTGTTTCCGTTCATTCTTCTATGTCTTATTCTGGTGTTCCGCTGTTACTTGCTGTTTTTCCTTCCTTATTGCAGTTGCTATGTCGTTAGACATATCGCGGGGTCATTAGATAGATGTCATGTTCTGTCATCCCTATACTTATGCTTGTTCAGTTTATTAGACCAGTAGGTGTCTTGACTAGTCCTCGTCACTACTTCACCGAGGTTAGTCTTGATACTTACTGGGCACCGCTGTGGTGTGATCATGCTACTCTTCTGCATATTTTTTTGTGCAGATCCATGTATTTATTCGTTAGCTAGCTGTGTGGACTGTTGCTGCGGAGACTCAAGGTAAACCTTGCCGCTGCGTTCGCAGGCTTCAGAGTCACCTTCAAGTTTTTGTTTTGCACTGTTTATTCTTATTTCTGGACAGTTGTATTTAGAAGTTTTCTAGCAAATACTCTGTAGAGCTTATGACTTATACTACCGATTTTGGGAATTGTAAGGGATTTCTATTTATTTTGTTAGATGCTAACTAAATAATGTTGTTTCAATTAATGTTAGGCTTACCTAGTCCCTAAGACTAGGTGCCATCACGATACCAAACAGAGGGAAAATTTAGGTCGTGACAGTTGGTATCAGAGCTCTATGTTCATAGGTGCTACGACTCATAAGTGAGTTTAGTAGAGTCTTGCGGATCGGTACAGAGACATCTGTACTTATCATCTTCGAGAGGCTACAGAACTATTAGGGCAATTTCACTTCCTTCATTCCTATCATGCGAGTTCATTGATCTTGAAGTTTGAAATTTTTTATTCGATTCTCTCACAAATGGTGAGGACACGAGCTGCAGTTCCTGATGATGTTACCCCCGGAGTAGATGCCGCTATGATCAGAGGCAGAGGCCGATGAGGAGCACGTGCCGCAGCTAGGGCACCTACCAGAGCAGCAGTTGGGGAGCCGCCAGTAGTTCCGGTTGGGGGGTAAGTACCGGAGGCACATGCTATTACCCCAGACTTCAGGAGACTTTTGTACAGTTCCTGAGCATGTTTGGTATATTGGCTCAGGCGGGGTTATTTCTGGTTGCACCAGTTACTTCACAGACCAGGGGAGGAGCCCAGACTCTTGCCGCCCACACTCCAGAGTAGCGAGTTCACGTTAGCCAGGTTCCAGGTGTCATGGTGACACAGGCTGTGGTTCCAGTTTAGCTTATGGTCAGAGCAACAACATCCGAGGAAGGGCATCTTAGATTTGCAAGGTTCAAGAGATATAACCCTCATACATTCAGCGGTTTGGCTTCAGAGAGTGCACAAGGTTTTTTGGAGGAGTGCCATAACATCCTCCGCACTATGGATATTGTTGAGACGAGTGGGGTTGCTTTTACTACGTTCCAGCTTAAGGGAGCGGTTTATTAGTGGTGGCGGGCATATGAGATGGGTAGCCCAGCCTAGTTAGCTTCACTTACATGGGTTCAGTTTTTCGGAGATGTTCCTAAGAGAGTTTGTACCTCAGTCCCTTCGAGATGCATGGTGCGCGGAGTTTGAGCAGCTGCACCAGGGCACTATGTCAGTGTTAGAGTATGCCGTGAGATTCAGTGATTTGGCCAGGCATGCACCTGCTTTGGCCGCCACACTTAGAGAGCGTGTTCGTAGATTCATTGAGGGACTCAAGCATGATATTCGGTTCAGCATGGATCAGGAGTTAGAGTCAGATGTTTCATTTCAGCAGGTGGTAGAGATCGCTCGCCGTGTAGAGGACATGCGAGGCCATGAGAGAGAGTACATGAGAGATTAGGAGAGAGAGGATAGGGAAGTGAGGAGGCCTCGTAGACTGGAGAGATCTACTGGTCCTTATTTTGGAGGCAGGGTACGACATGATAGAGGTTTTGTGGGTCAGCCAGTTCGGTTTGCACTTCAGGCTTCGCACAATATTTCAGGTGCTCATGGGTCTTAGAGTACCGGTACCGCACAGTTCCCACAACCACATCAACAGAGGGGTTGCTTCGAGTGTGGAGATACCAGCCACAGGGTGAGTGATTGTCCTAGACTCCGGCTAGGTGTGTCACAACGGAGTATTCAGGCGCCCAAGAAGGAAAGGCTCGGCCCGTTGATGTCTTTCATATAGTAGGCTTGAGGCCACTGCGCCAGATGATGTCTTACAGGTATGCTTTTGATTTGTTACAGAGGGGCACCAGATGATGTCATACAGGTATGCACGATTCATAATTTCGGCATTGTTTAACATGGTTTGAAGCCTCAACTAAGTTCGTATTGTGTTTTGGGACATATTGGTATATTGTTAAGGTCCCGAGGGTCTCGGTTGAATTTCGGAAGGTTAACAGAATGGATTTTGGACAAAAGGAGTTCCTGGATTTTTTTTGCTGCAGAAGCTATTTTTGGATAGCAACTGGTGCAATCGCAGATCTGACTTTGGTTCTCGAAATCTATAAGAAATCTAAAAATTTTCAAAACATGAAAGTTGTAGCTCTTTGATTCTAGTTTCTAGAAAGTTAAACCATTCATTATCTGGACATTTGTGCAGAATGTTATGATTGACTAACTGAAGCTGGTACTGCAGATTTTGGCTACAGCAGTGTGCATCGCTAGAAGTTTCTGCTGCACAAGGCTGATTTTGAGAGCTTATATCTCGCAATCTATAAGGAGTTGGGCAATGAGAAAAATATGAAACTTGTATCCCTTTGTATCTAGTTTGCAGAAATGTAAACCGTTTGGCAGTTGGGCTTGAGTACAAGAAGTTATGGTGATATACTACAGGCTATCGGGAAAGAGTTTGATGTTTTCAGCATAAGTATGTAATGATCCAAAGGTCCATTTTTAGTTCTAGAGATCAAAATTTGATTTCGAGACTTTCGGGATTTTGAAAATGAATTATAGGAGTGATCTGAAAAGTTTGGTCTAATTTCATCAAGTCCCGATTGGGTTTTTAGCGCGAGACATGAGTTAATTATTTAACAAGTAAAATTGGTATCGCATTGAGAAAATAAGCTCCGAATTGAGTTTCGATTGAACGAGTAGGTTCGTATTATTATTTTTGACTCATAGAAAGAAGAATCAACGAATTCCGAGTTGGTATGAGGTAGTTAGAGTATTTTTAGTGAAAATAAAATTGCTTGTATAAATAGTTCTGGTGCGCACCTTTAGCGACCAGATTTGACACTTTTAGTGACGGGGTTGGACTTTTAGCTACCAAAATAGTGTTTTTTGGGCAGAAACTTACGGACAAAAAATGGTCATTTTCTTCATTTCGTTTTGGATTTTTGGAGCACGGTTCTTGGGCGATTTTGAGGATTTCTTCAAGACTTCAACTTGGGTAAGTGTCCTATATCCAAAAGTGATTATATTTCATAAATCCATGGTTATATTCATCATTTATTTCGGATTTAAATGGAAGAAATCAAGACTTTTGCAAAAATTTTCAAAAACTAAAATTTTAGATCTAGAGGCCGAGTTGTTATCGGAATTTGCTAAAATTGGTATGGGTGGACTGGTAATTGAATGGGTTGTCAGATTTTGTAAGTTTCGTCAGATTCTGAGACGTTGATTTTTGAGTTAAATTTCGGATTTTTTTGAAAAATTTGCATTTTCTTATAGAATTAATTCCAATAAATTTTATTGACTGAATCGAATTATTGTGGCTAGATTCGAGGCGTTTGGAGGCCAATTCACGAGGAAAAGGCTTAGCAAAATAAGAATTTTATGGTTTGAGGTAAGTAACACTTTTAAATCTGGTCCTGAGGGTATGAAACCCCCGATTTTTGTGTCATGTGATTATTTTGGAGGTGACACACATGCTAGGTGACGGACGTGTGGGCGTGCACCGAGGGGATTGTGATTTGGTCCGTCCCGTGAAACTGTAAAGTTGAATAACTTGTTGTTAGCTATATGCTCTCTATGTGTTGCAGAAATTTGACGGTAAATCATGTTAGAAATCATGTTTAGATTATGTGTTGGCACTATAGGGACCCACAGAGGTCGTGTACATGTTTAATTATCTGCTAAATTATTGTTTTGTACTCAGTCATAATTTACTTGTTATTTTATCTCAGTCTCTATTGTTCATTATTGATGCATCATATCATTATTGTTTAGGCTGATTTCATGATTATTGAGAGCCCGAGAGACGTGAGAGATTTATGACTGAGTGAGGCTGAGAGCCTGATTGTGAGATATTATACTATAGCATGTGAGTTATCCGTGTAGCACGTGAGTTATCCGTGCGGATCCTTATATTATACTATAGCATGCGAGTTGTCCGTGCAGCACGTGAGTTGTCAGTGTAGATCCAGATATTATACTATAACACGTGAGTTATACGTGCAGCATGTGAGTTGTCCGTGCAGCACGTGAGTTGTCCTTGCAGCACATGAGTTGTCCGTGCAGTTTATAGCGCTTGGGCTGTCGGAGCCCCTCCGGAGTCTGTACACCCCCAGCGAGTGTAGGTACCTATTGAGTGTGAGTACTGAAGGCTGAGAGCTGAGTGATTGAGCTGTTGTGATAAATTAAGTGGCTGTTGCCCTGAGAGGCCGTACTTGCTTTTCATTTGTTATTGCACTCAGTTGATATTTGTCATTGTTGTGAAATCTCTAAAAGATTTTTATATCCGGATTACATGAACTTGAACTGTATAAAAATTAATTTGACTTAAACTGCCGGATTTGAAAGTATGTCTATTCTTTGATGGAATCACTGAAAATGAACTATAACTCTGTAGCTCATCACTATCTTCAATTCCTTATTTATTATTGTTACTTGCTAAGTTGGTTGTACTCATACTATACCCTGTACTTCGTGTGCAGATCCAGGTTTTCCCAAATATAGCGGGTGTTAATTCTTTCGCACAGATGGTTTTTCGGAGATTCAGAGGTAGCTGCCGTGTTTTGCAGATCTTGCTTCTCCTTCCCTATCTCCTTGTTTACTGTATTTGGTCTCAGATTATTATAGATCGTATTTTCCAAACTTGTATTCATATTAGATGCTCATGTACTCAATGACACCGGGTTTTGGGAGTATTTATATTTGTACTTGTGAGATTTTTCCCGCTTAATTTAATCATTATGTTTTCAAATTTAAAAGATATGTGGTTTATTGAGATTGTCGGCTTGCCTAGTATTGAGATAGGCGCCATCACGACGGGTTAGGTTTTGGGTCGTGACAAGTTGGTATCAGAGCTTTAGGTGACATAGGTCTTACGAGTCATGAGCTGGTTTAGTAGAGTCTTGCGGATCGATATAAAGATGTCTGTACTTATCTTCGAGAGGCTGCCGAAACCTTAGGAAAATTTCACTTTCTTGTATTCTATCATGCGGAATTGATTCAGCTTGAAATATAACTCTTTGAATTCCTTCCACGCATTCGTGTGCGCATGTGAGCGCTCAGTATCAGTTGTGCATCGCTGGCTTGTGATTCCATGAGCGGTGGAAGTGACTATATGATGTGTATGATGCGAATGTGGCATGTGTCAGATGGGTTGAATATGACGAATAAAGTTTGCTTATGACTCAAGAGTTTGCTATTAGGTACTTGATTTATGACTTGATTTGACGTATAGTCTCGAGTTGTGAGTGTATTGAAGGATCTTTCACGTTGTTAAATTGTAGGACAAATTAAATTCACATGTCTTGTCAATGAGTTTGGACTCAAGAAGAGTAAGTGATTGTGTAGTAATTGTGGTTGCGAATGGGCATTTCTAATATTGATGTCTCTAGAAAGATGATCTTCGAAGAGGCTTAGAGTCGGTAATATTTTATTGGTTCAGGTGTGACAGAGATGCATTTTGATTCGATGCAACAGTTGGACAACAATGTGTGAGGGAAGACATGACGGGACGTGTTTCGTGGTGGTTGAAGTACTAGCAGGTCAAGTAGGAGAAGTAGAGGTTGAGAAGTTGCTTAAAGGAGATGATTTAACCAAAGTAAGAGTGGACGATTAGCATATGGATTCTGTGGTAGGGTAGTTGCGCGCTTTGAGGAAGTGTAGAACGGTTTGGAATCGTGATAGAATGTGATTTGGCCTACGGACTTTATTTGGAGTGATGGTTACTGTACGAAGAAAGATTGAATATGGCAGAAAGGAGTTTGTTTGAAATAAAGAGAGATGTGAAGATCTGATTATCATTTCAGAATCAATATGACTTGAGTTCGGAAGGTATTATTGAACTTTCAGTTGATGTCAATAGGGAAAGTGCAGACTTATACAAATGGTGGGCGAGCATAAACTTAGGAGAATTTATTGATTACGTGGTCGTTGCACCCAATCCTTTGGAAGATGTCGGTAAGGAATTCCACAGGTGGGTTATCTCCTGTGAGAAGTTAGCAGTGGTGTGATGTTGATGAAGCTTCTGCGAGGAATATTACTTGCTACCCGGTAAGAGGTCGAGTGTGTGACTGTGGCTAGTGATTCAGAATGTTCATGAAAAGCTTAACAAAAGACTTCGAGAAGTCTAGCGGGTTAACGGTGCGGGATCATTGTAATTGAGAAGGAGAAATCCTTGCGGGTTCTAAGTTTATATAATTGCAGCTTAAAGCTAAGTGGGGGAGTCTGCTATTGACAATTTGATTTCAAGGTTATGTGTTAAATTTTAGTTTTGGTCGGAGACATACTTGTGGATCAGTTATGACTTGCAGAGGTGGAAATCGAGGATGACTCGAGTAAGGAAATTCCTGAATACGGGTTATATGGTACTTTATAGAAATACGGAAATCATGGAATGATTAAATTATTTTAAAGAACGTAGTGCACACGAAGTATGAATTTGATTGGTGGTGTTAAGGCAGGGTTACTTATTTGGAGGTTGCTGTGCTAATGGGACTTGTGCCCTTCGGCCCGTTTGGATGATGCAATTTGGATTTGAGCAAAGTGGGTGATTCCCGAGAAAATTCTAATGGGTTTGAGAATTATATATAGCAATTGAGAATGTTTTCGGACTTATGTATGGATAAAATCTGAGATTTGCATTTGAAGGTGTCGGGACTTGCTGTAATTTTGTATGACTATGAATTCTACATTTCAGTATAAGAAAGAAATGAGGAACAATTTTAAATTCACATAAGGTATTTTCAGAGTGAGTGTTATGGTTGTGGTATTTATGGGGTAATTATGATGTTGTGAGACTTTACAGAAATTTTGGTGGCAATATTCTTAGGTTTGGTGACCTGCGTGGCTTGGTCGAGTTAGAGGGATTCAATTCTGATAGCTTGGTTATGTGCAAATGGATTTCAAAGTATTCTTAATGGTTTCTACCATGGGTTGAACCGGATATATTCTACCGACGTAGGGAACGTGTTGTGTATTATGAATTCCTCCTGGAAGGAAGCAAGATGAAGGTTACTGATTGACCGGTTATGTAATTTGCTGGTTACCCAAAGTTGATAATGAGATTCTCGTGCTTGTCACATAATGTCATGATATATGTGGTGTGTGGCGCAAGATTAAGATTTACATGTACAAGGTGGCAGTTCATTCTTAAAAGGAAGATCACGAATTTTGGATAGAGTGGTCAATTTTAGATAATTAGATGAATGTTATAACTGCTCGGTAATCCCTGAGAAGGGTGCGCATTTCAAAAGGCGTATCGCGTTTTGACTTACGGATGTTCATTGGTATTGTAGTACTCACCTGGTTGATAGACTGTTGATATTCAAATTATTGCTATGTGAAATGGAAGAATTATGAAAGTATTCCTTATGGGAAGATCGTGAATAGAAGATGTGTTAGTCATTCTAGTGCTGGAGTTGGGATCAGTTATGGTGATTCATATGTTTGATGAATTTGGAGACTGGGAGTTCTCAGAAGTATATTATTTCGGGTTACGGCCTGTTTGAGGTGAGTATTTTATTTTAACTCAGTGGAGGCACTAGTTGCGTTAATTATTTGTAATAGCTACGCGCTATAAGTGTGCATATATGTGAGGTTTGAGCCAATGTGCGGGCATCGAGGCAAGTATTCATACTCGAAAGAATGCTTAGGCTATGATATGCCTAGAGTTGACTATTAAGCGTAAAGTTATAACGTTTCTCATGTTCGCACCTTTGTTGAGAACTATCTAGGCTACATTTGAGGTTACAAAGAGGCTAATTCTCCTGAATAAATGGGGTAGTTACTATTTCTGCGTTAACTTGCCGATTTGAAGTGTGATAGCAGACTTTGCACATGCTTACGCTATGGCTTGATACAACTTGTTCAGACTTATACGGTGTGTGAGATTTAGATCTTGGGAAGAATTCTGGGTGTTAGAAATTGGGCTCCAATTTTTGGGCTAAGGTTAAATTAATGATTTTCAGTTGTGTTATGTTGTCAGGCCTATATATAATAGGGTGACATGGGATCACCCCCAGGTATGTGCATGGTAAGGAGGAACAGTGATTTAAAGGCTTAGGAACAACTCTTGGCACGTTCGAGGACGAACATATATTTAAGTGGGGGAGATTGTAATGATCCGACCGGTCGTTTTGAGCATTTACGCTCCTTTTAACTATTTGAATTCTTGAATAACTTCCTACGAAGTATTATGACTTGTGTGAATTATTGGTTTTGGTTTTAAGGTATTTCAGAGTTAGCTTGGAAGAATGAATTTCATGTTGGAAGCTTAAGTTGAAATAGTTGACCAAATATTGACTTATATGTAAACGACCCCGGAATAGAGTTTTGATGATTCTAATAGCTCCGTATGGTGATTTTGGACTTAGGAGTATGTCCGAAAAATTATTTGGAGGTCGGTAGAGGAATTAGGCTTGAAATGGCGAAAATTGAATTTTTGGAAAGTTTGACCGGGGAGTTGACTTTTTGATATCTGAGTCGGAATTCAGTTTTGAAAATTTTCATAGATCCGTTATGTCATTTATGACTTGTGTGCAAAATTTGAGGTCAATCAAAATTGATTTGATACAAGTTGGAAGATTTGAAAACTCATAATTCGATTCAATGCGCGATTCGTAATTTCGGCGTTGTTTGGCATGGTTTGAAGCCTCAACTAAGTTCGTATTGTATTTTGGGACATGTTGGTATATTTGGTTATGGTACCGAGGGCCTCGGGTGGATTTCGGAAGGTTAACGGAATGGATTTCGGACAAAAGGAGTTGCTGGAATTTTTCTGCTGCAGAAGTTGTTTTTGGACAGCAACTGGTGCAATCGCAGAGCTGATTTTGGAAGCTTATATCTCGAAATCTATAAGAAATCTGAAATTTTTCAAAACATGAAAGTTGTAGCCCTTTGATTCTATTTTCCAGAAAGTTTAACCATTTATCATCTGAATATTTGTACAGAAAGTTATGATTGACTGACTGAAGCTGGTACTGCAGATTTTGGCTACATCAGTGTGCATCGCCAGAAATTTCTGCTGCACAAGGCTGATTTTGGGAGCTTATATCTTGCAATCTATAAGGAGTTGGGCAATGAGAAAAATATGAAACTTGTAGCCCTTTGTATCTAGTTTGCATAAATGTAAACCGTTTAGTAGTTGGAGTTGAGTACGAGAAGTTATGGTTGATATACTACAGGCTATCGGGGAAGAGTTTAATATTTTCATCATAAGCATGTAATGATCCAAAGGTCCATTTTTAATTCTTGAGATCGAAATCTGATTTCGAGACTTCCGGGATTTTGATAATGAATTTTAGGAGTGATCTGAAAAGTTTGGTCTAATTTCATCAAGTCGAGATTGGGTTTTTAGAGCGAGACATGAGTTATTTATTTAACGAGCGAAATTGGTATCGCATTAAGCAAATGAGCTCCGAATTGAGTTTCGATTGAATGAGTAGGTTCATATTATTATTTGTGACTCATAGGAAGAAGAATCGTCGAATTTCGAGTTGGTATGATGGAGTTAGAGCATTTTTAGTGAAAATAAAACTGCTTGTATAAACAGTTTTGGTGTGCACCTTTAGCGACCAGATTTGACACTTCTAGCGACGGGGTTGGACTTTTAGGAACCAGAATAGTATTTTTTGGGCAGAAACTTAAGGATCAAAAATGGTCATTTCCTTCATTTCGTTTTGGATTTTTGGAGCACGGTTCTTGGGCGATTTTGAGGATTTCTTCAAGACTTCAACTTGGATAAGTGTCCTATATCCAAAAGTGATTATATTTCATAAATCCATGGTTATATTCATCATTTATTTCGGATTTAAATGGAAGAAATCAAGATTTTTACAAAACTTTTCAAGAACAAAATTTTTAGATTTGGAGGTCGAGTTGTTAGCGGAATTTGATAAAATTGGTATGGATGGACTCGCAATTGAATGGGTTATCGGATTTTGTGAGTTTCATTAGATTCTGAGACGTGGGCCCCACAGGCGATTTTTGAGTTAAATTTTGGATTTTTATGAAAAATTTGCATTTTCTTATGGAATTAATTCCAATAAATTTTATTGACTGAATCGAATTATTGTGGCTAGATTCGAGGCGTTTGGAGGCCAATTCACGAGGTAAAAGCTTAGCGGAATAAGAATTTCACGATTTGAGGTAAGTAACAGTTTTAAATCTAGTCGTGAGGGTATGAAACCCCAGATTTTTGTGTCATGTGATTATTTTGGAGGTGACGCACATGCTAGGTGACGGGCGTGTGGGCGTGCACCGAGGGGATGTGACTTGGTCCGTCCCGTAAAACTGTAAATTTGAATAACTTGTTGTTAGCTATATGCTCTCTATGTGTTGCAGAAATTTGACTGTAAATCATGTTAGAAATCATGTTTAGATTATGTGTTGGCACTATAGGGACCCACATAAGTCGTGTACATATTTAATTATCTGCTAAATTGTTGTTTTGTACTCAGTCATAATTTACTTGTTATTTTATCTCAGTCTCTATTATTCATTATTGATGCATCATATCATTATTGTTTAGGCTGATTTCATGATTATTGAGAGCCCGAGAGACGTGAGAGATTTATGGCTGAGTGAGGCCGAGAGCCTGATTGTGAGATATTATACTACAGCATGTGAGTTTTCCGTGCAACAAGTGAGTTGTCCGTGCGGATCCTTATATTATACTATATCACGCGAGTTATCCGTGCAGCACGTGAGTTGTCCGTGTTGATCCAGATATTATACTATATCATGTGAGTTGTCCGTGCCGATTCAGATATTTATACTATGGCACGTGAGTTGTCCGTGCAGTTTATAGCACTTGGGTTGTAGGAGCCCCTCCGGAGTTTGTACACCCCCAGTGAGCGCATGAACCTATTGAGTGTGAGTATTGAGGGTTGAGAGCCGAGTGATTGAGCTGTTGTGATAAATTAAGTGACTGTTTCCCTAAGAGGCTGTACTTACTTTTCATTTGTTATTGCACTTAGTTGCTATCTCTCATTGTTGTGAAATCTCTGAAAGATTTTTATATCCGAATTACATGAACTTGAACTGTATAAAAATTAATTTGACTTAAACTGCCGGATTTGAAAGCATGTCTATTCTTTGCTGGAATCACTGAAAATGAACTATAACTGTGTAGCTCGTCACTATCTTCAGTTCCTTATTTATTATTGTTACTTGCTGAGGTTGTTGTACTCATACTACACCCTGCACTTCGTGTGCAGATTCAGGTATTTCCGGACATAGCCGGTGTTGATTCTTTCGCACAGATGGTTTTTCGGAGATTCAGAGGTAGCCGCCGTATTTCGCAAACCTTGCCTCTCCTTCCCCTATCTCCTTGTTTACTGTATTTGGTCTCAAATTATTATAGACCGTATTTTTCAGACTTGTATTCATATTAGATGCTCATGTATTCAGTGACACCGAGTTTTGAGAGTATTTATATTTGTACTTGTGAGATATCTTCCGTTGAATTTAATCATTATATTTTCAAATTTAAAAGATATGTGATTTATTGAGATTGTTGGCTTGCCTAGTATTGAGATAGGCTCCATCACGACGGGTTAGGTTTTGGGTCGTGACAGTTTTTTCTTTTTAAAATAATCTACGTGGATGCATTATTTTGATCATGTTTTAGCAATTCGTGTATTTGTAAACTATACTTTTTTTAAACTTCTATTAGGTAGTTGTGATTTTCTTTTTCATAAAGGATTAAGCATATAAATCATAGTCCCTTCAAAGACATCTGATAAAATTAATATAAATCATAACTAATAGATTTTGCTCTGGCTATTAACACTTTCTAGTACTTTTTATTATTACATAGATTTCTATGGTTGGATTTTTCCAATGAAATAGACTATTAATAGTAAGTATGAAAAATCTCTACTCAAACTTAAAAAGCTACGGAATGTTATGATGCTTTTTTAATCGGAATAGGATATCAAATTGGCTTCCCGACTAAGATTAATTTTTTATATAAATATTTTCAACATTTAGGTCGAAATTTCGAAAAGTGTTACCAATGTATTACAAATCCAATTCTGAAGTGCATTCAATCTTATTTAGCATATTTAAAATAACATGAAAACACAGTGCTAAACTTTTTTGAAGTTAAAGAAAGATTAATTATCTAATCCATGTGATACAATTTATCACAATCTCATTGAGAATTCAAAACCAAACTCTAATTTTTCTCATACTTTCATTGACATATGAAGACGTCAATGATGCTAAAAATCAAGAGCAAAAGTTTGATCATATTTAACTTGATGTGATAGTGATTCTCTGGCTGTGGGCAGTATTGTCACGACCCCAAATTTCCATCCGTAGGATGTCGTGATGGCACCTAGTATCTAAGACTAGGTAAGCCTATTAATTCGGAATAACAATAGAAATATGAAATAAATAAATTTGCAAACTCACATAATTATAACTCCCACAACCCGGTAGAAATAAGTCACAAGCTTCTAAGAATTTATTCTCTATGTCTCTATACATCAGAGTCTAAAACAATTAAGGAAGATAACATAATAAGATAGAAGGGGACTCCGGAGTCTGCGGACGCTGGCAGATATATCTTGAAGTCTCCATACACCGGTGGCTCACTGATATCTGGGCTGGTAAGAAGTACCTGGATTTGCACAAAAAGATGTGCAGAAGCGTAGTATGAGTACATCACAACGATACCCAGTAAGTGCCAAGCCTAACCTTGGTAGAGTAGTGACGAGGTCAGGTGAGGCCCTACTGGAAAACAATATAATAACAATAAGTGACAATGGAAATGAATCAAGTAGTATGTCACCATTTAATTATACAAAAATAAGGGCAAACAATACCTTTCGGAAACAAAATAGAAATTTTCAACTTTAAGAAAATCACAACAATAATCAAAGGCAACTGCGGCCATAAATAAATATCAACAAGGGCACTCCCGAGTTACCGCCTTGTAGTTCCAAATCATAAATAAATTCACAATATCTCATTTTCTTATATCACCGCAGGAGCCTTCACATTTAATTTTAAAGAAAATATTTTTTCCGAAATAGTATCCCGCATTTTAGCCACCCTTATCACACCGCATGACTTCTAGTAGTTCCCCTACTAGCCACGCGTATCAAACCACCCTTATCTCACCGCATGCGTTTCAACACCCAGACCTTATACTACCGCATGTGTATCAATATCACAATTTGCACCTCAAGTGCCCAAATATTTCAACCTGCCAAAATAAATCAACAATCAAAATATTTTTCCACAATAAGGAGCTCACAGCTTAATCACAGTAAATAACAAAGTCTTCACCAAATATTCAGCAAAATAATATCCATTATTTATACAATACGGAGTTCACGACTCAATCACAATGAATACAAAAATCTTCACAAAATATTCAGCAAAAATAATATTTCCACAAATTTAATATCTTGACTTAACATCCAATTATTAAATATAAAATACTTTATTTTTAATAATATTTAATTTAAGAAAATTAAACCTTCAAATAATGCACAGAATAAAAGAAAGTAAAAATTCGACTAAAAAGGTAAAAACAATTAGTAGGAAAAATGTCAGGAAAATTTAGGAATATAATATAGATCAATGATGATGAATATAATCGGATAAAATAATTTAATTAATGTGTGACAGAGATATACACAATTTAAAAACTAGAGTTTTCCACATTTATCCCGTGTACACACTCGTCACCTCGTGTACACGACTTTTAACACATTACAATTATCACATCAATACCAATCCTAGGAAAAATTTCTCCCACACAAAGTTAAACAAGTCACTTACCTTGACTTGCTCCAATTTAATCCACTAGTAGACCTTTTCCTCGATTATCCAACTCCGAATGGCTCGAATGTATCCAAAATAATTCGATACAGTCAACAAAAATTATAGAATCAATTTCATAAGAAAATACTACATTTTTCAATAAAAATCCAAAATTAACTCAAAAATCGCCCGCGGGCCCCATATTTCAGAATCCGGCGAAAGTTACGAAATCCAAAAACCCATTCAATTACGAGTCCAACCATACCAATTTCACTCAAATCCGACTCCAAATCGACACCGAAATCTCAAAAATTCGTTTATATGAGATTTCTAAAATTTTTCTAAGTTTTAATCTCAAAACACTAATTAAATGGTGAAAACAAATGATGGATTCGGGTAATCTAATCATAATTGAGTTAAGAACACTTACCCCGATATTTTCTCTGAAAATCTCCCAAAAATCGCCTCTCCCCAAGCTCCAATTTGTCAAAAATGGAAAATGGGACGAAGTCCCCTGCTTTATAACTTAAGGTTCTGCCAGGCTGCCCTCGATCCTGTCCCTCGATCCTCGGTCTCGATCCTCGGCCTCGATCCTAGCCCTCGATCATGGCCTCGATCCTGGACCTCGATCATCGGCCTCGATCCTGGGCCTTGGTCCTCGGCCTTCGACCCTGCCCCTGAATTTCCAGCAGAATAAAAATTACAGCAGCTATTTAAGTCCAACTTTTGATCCGTTAACCATCCGAAACTCACCCAAGGCCCTCGGGACCTCAACCAAATACACCAACAAGTCCTAAAACATCATACGAACTTATTTGAAATCTCAAATCACATAAAACAACGGTAAAACCATGAATCATACCCCAATTCAAGCTTAAGGAAACTTAAAAATTTCCAACTTCTATATTCGATGCCGGAACCTATCAAATCAAGTTCGATTGACCTCAAATTTTACACACAAGTCATAAATGACATAACAGAGCTATGAAAATTTTCGGAACTGGATTCAGACCCCGATATCAAAAAGTTAACTCCCCGGTTAAACTTCCAAACTTAAATTTCTATTTTAGCCATTTCAAGCCAAATTTAACTACGGACTTCCAAATAAAATTCAAGACACGCTCCTAAGTCCAAAATCACCATACAGAGCTGTTGGAATCATCAAAATTCTATTCCTGGGCCGTTTACACATAAGTCGACATCCAGTCACTATTTGAACTTAAGCTTTAAACCTTGGAACTAAGTGTTCTAATTCATTCCAAAATCTCACAGGACCTGAACCGAATACCCCGGCAAGTCACATAACAGTTATAAAGCACAGAATGAGCAGTAAATAGGGGAATAAGGCTACAACTCTTAAAACGACTGGCCGAGTCGTTATATCCTCCCCCTCTTAAAACAATCATTCGTCCTCGAACGCATATAGAGACATACCTGAAGTGGTGAAAAGATGAGGGTAATGGCTGCGCATATACTGCTCGGTCTCCCAAGTCGCCTCCTCAATCGGATGACCCCTCAACTGAACCTTCACAGAAGTAATGTTCTTTGACCTCAGCTTTTGAACCTGCCTGTCCAAAATAGCCACTGGTTCCTCAACATAAGATAGATCCTTGTCCAACTGAACTGAACTGAAGTCTAACACATGAGATAGATCGCCATGATATTTACGGAGCATACAAATATGGAATACCGGATGAACTGCAGAGAGACTAGGTGGTAGTGCAAGTATGTAAGCCACCTCTCCAACTCTTTCAAGAATCTCAAAAGGCACAATATGCCTAGGGCTCAACTCGCCCTTCTTCCCGAACCTCATAACACCCTTCATAGGCGAAACCCTGAGCAAGACTCGCTCACCAACTATGAATGCAACATCATGAACCTTCTGATCCACATAACGCTTCTGTCTAGATTGTGTTGTATGAAGTCGATCCTGAATCAATTTAACTTTTTCCAAGGCATCCTGAACCAAGTCTATACCCAATAGCCTAGCCTCGCTCGGTTCGAACCAACCCACTGGAGACCGGCACTGCCTACCATACAAGGCCTCATACGGAGCCATCTGAATGCTCGACTTGTAGCTATTGTTGTAAGCAAACTCCACAAGTGGTAAGAACTGATCCCAAGCACCCCAAAATCTATCACACACGCACGAAGCATATCCTCCAGTATCTGGATAGTGCGCTCGAACTGTCCGTCTGTCTGAGGGTGAAATATTGTACTCAACTTTACACGAGTACCCAACTCTCGCTGTACATCCCTCCAGAACCGTAATGTAAACTGCGTACCCCGGTCAGAGATGATAGATACCTGTACGCCATGAAGTCTAAAAATCTCGCGAATATAGACCTGAGCCAGTTGTTCCGACGAGTAAGTAGTAACTACAGGAGTGAAATGGGCTGACTTGGTCAACCTATCCATAATCACCCAAACTGCATCGAACTTCCTCTGAGTCTGTGGGAACCCAACAACGTAATCCATAGTGATCCGCTCCCATTTCCATTCTGGAATCTCTAACTTCTGAAACAATCCACCCGGTCGTTGATGCTCATACTTCACCTGCTGGAAATTTAGGCACCGAGCTACATATTCCACTATGTCTTTCTTCATCTGCCTCCACTAATAGTGCTGTCTCAAGTCATGATACATCTTTGTAGCATACCCGGATGAATGGAGTACCGCGAACTGTGAGCCTCCTAGAGAATCAACTCATGCAAGCTATCTACATTGGGTACACATAGCCTACCCTGCATCCGTAATACACCGTCATTTCCAATAGTGACTTCCTTGGCATCACCGTGCTGAACTGTATCCTTAAGGACAAGCAGATGTGGGTTATCATACTGACGCTCCCTGATACGATTATAAAGAGAAGGCTGAGAAACCACACAAGACAAAACTCGGCTCGGCTCGGAAACATCCAATCTAACAAACTGGTTGGCCAAGGCCTGAACATCCAAGGCTAAAGTCCTCTCTGCTATCGGTAAATATGCTAAGCTGCCCAAACTCTCTGCCTTACGACTCAAAGCATCGGCCACTGCATTGGCCTTCCCGGGATGATAGAGAATGGTGATATCATAATCCTTAAGCAACTCCAACCATCTCCGCTGTCGCGAATTAAGATCCTTTTGTTTAAACAAATGTTGTAGACTCCGATGATCGGTGTAGACCTCACAATGGACATCGTACAAATAATGCCGCCAAATCTTCAAGGCATGAACAATAGCTGCTAACTCAAGGTCATGGACCGGATAATTCTTCTCATGTACCTTTAACTGTCTGGACGCGTAGGCAATCACCCTACCATCTTGCATCAACACTGCGCCGAGACCAATACGCTACGCATTGCAATACACAGTATAAGACCCTGAACCTGTAGGTAATACCAATACTGGGGCTGTAGTCAAAGCTGTCTTGAGCTTTTGGAAGCTCTCCTCACATTCCTCGGTCCACCTGAACGGAGCACCCTTCCGGGTTAATTTAGTCATAGGTGCAGCAATAGAAGAGAAACCCTCTACAAATCGGCGGTAATACCCCGCCAAACCAAGAAAACTCCGGATCTTAGTAGCTGATGATGTCCTGGGCCAACTCTGCACTACTTCAATCTTCTTCGAATCTACCTTGATCCCTTCGCACGAAACTATATGACCCAAAAATCCCACTGAATCAAGCCAGAATTCACACTTTGAAAATTTTGCATATAATTTCTTTTCTCTCAAAGTCTGAAGCACAGTCCTCAAGTGCTGCTCATGATCTTCCTTACTCCGGGAATACACTAGAATATCCTCAATAAACACAATGACGAAAGAATCAAGATAGGGCTGAAATACACTATTCAGTGCATAAATATTATTGGGGCGTTGGTTAGCCCAAATGACATTACAAGGAACTTATAATGACCATACCGCGTCCTAAAAACAGTCTTCGGAATATCAGGTTCCCGAATATTCAACTGATGATAGCATGAACGCAAGTCAATTTTAGAGAATACCCTGGCACCCTGAAGCTGATCAAATAGGTCATCAATACGTGGCAATAGATACCTGTTCTTCACTGTAACCTTGTTCAACTGGCGGTAATCAATACATATCTGCATAGAACCATCATTCTTCTTCACAAATAAGACAGGAGCATCCCAAGGCAATACACTAGGCCGAATGAAGCCCATATCAAGAAACTCCTGTAATTGTTCTTTTAATTCTTTCAACTCTGCTGGGGCCATACGGTATGGTGGAGTAGAAATGGGCTGAGTGCCCGGTAACAAATCAATGCCTAAGTCAATATCCCTGTCGGGTCGCATACACGGAAGATCCGGTGGAAATACTTCAGGAAAATCCCTTACTACAGGAACTGACTCCACGGTAGGAGTATCAACACTAACATATCTCACATTGGCCAGATACGCATCACACCCCTTCTTAACCATCCGTTGAGCTTTAAGAAATGAAAGAACCCTGCTAGGAACATAATCCGAGGTACCTCTCCACTCTAGCCGCGGTAGACCTGGCATAGCCAATATCACCGTCTTGGTGTAACAATCAATAATAGTGTGATAGGGTGACAACCAGTCCATGCTCAAAATAATATCGAAATCCACCATACGAAGCAATAATAAATCAGCTCTGGTCTCAAAACCACTGATAACAATCAAACACGGCCGATACATGCGATCAATAATAATAGATTCACCCACAGGTGTAGATACATAAACAGGAGAACTCAAAGAATCACGGGATACGCCCAAATACTGGGCAAAATAAGATGATACATAAGAATAAGTGGAGCCTGGATCAATTAAGATTGATGCATCTTTATGACAGACTGGAATAATACATGTGATAACAGAATCAGATGCAACGACCTCTATCCTAGTAGGAAGGGCATAATATCTGGCCTGGCCTCCCTTTCTAGGGCGACCTCTACCTGTCCGACCTCCAACTCTAGCTGGCTGTGCAAGTGGATTAGCAACTGGTGCAGTGATCATGGCCTGAGAAGCCCGAGGGCCATGTGGAATAGGTGGGGCCTGAGTAATCTGTGGAGGTGCACCCCTCCTAAGTCTGGGGCAATCCCTCATGATATGACGAGTGTTACCATACTTAAAACAAGCCCTCAGAGGACATGGTTGCTGGGACTGGCTCGGTCCTGATCGACTAGACTGCCCGCGGAAGGCACCCAGTATAGGAGGTACAGAAGACACTGGTGGTGCATAATATGGAACCTGAGGTCCAGGAGTAGCCGGAATACCACTGGAAGCTGGAAGTGCTGAATGAATATGACGTGTCACATAACCTCTACCATGACTGGCTGCAGTTGGGGCACGAGAATTATTATATGTGCCAGAATCTCGGGGTCTCTTAGCTTCCCTCTCTTCTCTCTCCCGAGTCCGCATACCCTTCAATCTTCTAGAAATTGACACTACCTGTTGGTATGTGATGTCCATCTCCAGTTCTGGAGCCATACTGAATCTGATACTAGGGTGGAGCCCCTCAATAAATCGGCGAACCCGTTCTCGAACAGTAGCAACTAAGGCTGGTGCATGGCCTAGCCATATCACTGAATCGGACCGCATATTCCGACACGGTCATAAAACCCTGGCGCAGCTGCTTAGACTCTGCGCGCCATGCATCTCTAAGAATCTGAGGAACATACTCCCTTAAGAACATATCTGATAATTGAGTCCAAGTTAGTGACGCTGCCCCAACCAGACTATCCAACTCATATGCCCGCCACCACTGGCAGGCTGCTCCTCTAATCTGAAATGCCGTGAAAAAACCCCCACTGGAATCCACAATACCCATAGTACGGAGGATATATTGACATTCCTCCAAAAAACCCTAAGCATTCTCTGAAGCTAAACCACTGAATGTGGGAGGGTGGTACTTTTTGTACCTCTCGAGCCTGAGCTGCTCCCTCTCTGAAACTGCTGCCCTAACCTCGGGCCGAACTGGAACAACTAGTTGCACTGGTAGAACCTTTGGGGAATGGTCAACCTGGGCCCGTGGCTCTAGGATACGGGCGGCGGGAGTCTGTGCTCCTTCTCCGACCTGAGATGTGGTGGGAACAAGTGGAATTAACCCTGCTTGAGCTAGAGTGCCAAACATGCTCAAAAACTGGGCAAGAGTCTCCTGAAGTGCAGGAGTGGTAACAAACATCTCAGGTGCATGTTCTCCAACTAGAGCTACTGGTGGTTCCTCTATAGCAGCTCGTGCGGGTGCTCTGGCTGCACCACGTGGTCTTCCTCGGCCTCTGGCTCGGCCTCTGCCTCGACCTCGGCCTCTTGCGGCTCCAACAGGGGGCACATGTGTCTGATCATCGGATCCAGTTGTGCGTGTCCTCACCATCTGTGAGAGAATAGAAAGACAAAGATTTAAAATTTTGAAGTCTACAAATGCGCACGATAAGGAATCAAAGAAGTGAATATTTCCTAACAGTTCCATAGCTTTCCGAAGATAAGTACAAACGTCTCCGTACCGATTCACGAGACTCTCCTAAACCTGCATGTGACTCATAACACCTATGAACCTAGAGCTCTGATACCAACTTGTCACGACCCCAAATTTTCCTCCGTAGGATGTCGTGATGACACCTAGTCTCTAAGACTAGGTAAGCCTATCAATGCGGAATAATAATAGAAATATGAAATAAATAAATTTGCAAACTCACATAATAATAACTCCCAAAACTTGGTAGAAATAAGTCACAAGCTTCTAAGAATTTATTCTCTATGTCTCTATACATCAGAGTCCAAAGTAATTAAGGAAGACAACATAATAAGATAGAAGAGGACTCCTGAGTCTATGGACGCTGACAGATATACCTCGAAGTCTCCGTACACCGGTGGCTCACTGATATCTGGGCTGGTAAGAAGTACATGGATCTGCACAAAATGATGTGCAGAAGCGTAGTATGAGTATACCACAGCGGTACCCAGTAAGTTCCAACCTAACCTCGGTAGAGTAGTGACGAGGTCAGGTGTCACGACCCAATTTCTCCCTCCACGAACCGTCGTGACGGCACCTAGTCTCTACGACTAGGTAAGCCTAACACTTTGCGAAAATGAAACAAAAACACGAACATTAACTACTAACAGTAATAAATATCTAATAAGCAACTGAATGCCACTCGGCATATACAATTATCACCTCTGAAAATGTACAAAACAATTCCCAAAACCCGAAATACCGCAAGTCACAAGATACTAAGAAGTCTTAACCGTTCTATACATCATTTCTACAAAAATAAGGAAAAATGAACATAGGGGGATAGATGGGGACTCCGAGGATCTACGGGCGCAAGCAGATGTACCTTGAAGTCTCCAATAAGCAGCAATGACTGCAACTAGTGATGAGGCTGGTAAGATGAACCTGGATCTGCACAAAACAAATATGTGCAGGAAAGGGCGTGAGTACACCACAACGGTACCCAGTAAGTGCCAAGCCTAACCTCGGCCGAGTAGTGACGAGATCAGGTCAGAGCCCTACTGGTATAAATATAATGAAATAAGACAGAATGAAATATCGCAGTAAAACAAATACGAAAATCTAACAGGAATAGAATCAATGAAAGACAACAGCTCAGAACATAGTGATAGCAACAGGGGATCTCCCGAGATACCATCTTGTAGTCCCAAACGTAAATGTGCAGGGGATCTCCCGGAATACCGTTCCGTAGTCCCAAAATAAATATGCAGTATAGGGGGATCTCCCGAAATACCGTTCCGTAGTCCCAAACGTAAATGTGCAGGGGGATCTCCCGAAATATCATTTCGTAGTCCCAAAATAAATATGCAAAACAGGGGGATCTCTCGAAATACCGTTCCGTAATCCCAAAGTAAATATGCAGCGCAACCAACCGAAATAACAATTACAACAAGAAATCCTATAGTTTAGACTAAGTTTAAGTCAAGGAAAAGCAGGTAAGTTCACTAAACATGCTGCACAGAGTTCAAATAGGCAGTTAAACAAGTAGGCATGCTATTCTAGTCTAAACAGGATAGTTATATATGCTAGTGTATTTCAAATAAGGAGAAAACAAGTTATGACTTAGTGAAAAATAGAGTTTTACAACAAATAGCCCATGTACGAATGCTCTTTCCACGAATATCCGTCACAATGCTCTTTCCACGAATATCCGACTCTGAATGGCTCAAATCTAGCCAAAACCAATTACATAACATAAATATAGCTACAAGAAACTAATCTAGCTAACGAAATCAAAGTTAAGGCAAGAAATTAGAAAAACGCCTAAAAAGTCTCCCCGGGCCCACGTCTCGGAATCGGGTAAAAGTTACCAAATATGAACACCCATTTACTCATGAGATCACTCGTACCAAAATTATCTAAATCCGTCGACTAAATTCCACTCAAAACTCAAAAATTCGATTGGGAAACTTTTCTCCCATTTTCCCAACTTTCTCACTCAAATTCCTTAATTAAATAAAAAAAACAACAATAGATTAATGAAATACAACCAAAAACAAGTTAGGAATCGTTACCCCAAAGCTTCCTCTGAAAATCCCTCAAGAAATCGCTTTCTCCCGAGCTCAAAAATCAAATTTGTGAATATGAACCTCAACCCTCCATTCTGCCCCTTTTTGCCCAGCGCACTTCGTACTTGCGGGCCATGGGGCGCACCTACGACGCCACATCTGCGGAAAATCCCCCGCAGGTGCGGAAATCACTCAAATCCGACTCTGAATCGACACCAAAATCTCAAAAATTCGTTTCTATGAGATTTTTAAAATTTTTCCAAATTTCAATCTCAAAACACTAATTAAATGGTGAAAACAAATGATGAATTCGGGTAATCTAACCATAATTGAGTTAAAAATACTTACCCCGATATTTTCTCTGAAAATCTCCCACAAATCGCCTCTCTCCAAGCTCCAATTTGTCAAAAATAAAAAATGGGACGAAGTCCCCTGCTTTATAACTTAAGGTTCTGCCAGGCTGCCCTCGATCCTCGGCCCTCGATCATGGCCTCGATCCTGACCCTCGATCATCGGCCTCGATCCTAGCCCTCGATCCTAGCCTCGATCCTGGACCTCGATCCTAATCCTCGATCCTGGGCCTCGGTCCTCGGTCTTCGACCCTGCCCCTGAATTTCCAGCAGAATAAAAATTGCAGCAACTATTTAAGTCCAATTTTTGATCCGTTAACCATCCGAAACTCACCCGAGGCCTTCGGAATCTCAACCAAATACACCAACAAGTCCTAAAATATCATACGAACTTATTTAAAACCTCAAATCACATAAAAAAAATGCTCAAACTACGAATCATACCCCAATTCAAGCTTAAGGAAACTTAAAAATTTTCGACTTCTACATTCGATGCCGGAACCTATCAAATCAAGTCCGATTGACCTCAAATTTTGCACACAAGTCATAAATGACATAACAGAGCTATGAAAATTTTCGGAACTGGATTCCGACCCCAATATCAAAAAGTCAACTCCTCGATCAAACTTTCAAACTTAAATTTCTATTTTAGCCATTTCAAGCCAAATTTAACTACGGACTTCCAAATAAAATTTCGAACATGCTTCTAAGTCCAAAATTATCATACGGAGCTGTTGGAATCATCAAAATTCTATTCCGGGGTCGTTTACACATAAGTCGACATCCGAGTCACTATTTGAACTTAAGCTTTAAACCTTGAAACTAAGTGTTCCAATTCATTCCAAAACCTCACCGGACCTGAACCGATTACCCTGGCAAGTCACATAACAATTATAAATCACAGAATGAGCAGTAAATAGGGGAATTGGGCTATAACTTTTAAAACGACTGGTCGGGTTGTTACAATTACTCAATGATGGAATTCTTTTTTGATTTAAACTACACATACATCGACCCTATAAAGTTGATCCTACTTGAATTAGAAAAGCACATTAATAATTTTCTTTTAAAAATTAAAGTGTCTTGCGTAATTTATTACAACATATGTTGTAGATTGAATTTTAACTTATGAGCAAATTTTAAATGATTTACCGATTTATAAAGCTTAAAGGAAAAATTATAACACTTATTAATGGTACTTATTTTTCCCTATATCTTCCAATTGAGAACGTATATATTTATATCTATAACTATCTATTTCTATTTATATATCTATATTATTATAAAAGTATTGTTAGAAAGCTATATGTTGATGGACTAAAATATTCTTAGAAAATTGATCACCTTTTGCCCTTTAAAACATATATTTGTACAAAAAAATAAATCCATGTTGGTTGATAAAATTTTCGTATTTGGGACTATCTAATATATTGGATACCGAAGTTAATTAATAATATATGTTTAGAATTTTTAATGGATGAATCCTTCTCTTATTTGAACAAGAACTAGAGTCTGATTTCAACTTAGTTTTGAAGCTTCAAGTGTATACTAATTACACATGGATAAGAACGCTTTAAACAGTCTGTTCCTTAATCTATATATAAAACGTTTCATTATCATGCTGCATAATGCATATTTCAAACGTTTCTTGGAGCATGTTAAAATTTCTTTTGTCTAAAAAATAACTTTTTAATGTTAGGATTTGATATGCAGATGCAAATTGCATATAACATCCAGTTTTTATCTCTTTAAGCTTTTGGCTTTTGTTTTAATTTTTTCCTTATAGCTGCTGCTCGAATTTAAAGTTCTTAGTTTATCTTTTGGTTGCAGATGATCCTATTAAAAATCTTCCTATCTTTACTTGAAGACCATTGATCTCAGGTAATTTTAAAATTTCTCTCCTTATCTCCCACAAGTTATAGTAAGCATGAATAGATTTCGATTTACAGGGTTATCTTGAGTAATTTCAGAATTTAACTAATGGTACTTATAATATACTTAATTACTGATGCCAAGCTAACAGTGAAAAGTATATTATTGTTTTATTGTAGGAATAGCGTCAAATCTCTTTTTACTGTATTAGTGGATAAGGAAGGAATTAGAATTTACGGTTTGAGATATCTTTTGAGTTTCAATTTAGGGATTGTTCTTTATGTCCTGGTAGGATTTTAGATGGTGAATTGGCGATTCAATTCTAAGAGAGTTTATTCAAAAACATAAATTTAAATCATCTATAACATATCTCTAAATTAATTATGAAACAATATATAAATGAGAATAACGTAGGAAACTGATTCTTAATAATATTTAATTTTCTTTTGACCAATCAATTGCAAATAGGAATAGCACTACTGCACAGAGTGCAATTACTTGGTTTTACCATGCTTATATTTGTGTTATATATAAAAAAACCGACCTTTTTTATTTGGTAAACTTAATTTATTATTCTTTCATAAATATAATTGATTAAAGATTGGCATAGAGACTATCTATCTGTAACGACCCGACCGGTTGTTTTGAGTTCTACCGCATCGTTCAGCAGTTTGAGGCCATGAGCAGCTTCATTTCGGGTATTATGATTGGTACGCGTGGTCGGAATTGAAATTTCAGAAGTTCAGAGTTGATTTGAAAAGAAAGTTCTCATTTCGGAAGCTTTAAGTTGGAAGAATTGACTAAGGTTGGAATTTTGAATAAACGATTTCGGAATCGGGATTTGAAGGTTCCAACAGGTTCGTATGATGAATTCGGACTTGGGTGTATGTCCAGATCGAGTTTTGGATGACCCGTGAGCGTTTCGGTGCCTATTGTGGAAGTTGGCATTTTGGAAGAATTTCATAAATTTGGGTTAAAGTACATTTCAATATTATCAATGTCCGTTTGGGATTCTGAGTCTGGAAATAACTCTGTATGGTGATTATGGTATTAGGAGCGCGTCCGGAAGTGAATTCGGAGGTCCGTAGGTTATTTTGGAGTCATTTGGGCTAAAGCTAAAAATTTGAAGGTTTTTAAGAAGTTTGACCGAAAGTGGATTTTTTGATATCGGGGTCGGAATGCGATTTCAGAAATTGGAGTAGGTCCGTAATATCAAATGTGACTTGTGTGTAAAATTTAAGGATAATCGGACGTGATTTGATAGGTTTCGGCATCGATTGTAGAAGTTGAAGTTTCAAAGTTCATTAAGTTTGATATGAGGTGCGATTCATGATTTCGATATTGTTTGATGTGATTTCAAGTCTCGAACACGTTTGTATTATGTTATGGGACTGGTTGGTATAATTGGACGGGGTCCCGGGGGCCTCAGGTGTGTTTCGAGGTGGTTTCGAATCATTTGGAGCTGCTTGGAAACTGTTGTTGCTGATGTCCGGTATCCTTCTTCACGAACGTGAAGGAAGTCCCGCGTTCGCGAAGAGGAAAATTTTGGGGCTGTTAAGATTGGCCTTCGCGAACGCGAAGCTTTAGACACGAATGCGAGGGGTCTGGGCAGCTGGCTTTCGCGAACGCGACCGGTATGATGCGAACGCGAAGAGGAAATTTGGGCCAGGAACCTTTGGCCTTCGCGAACGCGATCCTTTGGTTGCGAACGCGAAGAAGGGCAGACCTGGGCTGGGCAGAATATTTTTAAGCAGGGTTTGAGTTCATTTCACCAATTTTTCACATAACTTGAGGCGTTTTTTGGAGCTTTTGAAGAGGGGATTTTATCATCAAGCATGAGGTAAGTGATTTCTACTAGTTGTGAGTTATATACAAGGATTATACACGGATTTAGACATGAAAATTTGTAGAAATTTGGGTTTTTGAAGAAAAACCTAGAATTTTGTATTTTGGATTTTTACCATGAATTTGGACATGAAATTGAGAATAAATCATATATTTGAGTTTATAAGGTTATGAGTAATGATTATCTTCAAACATTTTTGGAATCCGGGCACATGGGCCCGAGGATAATTTTATCGACTTTTCGAATGGAGTTGGGAATGGTTGTAAATTGAATTGTTATGAGTATTAGAGTATATTTTTATTGGTTTGCACATTGTTTGGCTAGTTTTGGAGCGTTGGGCATCAGTTTGAGTTGTTTGAAGGGCTCGAAAGCCGGTTATGAAACTTCGGAGCGAGGTAAGTCTCCTTTCTAATCTTGTAAGAGGGAATTAACCCCCATAGGTGAATTAAATAAATATTTGTACAAGAGAAAATTAACCCCCATAGGTGAATTAAATAAATGTTTGTACCTAACTGTGGGGGCTACGTACGTACGAGGTGACGAGAGTCCGTACGTAGGTACTATTATGCTATTGTCCGGGTAGTTTAGGACCCGTATCATGCTATACCTGGAATGTTTGTGCCCTTACTTGCTAATATAATCACTTAGTCATGATAGAAATTGATAAAAGAATTGTGTGAGATTAAATTCACTTACTTGAAGGTTTGTATGAGATACTTGACTGCAAATGAGAAACTTGTATTTTCTTGGAAAAAAATTATTATTTGTGGATCGGGCCGAGCGCCTCGGTAGTAAATAGATGCATCTATGGTTCGCGCCATTTGACCCTCTGGCAGTGCACATTTTAAATAATTGCTGGATCGGGCCGTACGACCTCGATATGATTTGCGCATGCTTGTATTGCTTGCCTTGAAATTTATAAATAACGATATTGCCTTTCTGGTCTAAGATAAATTGATAATTTGATATGGCCTCATGGGTACTTTAAGAGATGACTTTATGGGATGCTGAGAAATGTTTAAGGTACTTTATGGTATGCTGCTATATATGCATAATATTATAATGGTATTTTTATTGTACAGGTATTTTATGCTAGATGTTAGACTTTAGCTATCTAATTTCGACCTACTGTCAAAATATGCAAACATAAGCACTCCATCTATTTTTGATTTCAAAATTCAACTTTGCACGAGAGTTATGTTCACATGTAAAGATAAATCATTATGATAAAAGTTGTGCATGCGTCTTACTAAAAATTTGATGAGGCAACTGGGCAATTATCAAGGTTTGTTATTATACTATGTATGTTATGCAGGTAAAATAGAAGCATGTTAAAGTCGTAGTAAGATGCGATCACATTGAAAATTTCTAAATACTACAAGTACAATATTATATATCTAACTAATTTAACTAAATTAATGTTTTTTTCAGTTGCAGATGATGTTTTTTCAAGTTCAGATGATATTTTTTTCAAGTTCAGAGATGACGTCCAATTATTTTTTTCAAGTATTATGATAATGTAAAAACATTAATTTTTCGCATTTAAATAATTCTTTCTCGTATATATAAATAATTGACTAAACATCTACATATCATTATTTACGTGCTATGCACGTTCATAGAAACTGATTCTAGACCTTTTGAGATTCTGGAGAGAGTGGGAGAGGTGGCTTGCATGCTTGCGTTGCCACCGGGGTTGTCAGCGGTTCATCCAGTATTCCATCTGTCCATGCTCCGGAAGTATCACGGCGATCCGTCCCATGTGTTAGACTTCAGCTCTGTCCAGTTGGACAAGGAATTGACTTACGAGGAGGAGCCGGTGGCTATTCTAGCCCGACAGGTTCGCCAGTGGTTATTCTAGCCCGGCAGGTTCGCCAGTTGAGATCAAAAAGTTATCCTTCAGTTCGAGTGCAGTGGAGAGGTCATCCCATCGAGGCAGCTACTTGGAAGTCCGAGTCGGACATGCGGAATAGATATCCCCACCTATTCACCAGTCCAGATACTTTTCTATGTCCTTTCGAGGACGAACGGTTGTTTTAGAGGTAGAGAATGTGATGACCCGATAGGTCATCTTATGATTTATACCTAATTCTGTGATCCGAAACCTTTAAAAGTTACGTTTAGACTTTCTCGATTTGCATGCACAGTCCGGGCGTCTTTACGAAAAGCTTTTATGTTAAAAACTGATAAAAATATAAAATTTTGCCTAAAAACTTCATTTGAGTTGACTTCGGTCAACAATTTTTGTAAACGGACTCGGATTTGTATTTTGATGGTCCCGGTGGAACCGCATCGTGATTTGGGACTTGGGCGTATGCCAGGAATCGAAATTGGAAGTCCCAAGCCCGAGATATCGGACTATGTCAGAATTTGAAAGTTGAAAGCTTAATGAAATTGAAGTGTTTGACCAAAGTTTGAATTTTTGGATAACGGGTCCGTATTTTTGTTCCGGAATCCGGTATAGGTCCAATATTGTAATGACCCGACCGGTCATTTTGGAGATCTAGCGCGTCATTCAGCGATTTGAGACCCTGAGCAGCTTCACTTCGGGTATTATGACTTGTACGTATGGTCGGAATTTAATTTCGGGAAGTTCGGAGTTTATTTGAAAAAAAAATTCTAATTTCGGAAGCTTTAAGTTAGAGAAATTGACTAAAGTGTGATTTTTGAGTAGACGACCTCGGAATCAGGATTTGAAGGTTCCAATAGGTTCGTATGGCGATTTTGAACTTGGGCGTATGTCCGAATCGGGTTTTGGATGACCCGGGAGCATTTCGGCACCTATTGTGGAAGTTGGCATTTTGAAAGAATTTCATAAAAATTAGGTTGAGGTGTATTTCAATGTTATTGCTATCCTTTTGGGATTCCGAGTCTGGGAATAGCTCTGTATGGTGATTCTGGTATTGGGAGCGCGTCCGTAAGTGGATTCGGAGGTCCGTAGGTCATTTTGGGGTCATTTGGCAGAAGTTAGAAATTTGAAGGTTTTTGAGAAGTTTGACCGGGAATGAACTTTTAGATATCGGGGTCGAATTTTGATTTCATAAGTTGGAATAGGTCCGTAATGTCGAATGTGACTTGTGTGCAAAATTTGAGGTCACTCGGGCGTGATTTGATAGGTTTCGGCATCGTATGTAGAAGTTTGAAGTTCTAAAGTTCATTAAGCCTGAATTGGGGTGCGATTCATGATTTCGATGTTGTTTGATATGATTTGAGGCCTCGAGCAGGTCTGTGTTATGTTATGGGACTGGTTTGTATGATTGGACGGGGTCCCGGGGCCTCGGGTGTGTTTTGGGGTGATTTTGGACTAAATTGGAGTTGTTTTGGACTGCTGTTGCTGGTGTCCGGTTTTCTTCTGCGCGAACGTGAAGGAAGTCCCGCGTTCACGAAGAGGAATTTATGGGGCTGCTGGGTTTGGCCTTCGCGAACGCGAGCCAGTGGACATGAACGCGAACCAGTGGACGTGAACGTGAGCCAGAGGACGCGAACGCGAGGTAAGAGCTGGACAAGCCTTCGCGAACGCGGCCAAGGCGATGCGAACGCGAATAGGAAAGGAGGGAGCTGGGCCTAAGGCCATTTGGCCTACGAAAACGCGTAGAGGGGTACGCGAATGCGAACGCGAACGCGAAGGGGCAGGTCAGCTGGTGTAACGACCCGGCCGGTCGTTTTGACAATAATAGCTCTAATCCCCTGTTTACTGTTTTCCCCGTACCTTTTTCTACTTATGTGAGTTGCCGGGAGGTTTTGTTTTTGGGTTTCGGAGTGTTTTGGGACACTTAGTCCCTAAAACGGGAGATTAAGTCTTAGGATTTTGAACGTAGTCGGAACTGTGTGAAGACGACTATGGAATGGAGTTTCGTCGGTTCCGTTAGCTCCGTTGGGTGATTTTGGACCTAGGGGCGTGTCCGGATTGTATTTTCGAGGTCTGTAGCTCATTTAGGCTTGAAATGACGAAAGTCGAATATTTGGAGATTTTAACCGGTAGTGAACTTTTTTATATCGGGGTCGGATTCCGATTTCGGAAGTTGGAGTAGGTATGTAATGTTGAATATGACTTGTGTGAAAATTTTGGGGGCAATCAGACGTGGTTTGGTTGGTTTCGGCATCGGTTATCGAATTTGGAAGTTTCAAGTTCTTTAAGTTTGAATCGGAGGATGATTTGTGATTTTAGCTTTATTTGATATAGTTTGAGGGATCGACTAAGTTCGTATGGTGTTTTAGGATTGGTTGGTATGTTTGGTCGAGGTCCTTGGGGCCTCGGGTGAGTTTCGGGTGCTTAACAGATTGAGTTTGGGACTTATGCAATTGCTGGAGCTGTTGCGCCTGGTGTAATCGCACATGCGCACTTTGGGTCGCAGGTGCGGCGCCGCAGAAGCGGCCATGGAGCCGCAGAAGCGGTTTTGACCCTGTCCAGCTGGGACCGCAGGTGCGGCCATAGATCCGCAGAAGCGGAAGTGGAGCGCAGATGCGGGCTCGCAGAAGCGGCCCTTGTTCGCAGATGCGGACTCCGTCCCCCTTAAGTGATTTCGCACCTGCGATGGAATTTCCGCAGGTGCGGTTGAAGGCTCGCAGAAGCGAGATTTCTTGGAAGCAAAGAGGAAAATTGAGGGTTTGATTCATTTCTTCATTTTTAGACTTGGGAGCTCGGGAATAGGCGATTTTTCGAGGGATTTTCAGAGAGAGCTTTGGGGTAACGATTCCTAACTCGTTTTTGGTTGTATTTCATTAATCTATAGTTGTTACCTCCATTTAATTTCAGATTTGGATTGAAAAGTTGGGAAAATGGGGGAAAAGTTCCCTAACCGAATTTCTGAGTTTTGATTGGGATTTAGACATCGGATTTGGATAATTTTGGTACGAGTGAACTCATGAGTAAATGGGTGTTCGTATTCTGTAACTTTTACCCGATTCCGAGACGTGGGTCCGGGTCGACTTTTTAGGACGGATTTCGGAAGTTTTATTAAAATCTTGATTTTATTAATTAGATTAGTCTATTATAGTTGTATTTATGATATGTAACTATTTTTGGCTAGATTTGGGCCATTCAGAGTCGGATATTCGTGGAAAAGGCATTCTTACCGATTGATTGAGCTTGGTTCGAGGTAACTGACTTGCCTAACCTTGTATGGGGGGAACTCCCCTTAGGATTTGGTACTGTTTTTGATATATGAGCGTCGTGTACGTGAAGTGACGAGTGCGTACACGGGCTATTGTTGTAAAACTCCATTTTCATTTAGTAAAATACATGTCTTCCTTAACTGAGTTACACTCACATATGTAATTATCCTGTTTAGTTTAGAACAACATGTCTACGTGTCTTAATTGCTTATGTGAACTCTGTGTAGCATGCTTTGTGAATTTCCAGCTTCTTCCTTGACTTGTACTTAGTCTAAATCGTAAGTATTCGTGATGTAGTTGTATTTCTATTGTTTGCGCTGCATATTTACTTTGGGACTATGGAATGGTATTCCGTTAGATCCCCCTATTCTGCATATTTAATTTGGGATTACGGAACGGTATTCCGGTAGATCCCCTCTGTCTTGCATAGTTATTTTGGGACTACGGAACGATATTCCAGTAGATCCCCCTGTTCTGCATATTTACTTTAAGACTACGGAACGGTATTCCGGTAGATTCCCCTGTCTTGCATATTTACTTTGGGACTACGTTACGATATTCCGGTAGATCCCCCCTACACATTTACGTTTGGGACTACGGTACGGTATCCTGGGAGATTCCCTGTTATTATCACTGTGTTCTGAGCTGTTGTCTTTCATTGATTCTATTCCTGTTAGATTTTCGTATTTATTTTTATTGTGATATTTCATTCTGTCTTATTTCATTATATTTATACCAGTAGAGCCCTGACCTGATCTCGTCACTACTCGACCAAGGTTAGGCTTGGCACTTACTAGGTACCGATTGTGGTGTACTCATGCTACTCTTCTGCACATGTTTTTATGTGCAGATCCAGGTACTCCTTATCAGTCACACTATCAGTGAGCCGGGACAGGTTTGGAGACTTCAAGGTATATTTATCGCGTCCGCAGACCTCAGAGTCCCCTTCTACTCTTCCCCATGTCCATTATCTTCTGTATTTCCTTTTGATAGACTCAGATGTATAGAGACACTAGATTTTCCTTCTATAGTTTGTGATTCACGATGTTCCGGGTTTTGGGAATGCTGTGTAGTATATTATACATGCCAAGTGGCATGGTATCCAGTTATGTTGTTATTGCTACAGTTAGTTGTTAAATTTATGTTTTTTCTTCATTTCATTATTCCGCAAATGTTAGGCTTACCTAGTCGTAGAGACTAGGTACCGTCACGACATCATACGGAGGGAAAAATTAGGTCGTGACAGCTGGCTTTCGCGAACGCGATCAAAGGGTCGCGAACGTGAAGAGAGATTTCTGGGCAGTGAGGTGTTTTAAAACGGGATTTTGGTCATTTTCACTTCATTTCCTCCATGTGAGCCGATCTTGGAGCGATTGTTGGAGCTCCATCATCATCATCTATGTCAAGGTAAGGGATTCCCACCTATTGTAAGTTAAATACTCGGATTATATATGGATTTAGACATGAAAATTTGTAGAAATTTGGGATTTTGAGGAAAAACCTAGAAATTGGTATTCTTGGATTTTGATCACGAATTTGGGCATGAAATTGAGAATAAATTCTATATTTAACTTCTTCGTGCTATGGGTAAGGTTTATCTTCGAAACTTTTCAGAAATCCGGGCACGTGGGCCCGAGGGTGATTTTATCGACTTTTCAAGCGGATTTAGGAATTGTTATAAATTGGATTATAATAAGTACTAGATTGTTTATTTATGGATTTGCACGTTTATTGACTAGTTTGGGAGCGGTGGGCATCGGTTTGAGTTATTGGAAGGGCTTGAGAGCCGGTGATAGAACTTCGGAGCGAGGTAAGTCTCCTTTCTAACCTTGTAAGAGGGAATTAACCCCATAGGTGAAATAATTCAATATGTGCTTCTATTTGTGGGGCCTACGTACACACGAGATGACAGGAGTCCGTGCGTAGCTACTAATATGTTTATGTTCGGGTAGTCTAGGACCTAGATCATACTATACTTGCGATATTTGCAACCTTATTTTTAATTTAAATTACTTAAATCATATTGAACTTGGTAAATGAATTTTAAAAAGGTTAAACTTCATTTTCCTTGGCCATTAAATGAGAATTGACATTTCCTTGGATAATTGCTCCTTAAAGAATTCTTGATTGGTTCGCGTTGTTCGACCCTCGACAGTGCACAGTTTAAATATTTATGTTGGAGCGGGTCCTACGACCTCGGCATGATTTGCGCATGATTGAATTGATTGCTTTGGAATTTACAATAAATGATATTGCCTCTTTGGCCTGAGATAAATTGTTAAATAATGGGAGGTAAATTTGGAGATTTCTTAATTATAAAAGAATTGCTTTCTTACTTAAATAAATATTGAGCTTGCAACCGTTTTATATAATTCATACTTAAATTATATCATTGATATCCTATTTATAGCCCATAGTAAGTGTCAAAGTCGACCCCTCGTCACTACTTCTTCGAGGTTAGGTGGGATACTTACTGGGTACGCGCTGATTTACGTACTCATGCTACACTAACTGCACATTTTTGTGCAGGTACATATATGTTTAGCGGCCTTGTGAGCGCAGAGGCGTGATTATGGCAGGGACTTAGATACACTGCATTCTATACGACGATCTGCAGCCAACAGAGTCTCCTTCAGAGTACTTACAATTTTTCTGTCCAATTTGTACTCCGGACAGCTGTTGTATTTTTATTTTTTTTATTTTTTATATATATTCCTAGTTAATGCTCACGCACTTGTAACACCGGATTTTGGGATGATTATGGGTTGTACTGTATTGGAATTTTTAAAAATATTATTATTTATTTTGTAACCTTCATCTTTTATGATTTAAATTGAAGGAAAATATGATTTCAATAGCAACAAAATGAGAACCCAATTAAGTATTTATTGTTGGCTTGCCTAATAGTGATGTCCGGTGCCATCACGATATTTATGGATTTTGAGTCGTGACAAATACCATATTTATGACTTGTCTGTGAAATTTAATGAAAAACGGAGTTGATTTGATGTGATTCAGTCGTCCGGTTGTGAAAATAGGAATTTCAAAGTTTTCTTGAAAGTTTCATTCGATTTGGTGTTCAATTCGTAGTTCTAGGTGTTATTTTGGCGATTTGATCGCACAAACAAGTTTGTATGTTGTTTTTAGACTTGTGTGCATATTTGATCTGGAGCCCCGAGGGCTCGGGTAAGTTTTGGATAAGCTACGGAGTGAAATTTGGACTTAGAACATAGCTGGTGTTGTAATATCTGGTGCAGGACTCTGATCTCGCATTTGTGAGATCAGGCATCGCAATTGCAACCCCTACAGGTTCCGCATTTGCGAGCTATTTCTCGCATTTGCAAAGAATGGCTAGCCTCATAGTTTTCGCATTTGCGAACAAGCTCTTCGCATTTTGCGAACTGGGAAGGGGGAAGGCAGTGATCGCATTTGCGATCAAATGGTCGCATTTGCGAAATGATCAGGCTCGCATTTGCGAGATTTTATTCGCAATTGCGAAGGTAGCAGGAATAGGAGACCTTCGCATTTGCGATAGGTTCTTCGCATTTGCGGGGCTCGCATTTGCGAACCCCGGGTCGCAAATGCGACACCTGCAACTGATCAAAAATGATTTTTGGACGGGATTTTGGTTCATTTCTCAACTTTTCAAATCCTAGAACCCTATAGGCGATTCTTCCAAGACCAATTCTTCCCCAAAACTTTGGTAAGTGATCCTAACCCACTTTCTTTTAATTTTTCATCACATTTCATGAATTTTCAACCCAAAATCTAGGATTTCCATGGTAGAAATTGGGGGTTTGGGTAGAATTAGGGATTTTTGGAAAATTGGGATTTAGACCTCAAATTGAGGTCGGATTTCAAAACTAATTACATAAACAGGCTCGGGGGTGAATAGGTGAATGGGTTTTGGTCCGAACCTTTAGCTTTGACCAAGCAGGCCCGGGGTCAATTTTTGACTTTTTGGGGAAAAGTTTGGGAAATCAAAATTTATGCATTGTAATTGATTCCTTTAGTAATAATTGATGTTATTGAGTAAATTGTGGCTAGATATGAGTGGTTTGGAGGTGGATACTAGAGGAAAAGCAGTAATTGAGCATTGAGTGGCCTGTGGAGCGAGGTAAGTGTTGTGTCTAACTTTGACTTGAGGGATTAGGAACCGTCGACCTATTTGCTATATGAAATTCATGTGAGCGGCGTATATGTGAGATCTTATATTGTTTCTTTCCATGCCTTAACTGTTACATGCTTTACTTATATTTTCATGCCTAATTGCTACTTGTTAGACATTGTTTCTCCTTGTTGAAGGTATTAGCTATCCCGTAGCTTCATTGTCTCCTATTATTTGCTTAAGCTGTTTCATTGGTGCTTTTATGATATATTCTGGATTGGTCTCGCTGAGTAATATTACTTGTGTGAAGTTCATAGGGTACAAGCTTTCCATTTGCTTTGGTTTGAAGTTAAGTATCGTGAAGGGTTTTGTGTTGAATTGTGAAATTTCTGTACTTACTGAGTAATTGATACTGATATGGTGGGATCGGGTTGCGCGCCGTAACAGGTGAAATAAGGGTGATATATTGAGGAGGAATAAGAGTGAATTGATATTGTACGGTGGGATTGGATTGCACGCCGCAACTGGTGTAATAAGGGTGGATAATGGTAAAATAAAGGTGAACTGTGATTGTGATTATTGTGATATGGTGGGATAGGGTTGCACACCGCAACACTTTTATTTATATTCTGATGTTTATGTTATTAAGAGGAAATAAGGGAAGAATATGATATGTATAATGGGATCAGGTTGCGTCGCAACAATCTATATGTTTATACTTTTCCTTGACTGTGTTAGCTGTACGGTAGTCTTAATTTGCACTTAAGGATTGGTAATAGCTGAACACTGATGAAATACTTTGAGTACTGTATTTATTTCTTGCAAGTTACTGCTTTACTTTATTCTGTCTTCCATTTTGCTTTTATTATATGCCGTATGCAGATTACATTGTGAGTGTCCCGCCGTAGCCTCATCACTCCTTCGTCGAGGTTAGGCTCGACACTTACCAGTACATAGGGTCGGTTGTACTGATACTGCACTCTGCACATCCTGTGTAAATTTTGGAGCAGGTCGGGCTGATCGAGAGGTTGGCTGTAGGCTTCACTGCTAGGAGACCCAAGGTAGTCCTGTTGGCGTCCGCAGGCCCTGGCGTCCCCTCCTATACCCCCATACTTTACTGTTTTCCTTATTTCGCAAACAATTGTATTTTTCCTTTGGGCAAATACTTGTAGTAAAATCTTAGTATGTTCGTGAATTGTGACTCCGGATTCTGGGTAGTAATAGTATATATTCAAAGTTTTTATTTTTATATTTCCGCGTTCATTTCGACTTATTATAGTTTGTTTACTGATAATCACCTAAATGTAAGAGAATTGGCTAATAAATCTCTAACGTTGGCTTGCCTAGCAAGTGTAATGTTAGGCGCCATCACGGTCCCGACGGTGGGGATTCCGGGTCGTGACATCCATCTCTAGAATCATCTTCATCAATCCCTGGTGAAACTTTTCGATACTTGAATACGTCAATTATAGAAGATAAGGGTAAAACTACTACTAATATAAATTCTTTATGCTCAAAGAAAGAGAAATTGAAAACCAAAAAAATAAAGTTGGGAATTAATTTTAAATTATGAATGCAATGACCCAAACAACCTATACAAAATTTATAAATAAGTCAGTTTTAAATTGATGATCATATATAAGACATTGTAAATGTCACGTCCCAATTTCACCTATAGGTCGTGATGGCGCCCAACACTACAGCTAGGCAAGCCAACTAGTGATTTAAACACATATTCAACACTTTAAAAATTAACCGAGTAATTAAACTCTTACAACTTGCAAGAATTAAGACAATATAAAAAGATATGGTAAATTAGAAAAAAACTACAGGAACAAAATTAAATCTAAAAATTCTACTAGTGTGTGTGCCAAGACCTGGTGTCACAAGTGTATGAGCATCTAGTAGACTACACAAAAATTTCAAATACTGTCTGAAATAAAATAGACAGATAAAATTTCAAGAAGAGGCACTAGTTGCTGCAGAACGACTCAGAAAGGCAGCTCACCACTAAGCCTCTGGATAACGTGAATGCGCGCCGATAGGTCCAACTATATCACCTGTCTCAGGTCCTAAACAAAAAGTGCAGCAAGTGTAGCATGAGTACGTAAACAACGTGTACCCAGTAAGTATCAAGCCTAATCTCGAAGAGGTAGTGACGAGAGATCGACTTTGACACTCACTAAAGGTCAAATATAATAAATAAAATGACAATAGAAATATTTAAATCAATATGATTTATAGAATTTACAATAATTTTCCTTAACCAGCAGAAATAATTAAATTCCTTCAAATACGACAATTTTCCATTTATTTAACTTCACAAGCTCCAATTAAAATATCAAGGTATCGTGTAATTATTATTATTAGGCACGATTTCTGCCGAGGTCGTACGGTCCGATCCAGAGTGTCGTGTATACTGCCGAGGGACATGCAGCGCGATCCATAGATGCATCTATACTGCCGAGGCGTTCGGCACGCTCCACAAGAAAGGAGGACATTTTCTTATGTACCTCCGAAATGAGAATATATATATATATATATTATGAGATTAATGCAAGAGGGTGTACATTTTCTTTTAACAATTAATTAATTTATACAAAAATTCAAGTATATGAGATTTTAATCTTTTACTATTTTCCCTAACAATTCACGGTATAGTTCAAATACTTTAATTAAATAAAGGAATTCATGATTTGAGTCCTAAACTACCCGGACTTTAGCATAAATAGTAGCTACGCACGGACTCTCGTCACTTCGTGCATACGTAGCCCCCACAATTAGCAACAATTATTAATTTAAATCATCTATGGGGTAATTTTCCCCTTACAAGGTTAGGCAAGAGACTTACTTCGACTTGCTCTAATTTAATCCACTAGTAGGCCTTTTCCTCGATTATCCAGCTCTGAATAGCTCGAATTTAGCCAAAATAATTCGATACAGTCACCAAAAATTATAGGAATCAATTTCATAAGAAAATACTACATTTTTCAACAAAAATCCGAAATTAACTCAAATACTACGCGATCGCAAACCATTTCACGCAATCGCGTAGAACAAAGTCGCATCTGCCCCAAATTAGCTTACGCGATCGCAGATGAACCTATGTGATCGCGTATAAGGAAACCAGAAGAAAAATACCAGCAGCTATCAGCTATCTCCCAAAGGCCAAAAATGATCCGTTAGCCGTCCGAAACTCACCCGAGTCCCTCGGGATCTCAACCAAATACACCAACAAGTCCTATAACATCATACAAACTTAGTCGAAACCTCAAATCACATCAAACAACGCTAAAACCACGAATCATACTCCAATTCAAGCTTAATGAAACTTAAAATTTTTAACTTCTACATTTAATGCCGAAACCTATCAAATCAAGTCCGATTGACCTCAAATTTTTCACACAAGTCATAAATGACATAACGGAGCTATGAAAATTTTCGGAACTGGATTCTGACTCCGATATCAAAAAGTCAACTCCCCGGTCAAACTCCCAAACTTAAATTTCTATTTTAGCCATTTCAAGCCTAATTTAACTACGAATTTCCAAATAAAATTCCGAATACGCTCCTAAGTCCAAAATCACCATATAGAGCTGTTGGAATCATCAAAATTATATTCCGGGGTCGTTTACACATAGGTCAACATCCAGCCAACCTTTCAACTTAGTTTTAAACTTTGGAACTAAATGTTCCAATCCATTCTAAAATCTCACCGGACCCGAACTAACCACCCTGGTTAGTCACATAATAATTATAAAGCATAAATTGAGCAGTAAATGGGGAAATGAGATTCTGAATGTCAAAATGACATGTTGGGTCATTACATTCTCCACCTCTTAAACAAACATTCATCCTCGAACGGGTTTAGAATTGTACCTGGGGTGCTAAATAAGTGTGGATATCTGCTCTGCATGTCTTCCTCGACCTCCCAAGTCGCTTCCTCAACTGGTTGGCCCCTCCACTGGACTTTTACTGCAGAAATCTTCTTGGACCTCAACTAGCGAACCAATCTATCAACAATGGCAACTGACTCCTCTTCATAACCCAAGTTTTCATCTAGCTGAACTGTACTGAAGTCTAACACATGTGACAGGTCGGCATGATACTTTCGGAGCATAGATACATGGAAAATCGGATGAACTCCTGATAGACTGGGAGGCAAGGCAAGCTCATAAGCAACCTCCCCAACTCATCTCAACACCTCAAATGGTCCTATAAACCTTGGGCTCAACTTGCCCTTCTTCCCAAATCTCATGATTCCCTTCATTGGCGAAACCTTCAAGAGAACTTTTTCACCAACCATAAATGATAAATCACGCGCTTTCTGATCCGCATAACTCTTCTGTCTAGACTGTGCTGTATGAAGTCGCTCCTAAATCAACTTTACCTTTTCCAAGGCATCCTTCACCAAATCAGTACCATATAACTTAGCCTCACCGGGCTCAAACCATCCGATGGGCGAACGACATCTCCGACCATATAAAGCCTCAAATGGAGCCATCTCGATGCTGGATTGGTAACTGTTGTTATAAGAAAACTTGGCTAAAGGCAAGAAATGATCCCACTGACTTCCAAAGTCGATCACACATGCCCTGAGCATATCCTCCAAAATCTGAATTGTCCGCTCCGACTGCCCATCGGTCTGCGGATGAAAGGCTGTGTTGAGTTCTACGTGGGTCCCTAATTCACTCTGTACTGACCTCCAGAAATGTGAAGTAAACTGAGGGCCTCTATCTGATATGATGGAAATTTGCACACCGTGCAACTGAACTATCTCCTGAATATAAATCTGGTCCAACCTCTATGAAGTATACTTAGTCACAACCGAAATAAAGTATGCCAACTTGGTCAACCTGTCGACAATGACCCAAACTGTATCAAACTTCCGCAAGGTCCGTGGCAACCCAACTACAATGTCCATAATAATGTGTTCCCATTTCCACTCTGGTATAGTCATCCGCTGAAGTAGGTCACCTGGCCTCTGGTGCTCATATTTAACTTACTGGTAATTTAGACACCTAGCTACATACTCAACTATGTCCTTTTTCATTCGCCTCCACCAATAATGTTGTCTCAGATCACGATACATCTTCGTAGCACCTGGATGAATAGAATATCGAGAACTGTGTGCCTCCTCTAGGATCTTTTTCCTCAGTCCATCCACATTAGGAACACATAGACGATCCTGGAGTCGCAGAACATCATCCGCGCCAATAGTAACTTCCTTGGCACCACCCCATAGTACCGTTTCTCGAAGAACCATTAAGTGTGGATCACCATATTGGCGAGCCTTGATCTACTCAATGAATGAATATTGGGCCACTACACATGCAAGAACTCGGTTGGGTTCTGAAATATCCAGCCTCACAAGTCTGTTAGCCAAGGACTGAATATCCAAAGCTAATGGCCTTTCCTCCGCTGAAATGAAAGCCAAACTACCCATACTCTCTGCCTTTCTACTCAAGGCGTCTGCAACTACATTTGCTTTGCTCGGATGATATAAGATAGTGATATCATAATCTTTTAGTAACTCAAGCCATCTGCGCTGCCTCAAATTTAGGTCCCTCTGCTTGCCACAAATGCTGTAAACTGCGATGATCAGTGTAAACTTTACAAGACACCCCATAAAGATAATGCCTCCAAATCTTAAGAGCGTGAAAAATTGCAGCTAACTCCAAATCATGTACCGAGTAATTCATGGGGTTTTAGCTGACGTGAAGCATATGCAATAACTCGCCCCTCCTGCATTAATACACAACCCAAACCAATGCGTGAAGCGTCACAATACACTGTATACATCCCCGAACTGGAAGGCAACACTAACACTGGTGTTGTAGTTAATGCTGCCTTGAGCTTCTAAAAGCTCACCTCACAATCATCATACCATCGGAATGGAGAACCCTTCTAGGTCAATTTGGTCAAAGGCGCTGCAATAGATGAAAAGCCCTCTAGGAACCGACGATAATAACCTGCTAAACCCAGGAAACTCCTGATCTCAGTCGCTAAAGTGGGACGATGGCAATTCTGAACTGCCTCGATCTTTTTAGGATCAACTTTAATGCCCTCGCCCGATACAATATGCCCCAAGAATGCTACAGAATTTAGCCAAAACTCATATTTGGAAAACTTAGCATATAGCTTCTGTTCCCGCAGTGTCTGAAGCAGCACTCTCATAAGTTGCTCGTACTCTTCCTTACTGTGCGAGTAAATCAAAATATCATCAATGAAGACAATAACAAACGAATCAATATATGGCCTGAATACCATGTTCATCAAATCCATAAATGTTGCCAAGGCGTTAGTCAACCAAAAGACATCACCAGAAATTCATAATGACCGTATCTAGTCTGAAAAGCAGTCTTCGGAATATCCGAATCTCGAATCTTCAATTGGTGGTACCCCGACCTCAAGTCGATCTTAAAGAATACCCTAGTACCCTGCAACTGGTCAAATAGATCATCAATACGCGGCAGTGGGTACTTGTTCTTAATAGTGACTTTGTTCAATTGGCAATAATCAATACACATTCGCATCGTTCCATCCTTCTTCTTCACAAATAACACCGGTGAACCCCAAGGCGATACACTCGGTCTGACGAACCCTTTGGCTAGTAACTCCTCAAGCTGTTCATTCAATTCTTTCAATTCTTTCGGATCCATGCGATAAGTGGGATAGATATAGGCTGGGTATCTGGAGTCAAGTCAATACAGAAATCAATATCACGATCTGGTGGCATGCCTGGAAGATCTGAAGGAAATACATCGAAGAACTCTCGAACTACAGGAAATCAATAGTCGGAGTCTCTGCAGTACTATCCCGAACATAGGCTAGATAAGCCAAACAACCCTTCTCAACCATGTGTCGAGCCTTCATAAAAGAAATAACCTGATTAAATGTACTAACAGACGAACCCTTCCACTCCTGCCTAGGAAATGGTGGAATAGCCAAGGTAACAGTCTTGGCATGACAATCTAGGATGGCATGATATGGAGATAACCAGTCCATGCCCAGGATGATTTCAAAGTCGGTCATCTCAAGCAGTAGAAGATCTGCTCTAATTTCATAACCACAGAATGTAATAATGCAGGACCGGTAGATCCGATCCACAACAACAGAATCGCCTACAAGAGTGGACACATAAACAGGAGTACTCAAGGACTCACAAGAAACACTCAGGAAATGAGCAAATAGAGATGACACATAGGAATATGTAGATCCTGGATCAAATAATACGGAGGCATCTTTGCCACAAATAGAAATAATACATGTAATCACTGCATCCGAGGCCTCTGCATCTGGTCTGGCCGAAAAAGCATAGAACCGGGCTGGAGCGCCAACTGGCTGGCATCCACCTGGCTGACCTCCACCTCTAGGACGGCCCCTACCCACCTGTCCTCCACCTCTTGGTGGTAGGACGACTGGTGGAGCAACTGGTGCGGTAATCATAGGCTGCTGACCCTACTGCACTAGTCTACCCCAAAGCCTGGGGCAGAATCTCCGAATGTAACTGGGATCCCCGCACTCGTAACAACTTTTCAGTGTGATGGGTTGCTGACTAAAAGTCTGACCCTGGTGACCTGATACCCACTGGAGGAACCCTGAATAGCTGGTGGGCGATAAGAACTCTCTAGCATAGCACTTATATAAGGTCGTACTGGAGCACCCCAAGGAGGCGGTGGTGCTGGATATGGGGACCTGCTGGACTGCCCTTTTAGGAACTGACCTCTACCCCCAGACGGAGCACCTCTAAACTCTCTAGAATATCTAAACCGCTTATCTCTCATAACCTGCTCTCGGCTCCGCTGACACACACCCTCAATCCTCCGGGCTATCTCCACGACCAACTCATAAGTAAGTCCCCATTTCAACCTCTCGGGCCATAGTGGCATGAATGCCAGTATGTAAACCCGCAACAAACCTCTGCACTCTCTCCGCCTCAGTAGAAAGTATCATAAGTGCATGGCGAGATAACTCAGAGAACCTCGCCTCATAATCGGTCACTGACATCTGACCCTGCTGGAGCTGCTCAAACTAAAACCGCAACTCTTCCCTCTGGGAGGGTGAAATATACCTGTCCAGGAAAATACGAGTGAACCTGTCCCAAGTCATGGGAGGAGAATCTGTTGGTTTGCCAAGAAGATAAGACTTCCACCATCTACGGGCTCTGCCCTCTAGCTGAAAAGTAGAAAAGTCTACCCCATGAGACTCTAATATACTCATGTTGTGCAGTCTATCCCTACACCGATCAATGAAGTCATGGGGATCCTCATGTCGCTCACCCCCAAAGACAGGAGGATGTAGTCTAATCCATCTATCCAATAGTTTTTGCGGCTCGGCGGTCACAACTAATCTGGGCTCAGGTGTAGCTGCTACCACCGGCTGGGCTCCACCCATGGGTAGTGTACCCTAGGTCTGATATACAGCAGCTTCCTACCCACTGAGCCTCTGCGGTAGGGGTCTGTGCTCCCCCGCCCGCTTGAGATGTGGCTGGGTCTGTTGGAAATAAACTGGCCTGAATCATAGTGTCCATGAACTGCAGAATACGGCCCATGACCTCCTGGAATCCTGGTGCAGGCGTGAAATCCACCGGAGATGGCTCTGCTATGGGCACCTCGCCTTGTTCCTCAATAATGGGATCCTGTAATGACCCGATCAATCATTTTGAGCATTTACGCTCCTTTCAACTATTTGAAGTCTTGAATAACTTCCTACGAGGTAGTATGACTTGTGAGAATTTTCCGTTTTGGTTTTAAGGTATTTCATAATTAGCTTGGAAGAATGAATTTCATGTTGGAAGCTTAAGTTGAAATAATTGACCGGATATTGACTTATATGTAAACGACCTCTTGGAATAGAGTTTTGATGATTCCAATAGCTCCGTATGGTGATTTTTGACTTAGGAGCATGTCCGAAAAATTATTTGGAGGTCGGTAGAGGAATTATGCATGAAATGGCGAAAGTTAAAATTTTGGGAAGTTTGACCGGGGAGTTGACTTTTTGATATCGGAGTCGGAATTCAGTTCTGAAAATTTTCTTAGATCCGTTATGTCATTTATGACTTGTGTGCAAAATTTGAGGTCAATCGGAATTGATTTGATACGTTTTGGCACAAAATATAGAAGTTTGAAGATTTAAAAACTCATAATTCGATTCGATGCGCGATTCATAATTTCGGCATTGTTTGGCATGGTTTGAAGCCTCAACTAAGTTTGTATTATATTTTTGGACATGTTGGTATATTTGTTTAAGGTCCCGAGGGACTCGGGTAGATTTTGGAAGGTTAACGGAATGGATTTCGGACAAAAGGAACTGCTGGAATTTTTCTACTGCAGAAGCTGTTTTTGGACAGCAACTGGTGCAATCGCGGAGTTGACTTTGGAAGCTTATATCTCGAAATCTATAATGAATCTAAAAATTATAAAAACATGAAAGTTGTAGCTCTTTGATTCTAGTTTTCAGAAAGTTAAACCATTCATCATTTGGACAATTGTACAGAAAGTTATTGTCAACTGAATGAAGGCTAGAAGAAGTTTATATTTGCCCGAAAATCAGGCAAAGTCGCATTTCACACATGCGACTTGCCTGGGTAGAATGCTTAAAAACGGGAGTTGGCCATTTTTACTCATTTTTGAGTTTTGAGTCTCGGATTTGGGTGATTCCAAAGGGATTTTTCACGACTTCAACTTGGGTAAGTATCCTATATCCAAAAGTGATTATATTTCATAAATCCATGGTTATATTCATCATTTATTTCGGATTTAAATGGAGAAATCAAGATTTTTTGCAAAACTTTTCAAGAACAAAAATTTTAGATTTGGAGGTCGAGTTGTTATCGGAATTTGATAAAATTGGTATGGATGGACTCGTAATTGAATGGGTTGTCGAATTTTGTGAGTTTCGTCAGATTCCGAGATGTGAGCCCCACATGCGATTTTTGAGTTAAATTTCGAATTTTTATGGAAAATTTGTATTTTCTTATGGAATTAATTCCAAAAAAAAAATTATTGACGGAATCAAATTATTGTGGCTAGATTCGAGGCATTTGGAGGCCAATTCACGAGGCAAAGGCTTAGCGGAATAAGAATTTCACGGTTTGAGGTAAGTAACAGTTTTAAATCTGGTCCTGAGGGTATGAAACCCAGGATTTTTGTGTCATGTGATTATTTTGGAGGTGACGCACATGCTAGGTGATGGGCGTGTGGGCGTACACCAAGGGGATTGTGACTTGGTCCGTCCCGTGAAACTGTAAAGTTGAATAACTTGTTGTTAGCTATATGCTCTCTATGTGTTATAGAAATTTGACTGTAAATCATGTTAGAAATCATGTTTAGATTATGTGTTGGCATTGTAGGGACCCACAGAGGTCATGTCCATGTTGAATTATCTGCTAAATTATTGTTTTGTACTCAGTCATAGTTTACTTGTTATTTTATCTAAGTCTCTATTGTTCATTATTGATGCATCATATCATTGTTGTTTTGGCAATTTCATGATTATTGAGAGCCCGAGAGATGGGAGAGATTTAGGACTGAGTGAGGCCGAGAGCCTGATTGTGAGATATTATACTATAGCACGTGAGTTGTCTGTGCAGCAAATGAGTTGTCCGTACGGATCCTTATATTATACTATAGCACGTGAGTTGTCTGTGCAGCACGTGAGTTGTCCGTGCGGATCCAGATATTATAGTATAGCACGTGAGTTATCCGTGCAGCACGTGAGTTGTCCGTGCGGATCCAGATATTTATACTATGGCACGTGAGTTGTCTGTGCAGCACGTGAGTTATCCGTGCAGATTATAGTGCTTGGGCTATAGGAGCCCCTCCGGAGTCAGTACACCCCTAGTGAGTGCGGGTACCCATTTAGTGTGAGTGTTGAGGGCTGAGAGCCGAGTGGTTGAGCTGTTATGGCGAGTTGAGCAACTATTGCCCTGAGAGGCTGTACTTGTTTTTCATTTGTTGTTGCACTTAGTTGCTATCTGTCATTGTTGTGAAATTCTCTGAAAGATTTTATATCTGGATTACATGAACTTGAACTGTATAAAACTGATTTGACTTAAACTGTTGGAATTGAAAGATATGTGATTTATTGAGATTGTCGGCTTGCCTAGTATTGAGATAGACGTCATCACGACGGGTTAGGTTTTGGGTTGTGACAAGTTGGTATTAGAGCTTTAGGTGACATAGGTCTCAAGAGTCATGAGCAGGTTTAGTAGAGTCATGCGGATCGGTACGGAGACGTCTGTACTTATCTTCGAGAGGTTGCCGAAACCTTAGGAAAATTTCACTTTCTTGTATTCAATCGTGCGGAATTGATTCATCTTAAAACATAACTCTTTGAATTCCATCCACGCATTCGTATGCGCATGTGAGCGCTCAGTATCAGTTGTGCATCGCTGGCTTGTGATTCCATAAATGAGGTTTGAGATGTGTATTTTGTGTTTTGGTGATGGGCCAGTCTAGAGGACTTGAGGCCAGGGTTAGACCGCAGCTTAAGCTCAGTAATTTCAGTTGTAACGCGTACATTTTGACTCATATGTCCGGTAATGTCCCTACGAGTGGAATTTGTGGCTCGATGAGCGATGGAAGTGACTATATGATGAGTATGATGTGAATGTGGCATGTGTCATATGGGTTGAATGTGACGAATAAAGTTTGCTTATGACTCAAGAGTTTGCTATTAGGTACTTGATTTCTGACTTGATTTGACGTATAGTCTCGAGTTATGAGTGTATTGAAGGATCTTCACGTTGTCAAATTATGGGACAAATTAAATTCTCATGTCTTGTCAATGAGTTTGGACTCAAGAAGAGTAAGTGATTGTGTAGTAATTGTGGTTGCAAATGGGCATTTCTAATGTTGATGGCTCGAGAAAGATGATCTTCGAAGAGGCTTAGAGTCGGTAATATTTTATTGGTTCAGGTGCAACAAAGATGCATTTTGATTCGATGCAACAGTTGGGCAGCAATGTATGAGGGAAGACATGACGGGAAGTGTTCTGTGGTGGTTGAAGTACTAGCAGGTCAAGTAGGAGACGTAGAGTTTGAGAAGTTGCTTAAAGGAGATAATTTAACCGAAGTAAGAGTGGAAGATTAGGATATGGATTCTGTGGTAGGATAGTCGCGCGCCTTGAGGAAGTGTAGAATGGTTTGGAATTGTGATAGAATGTGATTTGCCTACGGACTTTATTTGGAGTGATGGTTACTGTACGAAGAAAGATTGAATATGGCAGAAAGGAGTTTGTTTGAAATAAAGAGAGATGTGAAGATCTGATTATTGTTCCAGGCACAATATGACTTGAGTTCGGAAGGTATTGTTGAACTTTCAGTTGATGTCAATAGGGAAAGTGCATACTTATACAAATGGTGGGCGAGCATGAACTCAGGAAAATTTACTGATTACATGGTCGTTGCACCCAGTGCAGCGTCTTTGGAAGATGTCGGTAAGGAATTCCACAGGCGGGTTATCTCCTGTGAGCAGTTAGCGGTGGTGTGATGTTGATGAAGCTTCTGCGAGGAATATTACTTGCTACCCGGTAAGAGTTCGAGTGTGTGACTGTGGCTGGTGATTCAGAATGTTCATAAAAAACTTAACAAAAGACTTCGAGAAGTCTAGCGGGTTAATGGTGCGAGATCATGGTAATTGAGAAAGAGAAATCCTTGTGGGTTCTAAGTTTATATAATTGCAGGTTAAAGGTAAATGGGGGAGCCTGCTATTAATAATTTGATTTCAGGGTTATGTGTTAAATTTTAGTTTTGGTCGGAGACATACTTGTGGATCAGTTATGACTTGCAGAGATGGAAATCGAGGATGACTCGAGTAAGGAAATTCCTGAATACGGGTTATATAGCACTTTATAGAAATACGGAAATCATGGAATGATTAAATTGTTATTTTGAAAAATGTAGTGCGCACGAAGTATGAATTTGATTGGTAGTGTTAAGGCATGGTTACTTCTTTGAGGGTTGTTGTGCTAATGGGGCTTGTGCCCTTTGGCCCGTTTGGACGGTGCAATTTGGATTTGAGCAAAGTGGGTTATTCCCGAGAAAATTCTAATGGGTTTGAGAATTATATATAGCAATTGAGAATGTTTCCGGATTTGTGTATGGATAAAATCTGAGATTTGTATTTGAAGGTGTCGGGACTTGCGGTAATTTTGTATGACTATGGATTCTACATTTCAGTTTAAGAAAGGAATGAGGAATAATTTTAAATTCACATAAGGTATTTTCAGAGTGAGTGTTACAGTTGTGGTATTTATGGGGTAATTATGATGTTGTGAGACTTTACAGAAATTTTGGTGGCAATATTCTTGGGGTTGGTGACTTACGTGGCTTGGTCGAGTTAGAAGGATTCAGTTCTGATAGCTTGGGTATGTGCAAATGGATTTTAAAGTGTTCTTAATGGTTTCTACTATGGGTTGAACCGGATATATTCTATCGGTGTATGGAACGTGTTGTGTATTATGAATTCCTCCTGGAAGGAAGCAAGATGAAGGTTATTGAATGACCGGGTATATAATTTGCTGGTTACCCAAAGTTGATAATGAGATTCTCATGCTTGTCATATGATGGCATGATTGATGTGGTGTGTGGCGCGGGAGTAAGATTTACATGTACAAGGTGACAATTCATTCTTGAAAGGAAGATCACGAATTTTGGACAAAATGGTCAATTTCAGATAATTAGATGAATGCTATAACTGCTCGGTAATCCCTGAGAAGGGTGTGCATTTTAAAAGGCGCATTGTGTTTTGACTTACGGATGTTCATTGGTATTGAAGTACTCACCAGGTTGATAGATTGCTGATATTCAAATTATTGCTATGTGGCACGGAAGAATTATGAAAGTATTCTTTATGGGAAGATCGTGAATGGAAGATGTGTTAGTCATTCTAGTGCTGGAGTTAGGATCAGTTACGGTGATTTATGTGTCTGATGAATTTGGAGACCAGAGTTCTCAGAAGTATATTATTTCAGGTTACGGCCTGTTTGAGGTGAGTATTTTATTTTAACTCGGTGGAGGCACTAGTTGCGTTAATTATTTGTGATATCTGTGCGCTATAAGTGTGCATATATGTGAGGTTTGTGCCAATGTGCGGGCATCGGGGCAAGTATTCATACTCGAAAGAATGCTTAGGCTATGATATGCCTAGAGTTGACTATTAAGCGTAAAGTTATAACTTTTCTCGTGTTCGTACCTTTGTTGAGAACTATCTGGGCTACATTTGAGGTTACAAAGAGGCTAATTCCCCTGAATAAATGGGGTAGTTATTATTTCTGCGTTAACTTGCCGATTTGAAGTGTGATAGTAGACTTTGCACATGCTTACACTATGGCGTGTTATTTATACCAGTCCGGGAGCATGAGAATCTTATTTCATTATCATATACATGTGTACTTGTTTAATTGCTCATGTATGATATGCTGGGACTGGAGGCATGTGACCATGCCAGGCGATTTATATTATTGGCACGTGAGTTGTCCGTGCCGTGTGTGGGAATTCTATTTCTATGATAATTTATTTGATTTATTAATTTCCTTCCTCTACAATTGTGCATATGCGCCTACGGTTATCTTCTTCACGAAATTTGAGGAGTTGGTTGTAACATTGCGGTTGTGGTGGTGCTTGTTGAACTTGTAATACGGTTCTCTTCCTTGAGACATCTCCCATACATGGGTACACGGATTGCGCAGTTGTGGCTTGAGTTATATTGATGTGGCGTGTCTGTGGGATAGTTGTGTTTAATAATATAAGGTCATTGGACCTAGAATGGGTACTATCAGGTTTGATTACGGTATATTCGGGAGGATAATATTGAAAGTCGGCTTAGAAAGTGATTATGGTTCTGGTTGGGGCGAGAGAGCTCCATGACTTGTTGCTCTGATAAGGGGTCATGAGATTTTTGCATGTTTCTTTTATTATCAGCAGTGTACGAAGGTTTTGAAATGAGGTTTGGCTTGATATGAGGTTTAATACTTGTACTTGGTTGGTTTGGAGTAATTACTGTGATCGGGAATGGTGCTGCGAGCATGTGAGTTGTGTAGTATGTAATGTGATTATATCTGGGGTTATGGCTATGGCTTGATACAGCTTGTTCAGACTTATACGGCGTGTGAGATTTAGATCTTGGAAAGAATTCTGGGTGTTAGAAATTGGGCTCCAAGTTTTGGGCTAAGGTTAAATTAATGATTTTCAGTTGTGTTATGTTGTCAGGATTATATAGAATAGGGTGACGTGGGATCACCCCCAGGTATATGCATGGTAAGGAGGAACAATGATTTAAAGGTTTAGGAACAACTCTTAGCACGTTCGAGGATAAACGTATGTTTAAGTGGGAGAGATTGTAACGACCTGACCGGTCATTTTGAGCATTTACGCTCCTTTAAACTATTTGAAGTCTTGAATAACTTCCTACGAGGTATTATGGCTTGTGTGAATTATCGGTTTTGGTTTTAAGGTATTTCGGAGTTAGCTTGGAAGAATGAATTTCATGTTGGAAGCTTAAGTTGAAATACTTGACCGGATATTGACTTATGTGTAAACGACCCCGGAATAGAGTTTTGATGATTCCAATAGCTCTGTATGGTGATTTTGGACTTAGGAGCATGTTTGGAAAATTATTTGGAGGTCGGTAGAGGAATTAGGCTTGAAATGGCGAAAGTTGAATTTTTGGGAAGTTTCACCGGGGAGTTGACTTTTTGATATCGGAGTCGGAATTCAGTTCTGAAAATTTTCATAGATCTGTTATGTCATTTATGACTTGTGTAAAAAATTTGAGGTCAATCGGAATTGATTTGATACGTTTCGGCGCAAAATATAGAAGTTGGAAGATTTGAAAACTCATAACTCAATTCGATGCGCGATTCGTAATTTCGGCGTTGTTTGGCATGGTTTGAAGCCTCAACTATGTTCGTATTGTGTTTTGGGATATGTTGGTATATTTGGTTAAGGTCCCGAGGGCCTCTGGTGGATTTCGGAAGGTTAACGGAATAGATTTCGGACAAAAGGAGCTGCTGGAATTTTTCTGCTGCAAAAGCTGTTTTTGGACAGCAACTGGTGCAATCACAGAGCTGAATTTGGAAGTTTATATCTCAAAATCTATAAGGAATCTGAAAATTATAAAAACATGAAAGTTATAGCTCTTTGATTCTAGTTTCCAGAAAGTTAAACCATTCATCATTTGGACAATTGTACAGAAAGTTATGGTTGACTAAATGAAGGCTGGTAGCAGTTTATATTTGCCCGAAAATCAGGCAAAGTCGCATTTCACACATGCGACTTGCTTGGGCAGAATGCTTAAAAACGGGAGTTAGCCATTTTTATTCATTTTTGAGTTTTGAGTCTCGAATTTAGGCGATTCCAAAGGAATTTTTCATGACTTTAACTTGGGTAAGTGTCCTATATCTAAAAGTGATTATATTTCATAAATCCATGATTATATTCATCATTTATTTCGGATTTAAATGGAAGAAATCAAGTTTTTTGCAAAACTTTTCAAAAACGAAAATTTTAGATTTGGAGGTTAAGTTATTATAGGAATTTGATAAAATTGGTATGGGTGGACTTATAATTGAATGGGTTATCGGATTTTGTTAGTTTCGTCAGATTTCGAGACGTGGGCCCCACAGGTAATTTTTGAGTTAAATTTCGAATTTTTATGGAAAATTTGCATTTTCTTATGGAATTAATTCCAATAAATTTTATTAACTGAATCGAATTATTGTGGCTAGATTTGAGGCATTTGGAGGCCAATTCACGAGGCAAAGGCTTAGCGGAATAAGAATTTCACGGTTTGAGGTAAGTAACAGTTTTAAATCTGGTCCTGAGGATATGAAACCCCGGATTTTTGTGTCATGTGATTATTTTGGAGGTAACACACATGCTAGGTGACGGGCGTGTGGGCGTGCACCGAGGGTATTGTGACTTGGGCCGTCCTGTAAAACTGTAAAGTTGAATAACTTGTTGTTAGCTATATGCTCTCTATGTGTTGTAGAAATTTGACTGTAAATCATGTTAGAAATCATGTTTAGATTATATGTTGGCACTTTAGGGACCCACAGAGGTCATGTACATGTTGAATTATCTGCTAAATTATTTTTTGTACTCAGTCACAGTTTACTTGTTATTTTATCTCAGTCTCTATTGTTCATTATTGATGCATCATATCATTGTTGTTTGGGCGATTTCATGATTATTGAGATCCCGAGAGCCTGATTGTGAGATATTATACTAAAGCACGTGAGTTGTCCGTGCAGCACGTGTGTTGTCCGTGGTGATCCAGATATTATACTATAGCACGTGAGTTGTCTGTGCAGTACGTGAGTTGTCCGTGCGGATCTAGATATTATACTATAGCACGTGAGTTGTCTGTGCAACACGTGAGTTGTCCGTGCTGATCCAGATATTTATACTATGGCACGTGAGTTGTCCGTGCATCACGTGAGTTGTCCGTGCAGATTATAGCGCTTGGGCTGTAGGAGCCCCTCCGGTGTCTGTACACCCCTAGTGAGTGCGGGTACCCATTGAGTGTGAGTGTTGAGGGCTGAGAGCCGAGTGGTTGAGCTGTTGTGACGAGTTGAGCAATTGTTGCCCTGAGAGGCTGTACTTGCTTTTCATTTATTGTTGCACTTAGTTGTTATCTGTCATTGTTGTGAAATTCTCTGAAAGATTTTATATCCGAATTACATGAACTTGAACTGTATAAAACTGTTTTATCTTAAACTGCTAGAATTGAAAGTATGTCTACTCTCTGCTGGAATTACTGAAAAAAAACTGTAACTGTGTAGCTCGTCACTATCTTCAGTTCCTTATTTATTATTGTTACTTGCTGAGTTGGTTGAATTCATACTACACCCTGCACTTCGTGTGCAGATCCAGGTATTCCCGAATATAGCGGGTGTTGATTCTTTCGCACAGTTGATTTTTCGGAAATTCAGAGGTAGCTGCCATGTTTCGCAGACCTTGCCTCTCCTTCCCTATTTCCTTATTTACTGTATTTGGTCTCAGACTATTATAGACCGTATTTTCCAGACCTGTATTCATATTAGATGCTCATGTACTCAGTGACACCGGATTTTGGAAGTATTTATATTTGTACTTGTGAGATTTCTTCCGCTGAATTTAATCATTATGTTTTCAAATTAAAAAGATATGTGGTTTATTGATATTGTCGGCTTGCCTAGTATTGAGATAGGCGTCATCACGACGGGTTAGGTTTTGGGTCGTCACAGATCCTCTGCTGGACCCACTGGTGGCATAACTGGAACAATCCTGGGATGTCCTCATTCCCTACCACGGGCTGGAGCCCTCCCTCAGCCTATGCCTCGGCCTCTAACAACAGGGGGAGTAGCTCTTCCCTGGTCTGGAACCTCATTAGAGCGCGTTCTCACCATCTGTGAGAGAATAGGAGAAAGATATTTAGTTCTACATAAATTGTATGATGGAAGATGAAGAAAGGTAGTTTCCTTATACCCTATAGTCTCTCGAAGATAAGTACAAACGTCTCTGTACTGATCCGCATGACTCTATTAGGTCTGCTCATAACTTGTGAGACCTACATGAACCTAGTGCTCTGATACCATATTGTCACGATCCAATTTCACCTATAGGTCGTGATAGCGCCCAACACTACAGCTAGACAAGCCAACTAGTGATTTAAACACATATTCAACTCTTTAAAAATTAACCGAGTAATTAAACTCTTACAACTTTCAAGAATTAAGACAATATAAAAAGATCTGGTAAATTAGAAAAAAATACAAGAACAGAATTAAATCCAAAAATTCTATTAGTGTATGTGCCAAGCCCTGGTGTCACAAGTGTATGAGCATCTAGTAGATTACACAAAAAATTCAAATACTGTGTGAAATAAAATAGACAGATAAAATTTCAAGAAGAGGCACTAGTTGCTGCAGAACGACTCAGAAAGGCAGCTCACCACTAAACCTCTGGATAACGTGAATGCGCGCCTATAGGTCCAACTATATCACCTATCTCAGGTCCTGCACAAAAAGTGCAGCAAGTGTAGCATGAGTACGTAAACAACGTGTACCCAGTAAGTATCAAGCCTAATCTCGAAGAGGTAGTGACGAGAGGTCGACTTTGACACTCACTAAGGGTCAAATATAATGAATAAAATGACAATAGAAATATTTAAATCAATATGATTTATAGAATTTACAATAATTTTTCTTAACCAACAGAAATAATTAAATTCGTTCAAATACGATAATTTCCCATTTATTTAACTTCACAAGCTGCAATTAAAATATCAAGGTATCGTGTAATTATTATTATTAGGCACGATTTTAGTCGAGGTCGTACGGCCCGATCCAGAGTGTCGTGTACACTGCCGAGGGACGTGCGACGCGATCCATAGATGCATCTATACTGCCGAGGCATTCGGCCCGCTCCACAAGAAAGGAGGACATTTTCTTATGTACCTCCGGAATGAGGATATATATATATTATGAGATTAATGCAAGAGGGTGTACAATTTTTTTTAACAATTAATTAATTTATACAAAAATTCAAGTATATGAGATTTCAATCTTTTACTATTTTCCCTAACAATTCATAGTATAGTTCAAATTCGTTAATTAAATAAAGGATACAATTAACACACGTAATTCATGATTTGAGTCCTAAACTACTCGAACTTTAGCATAAATAGTAGCTACGCACGGACTCTCATCACTTCGTGCGTACGTAGCTCCCACAATTAGCAACAATTATTAATTTAAATCACCTATGGGGTAATTTTCCTCTTACAAGGTTAGGCAAGAGACTTACCTCGATTTGCTCCAATTTAATCCACTAGTAGGCCTTTTCCTCGATTATCCAACTTTGAATGGTTCGAATCTAGCCAAAATAATTCGATACAGTCACCAAAAATTATAGGAATCAATTTCATAAGAAAATACTATATTTTTCAATAAAAATTCGAAATTAATTCAAAAATCGTCTGTAGGGCCCACGTCTCGAAATTCGGCAAAAATTATAAAATATGAACGCTCATTCAACCACGAATTTACCCATATCAAAATTACTAAATTCCGATAATAATTCGGCTCTCAAATCCTCAAATTTATCCAAGAGGGTTTTGAAACTTTTCTAACTTACTTCACCAATTAAATGATAAAAATAATGATGGATTCGGGTAATTTAACCAATATTGAGTTAAGAACACTTACCTCGTTGTTTTCTCTGAAAATCTCCCAAAAATCGCCTCAATCCTAGCTCCAAATCGGGTAAACTCTTTGCCCAGTCATTTGCACTACGCGATCACGAACCTTCTCATGCAATCGCGAAGCACAATTTTTCCACTGCTCAAATTAACCCTACGCGATCGCGAAGCTCAAAGTCACAGGCCTACGCGATCGCGAACTCATCCACGCGACCGTGAAGCACAAACGCGTGACCTCCACTTCTGCTCCACTTACTCTACGTGATCGCGACCTTGTTCACGCGTTCGCGAATAACAAACTCCCATATCTACGCGATCGTGGCTCTCTTCACGCGATCGCGGATGAACCTATACGATCGCATATAAGGAAACCAGAAGAAAAATACCAACAGCTATCAGTTATCTCCCAAAGGCCAAAAATGATCTGTTAGCCGTCCGAAACTCACCCGAGTCCCTCTGGATCTCAACCAAATACACTAACAAGTCCTATAACATCATACAAACTTAGTCGAAACCTCAAATCACATCAAACAACGCTAAAACCACGAATCATACTCCAATTCAAGCTTAATGAAACTTAAAATTTCTAACTTCTACATTCGATGCCGAAACCTATCAAATCAAGTCCGATTGACCTCAAATTTTGCACATAAGTCATAAATAACATAACAGAGTTATGAAAATTTTCGGAACTGGATTCCGACCCCGATATCAAAAAGTCAGCTCCCCAGTCAAACTCCGAAACTTAAATTCCTGTTTTAGCCATTTCAAGCCTAATTTAACTACTGACTTCCAAATAAAATTCCGAACACGCTCCTAAATCCAAAATTACTATACGGAGCTGTTGGAATCATCAAAATTCTATTCTGAGGTTGTTTACATATAGGTCGACATCCAGCCAACCTTTCAACTTAAATTTTAAACTTTGGAACTAAGTGTTCCAATCCATTCTAGGACCTCGCCGGACCCGAACTAACTACCCCGGTCATTCACATAATAATTATAAAGCATAAATTGAGCAGTAAATGAGGAAACAGAATTCTGAAAGTCAAAATGACCTGTTGGGTCATTACAGTAAATAAAAATCACAATTGACAATCTTTCAACTTGAAATTGTGTATTAAGGATGCACAAACATTTGTTATTACATAACTTGAAGAACAAACTATAGAAAAGAATGTTTACCGTAAATTACAAACAAATTGTTGATACTATCAAGAGTTTCTGATAAAGAATATATAGTATGGAATTTATTTTGATCTTAACATTCTAGAAACCTAAAGCGAATCACAAATATAAATAAAGAAAAGGCACAACATAATACTAAACCTTCCGCAGTAATTCAACTTGCAGCACTAATTAGCATTGGCAATAAAATATTCTAAATTTAAGGAAAGCCAAACAAAGAAAAACTTAATGAATCCTAAACCTAAGAGAAAGCCCCACTACAGTAAAGAAACCTAATCCTAAGCAAATAAAAGCCTAAAGAGTTCTAAACCGGAAAAAAAAAGTGTAGCCAACTAAAATGGAAATAAACATTAGTTTTTGTTTTTTGCCTTAAAAAAGTATTAATGATTAAAATTACAATTATATCCGGCGTGGAATATATTTATGAAGGGTAAAAAAGACGAACAATATTATGATCGTGCGTTGCACGAGAATGTGTACTGACAACAGTTAACTTTCAATTGTATATGTATATAGTATGATATAAATTCCTCAAATAAATAAAAAAATAGTATAATTTATTAGACAAACCAAGTCATAAATAGTGTTTTGACATAATATAGAGAACAAATTAAAACTAAATATCCAGGAGTCACAAAGTTATGTGATTGAAGTAGTAATATAACTTAACAAATGCACTATTATTTACTATTTTATGTGAAGTTATGATTTACTTTTGTTAAGCCTTTAGGTATATGACGTCTAACATATATCTCAAAAGTCATTTAGTTATCACTGTCTTTCATGGCACTTTTTTTTGTTGGACGTTATTCTGTTTCAATTATTAAATATTTTTATGTCTAAAAATTTTAAATTCTTAGCCACACATTGAAAACACATTTCTTTTATTATACAAAAGAAATCATATTATACAAAAGTTATCGCTGGGAAATTATTCAACCCTTATTCTTATCATTCAAACCATTCGTCATAGAGAACCTTGTAACTTAGTATATCTATTTTTGAAAGTGGTTGATTTATTAGGAGTAGTCACCAATTGAGTTTAACGTCTCTGAGTTGCAAATTACGCGTATATATATATATATATATATATATATATATATATATATATATATATATATATTAAAAGATCGTCATACCTACCAAACTAAACGTCATATCCTTGATTTTGACTTGTAAATATTTTTTTTTAACTATTTATCTTAGATATAGAGTGAAAACTCATTGATAATTTATTGGAAGAAATAAAATTCATTCTGTTAGGCAAGCACTCATATTCAAACCTATTCATGCTTACCATGCAACTCTAAAGTCTGTATGTGCGGGTGTTGATATTTTTATCAATCAATATTTTGTGTCTTAACATTTGTATTTTTATAATATATATATATATATATATATATATATATATATATATATATATATATATATATATATATATATATATATATATATATATATATATATATATATATATATTAGAATTTGTATAGTATAATTCTATACAAATATAGTATAGTATAGTATAGTATAAATCAACATTGTTTATCAAATGACAAGTATAGTATAAATATATTAGTAATTTATCCAATTCATAATTATTTCCAACGTTACTAATTTGTAGTTGTATTAGAAGTTTTAGATATTGGTAGAGTAGGAATTTACTTCGGATGTGGAGTTTTAATCCGGAAAGAATTCCATTCTTGGGGTAATATTTGGAATATTACAATTAAATCCATCTTTAACTCAAAATTATAAGGGCATAAAAGTTTATTAAAGTTTCGAGGATATTTTAGTCGTTCAACATTTAACATAAATTATTTGTGCTTTTATAATAATATATATAGATAGATATAGATATAGATAGATAATATAGATAGATAGATATATAGATAGATATAGATATAGATTATGCTTAATATTAAAAAGTTATTTTTGTAATCCAACATTTTATAGATAGATAAATAAAAGATAATCAACAGATTTTAATGAACATTGTTATAATAACATTTGTAAATACTATCGAAAGAACAACAATCATGGTAATGAGATGCTGAGGAAACTAAATAAATAATTTTTTTCAAGTATGGAGATGTATTGATTTGAAAGTCAGTTTCTTCAGTTAGTGAATCATGTATTTCAAATGAACCAATGTTACTAATATAATTCGATGAATAAGATTCTATTAAATTGAGTTCACTATTGAGTAAACAAGGTTAGAGAAATAACTTAGCAGGTTTTTCATAGATTTACGAAGACAAAATTTGTTTCAAAGTCGAGGGTCTCGTAGGTTATAAATCCAATTCATTATTGTCAGCTAAAAACACATTTTCTGTAATATATTCAACATGCATTTAGCCAGATTAATAGAAATGGCATGCCTTTATAATTCATTTTCTTTTCCCAACGTAGATATACTCTTAAAGACTCGTCAAAGATTGTAGTGGAATGAATAAAATTTCTTCTACGGGATTCTATTAGCTATGTACATTTATAAGTAGCTTATTATAAAAATTGATCAATTCATAAAATATTACTA